>NC_030995.1:1392343-1727293 GCF_000149955.1 Fusarium oxysporum f. sp. lycopersici 4287 | reverse complement strand
AACTGCCGTTCGAGAACAAACCCAGAATCTGGCTGCACTGGAGTCTGGACGCCTTGCCGTATATGCGTATGTCATATAGGATTGTATGTGAAACTTTGGCATCCGCATTTGCTCCGACTTATTAATGGGCTTACGCTATGCATGAAGTCCCATTTGAAAATGTGTGTGTTTTGCTGCAGGTACCGCCCATACACACTTGGCTGAAATCTGTACAAGAAAAAGTGTAAACTCCGTGTTAGGACTTGAATGTTGGACAGATGCTGGCTGGCTGCATCTACCTCCAGTTTGAGCCACGAAATGGCAGTCGTACGAGCAGTCGACGGATATAGGAGCGGGTGGGCGTTGGTGTCACAGGCTAAAGGGGTAGTTCTATCAAGGCTTCGATTCTGAGTAGCGCCAGACATAAATAGTGTCTGTGAACAGCGACATTCTTTTATCTGAGCTTCTTCAGCAGAAGGTTGATCGACAATCACGACGCAACCAAAAGCGACACCAACAGTTTTGATACAAACAGGGTCCAAATTTCAGTTCACTGCTGAACAGGCCTACTCTGCGTCCTGCAAGAAGCCAGGGTTCATCGGAGCTCGACTAGAGGTTCGGGCCCACAAGGTGCTCCGGATCCATCGGTTCCCCGGTTTGCCTACAGTTTTGTTTGATCCATGCAGGATATTGAATCAACAAATTCCCCTTCTGACGGAAACGACACAAATTGCTCCAAGTTGGGTGAAATATGGGGATGACTTGCATTGGCTTGCAGAATAGAGAAGACACAGCAACATTGGAAGTGCGCAAGCCATTGAGATAGCATGGAACCGTCTCGCTGCTTCGAGTTGATGAAGTTTGGGTCCCAGTGTGTCTTGTCTCAATGTTGTCTCAAATGAGACCGTCACCGAAAATCTTCAACAATTGGGGACTTACCTTACATATATCAGAATTCTGGTCTCAACTTACATACCTGAGAGCCCTGTGAGGAAATGGAAGCCAATTCGAAGATTTGGAGCATCTAGAGGGGAAGGGCATTGGCCACCTAGCATAAACCAACAGGGCAAAAAATCGTTTCTTCCCATTCCAGCTACGTGGGATCGTGAATCGTGATAGCCGTGTGTAAGATGGAAGGCGCTCGTTGCAAGGACCTTTCGCGTAGTGACTTATAGCCCCAGCAACAGAGGCACTGAAACTCCTTTCCGGGGAGGTCCTTTGGTACAGAGCAAACGAGCCAGCGAGGATTTAAATTATCTTAGTGGAGTCGACAAGGCCCAAATTTCGTGGGTCAGAAACCAGCTCATGGCAGGTTTGGAAATGGCCATGGACGGAGTTGGTACTCTTGGACTAGCTTCTGCTTCTTATGAAGCGAAGCGAAAGATCATCTCTTGGATGGCAACAAGTAGCGCCGGCTCTGGGTTTGTCTTGGCTGGGCCCGAGCTACCAGCAGCTAGTAAATACTTAAGGTGAACTGTGATTTGCTAATCATCCATGAAAATGAAAACAGACACGAGCTGCTTCCCCTGAAGGGTGCAGTTCCAGAAACCAAGAAATCGTCCATTAGCGGAGAGATTTACTTCGAGCCAGGGTTTTTGCTGAGGTTTGGAGATCAGGAAAAGAACTGAAGTCCAAGTTTGCCCGAGTATCTTGAGACATTGTACACCCTGCTTCTGACAGTAATATAACTGCTAGCCCTCGTTGCTTGTAACATTGAGTTATCGAAGATGGTCAAATTTGGCGGGAGATCACCTCAGTGGCTCTGGTGGATGCAGTTTTAGCAAGTGGACGCATGCAGTGGGCGCAATCTGGGTAGTAATCTGGCTTGGGGTGGTGCGCCTTCGAGCCCTTCACCTACCCAGCTCGGGTTAAGACCCTCCGCTCTGGGGCGAGGCTCTAGCCCTGTTCGCTGTCAGGACGACCTGTCTCGGCCGCTCAGTGGACGGGGTGAGCTTCTGCTGGAAGCTTGGGTGGGCTCAGTTGGCGATGGCTAGGACGAGGTCAGGGGCTGGTTTATCTCGAATCGCCGTTGTGCTTGCAACTTGTAGGGCAACGGGAACGACCAATGGGTCTCATTGTTGTGTGGCCAGATAGAAGCATTGCTGTGGCAGGGCCTCCCTCTGAGCAATTCTTATGGGAGTATGTCCGAAGATCCAAAGTCGATTGATTGGAATATTTGGTTAAGGTGATGATGTAGATAGTGGAAGTTGTGGTGCGGTACATAAAGTTGATGGTGTTTGGGTGAGTGGATGAATGGAGCTTGAGCTGGAGAGGGAGGTCGGATTGGATGGAGTGGACAAAAAGGGTCGGGGCGACGGCGACGGCCGCAGGGTTCTTTCTAGCTGCAGGTTCGTGCAGCAGAAATCGCCCACTGTAAATTGATGGCGGGGCCTTTTTTTTGGTAGGTTGGGGGTACTTGATGTTTGGTGGATAAATCCCCAGAATCTTGTGTACCTGAAAACGGATGAACTGGAGTCGACTGAGACATACTGAAAAGCTACTGGTGTTGTGGTCAGCTGGTAAACTCTATAGTCAAGAATTGGATTACGGGCAACGACAATGATGACGGTTACGATTGAGTGAACTTAATTACGATCGAACTTATATGTCTCTCTCTACCTTAAGAACAAGACGAGGAGCAAGTTGGATATTGTCCCAGTGGAGGGCTATCCTTCATCCTTCTGTACTTCAGTGGTTACTTGGTGCTGACTCTAGCAGTTAGTTGGTACATACCTTAGGTAGCATTCTGCCGTAATCTGTATCCGTACCGAACCGTGCCTTAATAAGGTACGTTCGATTTACCTTACCAATTGAAGCTTGCTTACCTAGGTCATTAATCTGTCTGCGGACATTATGTTATTGTTGCCGCTGCCGCTGCCACTGGCCAAGTCGAGCCCGCGCCCACTCGTCCACTCTCAGGTTGGGATTACCCACTCAAATGGAAGCACACGCCCCCCTGCCCGGACCTGCTTGTACTGTACCTACTTGCAGGTAGTCCCATCTGTAGTCGGGTCTGTAGCTCACATTCCCTCCCCCCCTAAAGGCCCCTACCACTAAGAATCCTCCTCACTCCTCTCTCCTCCAGCTCCTCTCTCTCCTCCGGCCTTTTCCCTCTCCACTTGCATTTGCATTGCATTTCGCCCATTTCCATCCATTCACCAACTTCAGCCGGCCGAGCTCCTGTTTTCGCCCATCATCAATTTCTCACCTCGAAAGTCGCTCTTTTCTGCTGCTCGACCTGAGCTCGACTTGAATCTGAGTATCGTCACCGCTCTCCTCGATTCATCTCTCGACACCGCCCCTTGGTCCTCGGAGATCGCCCAATCTCACCTCCCGTCGCGCGTAAAACCACCCGACAACAAAAGTTGACTGGTCGATCACGATGAACTCCCAAGGCAACAGTGATGTCTCCCCCGAGGCTATGCAGTCGCGAATTCAGCAGGCTCGTCGCGAAGCCGAAACTCTGAAGGACCGAATCAAGAGGAAGAAGGATGATCTCGCCGACACAACTCGTACGTGCTTCCCGATTGCCTAGTCGCCCCGAATTCCTCTGGGAAACGAAACGAAGATGGCTATCAACAATGACATTTATCGACACGCGTCTTGTCAACATATCGTTGTAAAGTATGAATTAATGCTGACTTGGTCCTTCTCAATTGTTTAGTTCGCGCTGTCGCACAACAGGCTCATGAGCCTATTCCCAAGAACCAGCTTATGAAGGCCAAGCGAACACTGAAGGGTCACCTGGCTAAGATTTACGCCATGCACTGGTCGACCGATAGGAGGCACCTGGTTTCGGCTTCTCAAGATGGCAAGCTCATTATTTGGGATGCCTATACCACCAACAAGGTCCACGCCATTCCCCTGCGTTCCTCCTGGGTAATGACTTGCGCCTATGCACCCAGTGGTAACTTCGTGGCTTGCGGTGGTCTCGACAACATCTGCTCCATCTACAACTTGAACCAGCAACGCGATGGTCCTACCCGTGTTGCTCGTGAGCTTTCTGGTCACGCCGGTTATCTTTCCTGCTGTCGATTCATCAACGACCGCAGCATCCTAACATCCTCTGGTGACATGACCTGTATGAAGTGGGATATTGAGACAGGCCAGAAGGTTACTGAGTTTGCTGACCATCTTGGTGATGTGATGAGCATCAGCCTCAACCCTACCAATCAAAACACCTTCATCTCTGGTGCTTGTGATGCTTTCGCCAAGCTTTGGGATATTCGCGCTGGAAAGGCTGTCCAGACCTTTGCTGGCCATGAGTCCGATATTAACGCCATCCAATTCTTCCCTGACGGCCACTCTTTCGTGACCGGATCGGATGATGCTACTTGCCGTCTCTTCGATATCCGCGCGGATCGCGAACTTAACCTCTACGGAGTAAGTGTGGACTTTTGCAAATTGGTTCTTTGACTCAGACTAACGCAATTGGCAGTCCGAGTCTATTCTCTGTGGTATCACCTCGGTGGCTACATCTGTATCAGGTCGTCTTCTATTCGCTGGTTACGATGACTTTGAGTGCAAGGTAAGACATATTTGTGCTTGTGATTACAAGCTCGTCTTCTCTGGAACTTGTGAGCTAACGCAATCATTAGGTTTGGGACATTACTCGAGGCGAGAAGGTTGGCTCTCTCGTTGGCCACGAGAACCGTGTCAGCTGCTTGGGCGTAAGCAACGATGGCACAAGCTTGTGCACAGGATCTTGGGATTCTCTGGTAAGTTTCTGTCAACGACAAGATCGTACACCGAGAGCAAAATGACTAACAACATTAGCTTAAAATCTGGGCATACTAATTGTTCCTTGCGACTATGAACCTTTTGTCTGGATATATAAATGCCAGTACGTGCCGCGGCGACTATACCATCTGTGTTCGAACGATTATATTGCCCATCGAATCCGAAATCCAAGGACGCCTACCTTGATCGCGACTACTAGCGAATGCAGGACGACGTGACGAACCGCACCTTACCTTTAACACATACCCCTACCGACGACTTTCCCCGGCCGGACTCGATTATTCGTGGTGGATTTGGGGAAGAAAATACACTGGCTGATGCGATACCTCCTTTTCATTATTCCCTATTTACTGTTTTCCCCGTTTCCTGTTTTTTCTCGCACCTGCAAAATTCTCTGCACCATAGTTTCCCCTTTTCTGACACAACGCGGGCTGTTAGTAATGGGTGGTTGTATTATTGGATGGGTTTCCTCTGTTCAGTTGCCCTTTGTATGCGTATCGACTCGACGGCACATGTCTTTCGGTTCCGGGCCGTTTCTACTGCAAAACGAATAATTCAAGGAGCCAAGATCTGCAATGCCGTGGGGGACGATTTTATATGAGGGGAATCCACGGGAGTTGACGGCTATACCGAGCAAAAATTTCAGACCTCGAGATAATACATCATGATGTTTCAAAACTATACGCCTTTTCTCCTGCCATTGCGAATTTTTGCCGACGTTCCCATTGTTGTGTCAACTTGAGGCCTGAGTCTCGGCGCTGAGCGCGAGCTTGAAAGCTCCGACTGGACCACTGGTCTCGACGAGTAAGGAACATCCAAACACACCGTTTATCGAATCCGTATGGCAAAGGGTTTCCAGGGGGTTATGGCAAGTTCGGACGATAGCATATTGATGTCACACCTGTTCGGTATCGCTCTTGATGTCTTGTCACTGTTGCTTCCGACAATTATAACCAATGGGCAGGCTTTGGCAAGGAGAGCCTAGTGGAACACGATCACCAAAAAGGGAGACAAGCGTCGCCAGTTGTATAGTGTACTTGCTGTCAGACGTGTGTGTTAAGTCAGGCGGCTACTATAGATAATGCGTAGGTGCTGTAGAAGGGACGAAATAGACATTCTAATAAATTTTTCCGTCAACGTTCCACACTTAACCCTTTTGTCTTGCCGGGAGGCTAGGCATATTATATGGAAATTTGTTTATAATATAAGGCATGAGTGAGCATTGTCTACAGATTTCTAATGATCCTACGGGACTGAGAATCTGCGAGTTTGTGACATTAGATGATGACTCCCGTTAAATGAACTCCATAAAGTGTTGGATGAATGATACAACGAGGTGCTCATTGTCTGTCATAGGCACATTGTTACTAACGAATGATGTTTGGTGCTCGTCTAGGTAACCAATAACACATGTTAAGTCCGTCTCGGGGAATTAAGTTAACGAATACTTATACAACAGAGAATGGCTCTGGTCATTGTGTTACTGTCTCCAAGTGCCTTGACAATCCAGCTTGGTGAGGGTTGAGACAATTTAAAGGACGGCGCGCGCGCACTTGTTGACTATCAGTACTTTCACCTTTTTCAAAAACTGGAAAAGTTATAGAAACTAAGGGAAGATTGGGAAAATAGTTACCGTATGTGGAAAGACGATGCCATCCTCAGATATAAGAACCAATGTGGAGAGACACACAGGACTTTCACAAATCTCGTCATATATACCTACCGAAGAACACGAAGAAACGGGACTGAACAAACCTGCGGGCATTAATACGATAGTATAGCCAGTCTGAAGAAACCCATGGCAATGAAAGAGCCATTTGTTCTTCTCTCACCAGTTATGATAGTTGAGTAGAACTGGGCCATCCCAGCACAATACTTGACGAGAGCAGAAACAAGGTCAAGACGATGAAATCAGCCATGACGTACTCAGAACCAGGAAAAGAACACGACAACCAAGATAGATACTTCACGTAGGACGATGCGTCACGGGACATAGACGAGATGCGTTGTCAAAGGATGGTATCACAAAGCCCGTGTCTGACAATGGCCCGAGGGTTCTCGTGGTCGCCGTGATACACTGTTGGTGAACTTGGAAGAAGGCATGCCATGAACGCATTCGACACTATGCCATGGTTTGTTGGCGGTGCGGGCGAGGCTAACAGTATAGTGAAGCTGAACTGTTGCAGTTCGGGGCATAATAGTTGTGACATGTGTCAGGAACTGATGAATGCTAAAACTTATTGATCAAAGTGCAATCAGAAACAGGGCCCTAAGTAAGACGGTTATCGTTCTAGAAGGCTTCGGGGAAGCCGAAGCATAGATTATGCCAACGGCTTTGACCATGTAAAGGACCCCGCCAGCAACACCTTGTAATTTATGACATTTGAAATTCTCGTGACAGCTGCAGCCAATACCGATCTATACTATGAATAGCGGTGGCATAAGGTTCTGACAGCAAACTGCTATTGATTGTGCCTCGCATGAGTCAGTCAGCCTTGGCCATGCCATGATGTTATTGACGAGGCTGGGTCTGGGGAAATAAGAGTGGTATGGTCATTGCTTGTGATGATGTGCATTAGAAGGATTGGAAACACGCTAGAAGACCATCAGTAGTTGGGAGAAGGTTACCTTGGCCGTTATTTTTGCTTATTTTACAACAATGACTTGGTCTGGGTCAGTGAGGTTGGCCGACCTGAGTTGTCAAACCAATGCGCCCAAGCCCAAGATTCGTACTGTCAAAGATCGAGGCATGAATGGCTTTCAAGATTCGAAAGTTACTTCGAGATGTAAACAATGCTTTGACGGAAAGTACCAGGCGAGGAGGATTCACCACTGTTGGCTGCTGTGACTCTTTGCATTGTTCTGGCAACACAACCGACAATGCATTCACTCATCCTCAGGTCGTGATTCAAAACTGAAGTAACAAAGAGCCTGACCGTCATTTTCAAGTCCAAGCTTTGTCACCGCCTGCGCCTTGACGTTCCGTGTTGACGCCACGATCGTAGTCGTCATACTCAGCCATGTCGAATAGACGACCGAAGCAAGAGTCGCGTGCCGCCATCCTCGGCTTCTGTTATTTCCTTGACCGCATCCAATTGAATCCATGCCCTGGCTTGAAACGAGATCGTGAAACAACTGCGGGATACGCTAGCGACCTTATAGCCTCCCCTGGTATCATAGGCCGTGTGATTGGACCTGGAGATGAAGAAGCCGGGTCATGCTTATGCTACGAAGTTGGGGAATGAGTAATAAAAGAGTCAGGGTACGGGTCAGTAACAGGCAGAAACTTCTGATGAGCTTAGCTTGATTTTGATATGGCTTGCGAATGATGGTATGATGAATGTCCATCTGAAAGGAATTCTCCGAGGATCATTGATGCTGGCTTTTGCTCAGCCTGGAGATGAAACCCATGTCGTACCTGGCAGAGCGGATTTCTATACCTGTCTATGGTTGGTTGGAGATCCAAGATTGATTGGGGTTTGATGCCTGTCACTTCATGTCAGGAACCCGTGGCATTGCCGAGTCCGTCCGTTTCTGGATTGTCGCAGAACTTGATGTGAGTGAGTGTGAGTGTAGATGTGGATGTGGATTTGGATGTGGTGGTCCCGTTGCCTTGGGCGCTTTGTTTGATGCATTTCAAGCTCAGATCAGACGAGGCCAAGTTTTAATACGATCATGATCTGGTGATTCAACCATGAACGGTGTCTTCACGTCTTGATTTGCCATTAGATCGTATCGTCAAAGCGACCAAAGCAACGCATTCCTCTCCCGCATGCCAAAAACTGATACGTTACCTTCCATCACATTTGCCCCTGAATGGAACTGAACAGCCCATCTGGCTGCTGGGACTCACTGGTGCGACTTTGCCGCATCAAATCTCATTTCATCAACTTCTTCAGCAATTTAGTCCCATTAACTTCTCGGACCAGGTGACCCGTCCCGGAACGGAATGCAACATCATCGACCACTTGCCATCCATCCGTAGCATCCATATCCGGCCATGCCGATTAATAACACAGACGTAGCCTTTTGCTCTAAGTGAAGAAAAAATAAATAAATAAATAAATAAATAAATAAATAAATAAATAAATAAAACCGTTGTGAACCCTGGATCCTTGCTTAACCTGGAGCTATCCACCCCTGACTAGATACTCGCGTGGCTTGCATTTGAAGAGCCATTCTGCGCCCATTGTGTCTTATTGTTGTCGCATCAGAAAACTTCAGGACCCAATGATGAAAGGAAATCTTGATGGGCGGTCAGAGAACCTATTGGGGAATGTGCTCTACCGAGTCTATCTTGATCGAGGAGGTGGCTATCAAAAGATCTGCATTAATATAATTCTAAGGGCTGCTTTAAGGCATGTCTTAAGGTTATGGTTGGTATTAGCATCACCATACTCAGCTTACTATTCCACAATCTGATTGGTGCGCGATCCACCAACTGCCCGAAATGTTATACTCATTTCCATATCCATTCGAATTGAGTGAAGGCGTTTCTATTTCGGCGCCCTGCAACGAGCGCTCAATCCCTGCTCCGCCCGAGTCTTGCGCCCTCTGACCGTTTCCAGGACAGATCGCCAGGTGGCTCGACCGCGTTCCTCTATTGTTTCCTGTCGATTGCATGCCTGTCGTTTGCCTCCTTAAACATTCCTTCACCAAAGACTCGAATTCTGAAACAAACCAAGCTCGGAAAAAGAGGATCCCATCCCCTTAGACTTGGATTGCCTCGTCACCTTTTGACCCTTGGATCCAAGCTTTTCGCTCATCTCACCGCCCTGTTCCTGGCCATATCCTTGTCTGTATCGATAAACTCCTGTTTGCGTGGTCTTCTCTAACTCGGATTTCGCCTTTGTGTGCCCTGTTCTCCTCTACCTTAACCCCCCTTCTCCACATCTTCCAGAACGATACAACACTTGTGTTTCCAAGTTCGGCCCTGGACGCTGCTCTGGCATTGACCATCTTCACCTTTACACTTGTTGCGAGACACATACATATTAAACCTCCTCCTCCCCTCCAAATCTGCCCGTCATGTCAACTGCCGCTCAAGAAGAGTTTAACGACCTGGTCGCCAAGAACACATATCGCGAAACCCTCCACCCTGAGGACCGTGACGACCCCGATCTCAAGAACCACCAAGATCTTTCCGAAGAAGACGTTTTCCGTAACGCCCAGATCGATAACGCAATGCGCATGCCTACTGTCGATCGCCTCACCGGCGCTGGCGCCTCTGAGATCAAGCTCCCTCCTGTCTCTTTCGACAGTGGCCGCGCTACTGGCGTCAAGGGAGTCATTGCCGATGCGCGAAACTACGAGGCTGCCCGCAAGAACAAGTGGCGACACCGAGTCCGCACTGCCCGCAACAGCATCTTCGGCATTGAAGCTCCTACTCCTGTGAAGAGCGATACCGAGAGCAGCGATGACGATGCGAAGAGCGCAAGTGATGCCGACGAGGAGGCTTTCCTTGCTGAGTGGCGCGAGAGCCGACGACGTGAGCTTGAGAGCGAGGCCAGCCGATCTGTCAGAAATCGACGAACAAGTCCCAGTGTACGCATCTATGGCCGACTAGATGAGGTCGATGCCCTCGGATACCTCGACGCCATTGAGAAGGTTGGAAGGGAAACCACTGTTGTCGTGTTTGTGTATGATCATGAGGTATGCTTTGATCCACCGTTCCTTTAACCAACATCATGCTAACTCGTCTAGTGTGAGGTCTCCGCTACTATCGAGTCAGCACTCATGCCTATTGTCAAGACCAACCCCGAGGTTCACTTCGTCAAGGTCCACTATGAAGAGATCGAATTTGATAACGCTGCTGTGCCCGCTATGCTCGGATATCGAAACCAAGGTGACCTGTTCGCCAACTTGACAGGCCTGATCGAGATGATCCCTGACGATGAGACCTTTGGCACCTCATCGTTAAAGCAACTACTACAAAAACACACTATTCTATAATGTGCTGGGTCATATCATCTTTATTATACCTTTACCACCTTAATGCGGCCACGTCTACGACACACAATCATTATATTATTCCCATGGACATAACTCCAAGTTGATGTCTTTGATTACGATACCCAACCATGGCGTCGAGTCTACCTCAGAGAGGAAGACACGCTTAAAATTTCTTATGTTTTACTGGCATTATGTTTCTTCGTTGGAATATGAATGCAGCAGGAGGAAGAGCTAGAATACTGGACCTAGCTCACTTAGCTGAGAGAAGAGTGCACGAGCATAATGCAATGATATTGGAGCTTCTGGATAGAATTTTGACTTTTGCAATGCAGATAGAGATACCCTCCTACCTTTATGTGGACATGTAGACATTGGGGTACTTGGGATAGGTTAATCCTTGTGGGAGAAAGCGATTGAATTCCCATAAAATATATCATTTATACTACATCTTTTGAATTTCGAAATGCTGCTGTCAACAGGCCACTCTTTCAATCTGGTGTGCTGAGGATTGGACGATATATGGAAGCATGGTAAGCCAGGAACAATTATGGGATGGGGATAGACCCCTTATCAATATCCCAAATCAAGACGTCAGCTTACACAAAGGATGGGCTCTGATCCCTATTCTTCATCAGCTTATCCTCATGGAGATGGTGCCCTTGGATAAAGCTGATATATATGCGATCTGGTGTTGTGACGCCTGCGTGAGCAGATTATCCAACCAAGGGTGCCATTCTTCCCACAGAAAGGGTTACAATAGGACGATTGGTCCAACAAATTGCATCTTACGTCATGCTACAAATATCGTATACGTATGAGAATAATATTCAGACATGGGGCTGCATCTTATGGCGTCTGTTGGCTAGCTATTGTTGGTTTTGGGCATCGTATAAGTAGTTGAACAACTTGAACCATAGCGGTGAGAATGGTGTAATTAACAAGCTCGTTAAATGACTCTTCTACGAGTCTTATCTCGCGCTTAAATAATAGTAGCACCGATGTAGAAGAAAAGAAATCGGGTTCGGCGGTTAAGTCTATCTCGAAACTGACCTGACAGCACAACAGATGAGACGGGAGGTTTGCTCACGGGGTCTAATGAGTGGGCTATTTCAGCCCGAAACAGAAGTATCATACCCCGCAGTTGCGCTAAGAGGTCACGACGGTTCATGGTGGGGGTTGCAGGGTTCGATAGTGGCATGCTAAAGCGATAAGCCCATAGGTAAGTTGCCTTAGGGATATAGGAAACTGAATATCAGAGGCGTGTCACCAGGAAGTGAGAAACAAACAGGACGAAGAAAGTTTAATAAACAAGTGTTACAAGATATGTGGCTCGACGAAATATTTTCACTTTTGCAGACTTGAAAGTTAACAAAAGCTTGAAACTTCCCAGGTTGATTTGGGCAAACCCCCCCTGGTGCGGTCTCCCTATCTAAATGGGCGTGAAATGCATGGATCCTCTTTGGTGCTAGCAGGGACCCCAGTTTAAGTGACGACAACGAGGACGGGAAAGACATCAAACACATCACAACAACCCTGAGAGTTGGTGAATAGATGATTCAAATTGCTTCATCGCTTCTGTAGACAAAGTGATAAGTCTGGAGCTCAAGCTTACAGAAAGTCACAAGAAACAGTGTACGTATTTTAGGTTCAGGACAATGTCATAATTCGAAGCATCTGTCATGTAAGCTCAAGTTCAAAGCGATCCACAGCTGGACTACCTGCAGCTTGAGTGAGGGAGTGAATATCTATTTCCTCTGCCTTATCCATCCATCTTCTTCTCTAATTTATCCTGTCCATCAACACCACCTGCTCTTGAATCTTTGAGCTGCCCATCTACGAAAAGAGCCCCTTCTTCTGACAACAGCAAAAGGCATACAGTGTGATCTTATCAGCTTCCAAGCCCGAGCTCATCCTCACAACCCGAACCCCAGACTGTGCGCCATCATCATAGTCAGCAGCCCAGCGACACATTTCATCAACACAACAGGAACCTTTGGATTTGAGTTTTTGACCTCAGCAACACGCTGGCTTTCTATTTGACCAACCTCTGCCACGTAAAGTGCACAACATAGCAAAATCTCCACCTCTTTTTGGCTGCCTTGCTCTTTGGCCATAGAAAGACAGCCCCAGGCAGCGAAGCAGGCCAAGCTCAGTCTATACGCCTTCGCCAACATTGGACCTCACGGACCCGGAGCAACCTGGAACAACGATACTTCCAGACTGCGTTGAGGCCACATTTTTGTGACTCCAACTTCGCCTGTTAGTTCTTTTCTTTTCTCTCCTAAACTCAGCCTTTCCACAAACACGAAATAATAATCCATTCACATCTATTCTTCCACAATATTCCTCCAGGCTTCCCCCCGCCATCGCAGTCCTACGCAGACCCCCCTTCCCCATTATCCGGCCTTCCGCTCACCCCTCACCTTATCCTCCCACTTCACTCTCACTTGCCCCTCGCAATCCGACTTCACCTGACGCCTCATCGTATTATCCTTCACAGGTTGCTTCTTGCTATGAAGCTTCTGATGGGATAGACCCTGGTTTTACTGTATCTTCGCATCGTTATGGAACAGCAGGATCCTGATACTCCATCCACTCCTTCTGCCGTCCACCGTGATACTGAACACCGATCGACTCGCCAGTCCCCATCGGCATCATCCTCGACCTTTTCGCTTACACCAGCTCCCCAGCGTCGAACCTCGAGTCCCTTCCCCCGTCCAACAAAACCGGCAACGCCTGGTCCGAGCACAATATCATCGAACCGAAGTTCTTTGTCGACTTCTGAACCTACTCTACGATTTCCTCGCCCCCAAGGCAATCGGCATCTCGCCAACTGGATTTCATCCAGTAATCCAGACATCATGCGTATCACTACCACCACTGAGGACACCGGCTTGTCCGAGTCCACTTATGAACTAATCTCGGGCACCGATACCGAGTCTCAGGATGGAAACTACACCGAGTCTATCAGCGAGTCTGTCGGCTCCCTCGACGTACACTACCCCGAAGACGTCCATAGCCTCGCCGGCACTGAGCAGACATACGACGACGAATCTCTTGCCGATGAGAACGAACCTCCTGTTTTACAATCTGTACAAGAGCCACAGGCTATGTCTGTGTCTGAACCTATGGACATAAACGAGACTCCACAAGCAGAGCAAAGCTGGGCCTCAGTCGTCAAAAACGGCCCTCTCCCTGAGGTCGAGGCTGAAATCGAGGCAGAAGAAGAGCCCGAGCCTCATTCTGCTGCCAAGGCTGAGCCTGAATCTGAGTCAGAGGATGAAGCTCGATCTCGAAGCTCTCTTGAGTATACTCAACAAAGCCTCAAAACCCCATCAATCCCTAGCCCTGACGCTAGCATGACTGAAGACAGCCAGAAGCCGTCTCCTGATGATATCCAAGAGCAGGCAGAGAGCCAGCGAGCGCGATTCAACAAATGGTTGAAGGAAGTTCAGCCCCATCCGATTCGTCCCCGGGAGGCAATGGTCAAATTCGCCAAATCTATCTTCCCTGCGGTCCTCGCCCTTGTCTTGATGTCGTTGATCCGCACCTGCTACACTCCACTATCGAAAGAAGTAGTACCCCACATACCCGCAGCCACCTCCGCTGTCACAACTCACCCCACTCTGTTGACTTCAAGTTATACTTCATTGCCAACTTTGCAGATTCTTTCAACATCAGCGGGGCCTACAGGTCTTGTACCTCTTGAGAATCTCCGACCCGATGAGTGGCTCTGGGGTGGCAAGCAGCCCGAGGTGACTGTTACCAAACAGCGAGGTGGCTTTTTAATCCACATGCCTCGAAGTGCTAAGAAACTATGGCTTGATCGTGACTGTCTCAAGTTCGACGCCAAGCGAGGTGATCAATCTGTTGGATTCGGTACCTCATCTGTCGACGAAGGCATTCTTCTCAAGATCCCCAAGGAGGAAGCCCATGGAACAATCAAGGTTGACATTTTCACTACTTGTCGACCCAAGGTTCACAAGGTCCTTCGTATCACATTCCAGAAGGGAATTATCTCAGAGGCTTTGGACTCGACCTGGGCTTTTGCTCAATACTTCCCAGAACTTGTCCCCGCTGCTGCTCAAGAGGCAGAGCGGTGCCTCGAGGAAGCCAAACGCTCCTTGGGAACAGCCTCTGACAACTTCATGAATACATCTGACAGCGTCTTCAAGAACTTGGGACACAGATTCCAAAAGGCCCACCGATCTTTGAGCTGGATCAAGACCGATATCAGAGACCGTGCCAAGATGGCGACAGAGGGCATCTCGAGGCAACTGGAGGCTGTTGCGGGCGACGTCAAGCAGTACATACCGGACGCGCAAGGGATGCAACAACAAGCAAAGTTGGAGTTGCTGAATGCTCAGATCAGAGCTAGGCTCTGGTGGCTCAAGTACACTGCAGGAGAGAAAGAGTATACTCGTTACCAATGTGCGGCCAAGCAGTTCATGGCCAAGACACTTTCAAACGACAGGGAGCTTCGAAAGACAACCAACAAGACCAGTAAGACGTCTGCTTTCGAGCAATTCTTCCGTGCTTGGTCCTCAAAGAACCGCCGAGACACCAAAGAAGGACAGATGGTATAGCGGAAGAAAAAGGACACTGGTTTGTGTGTTATGGCGCAAGGTTTTTCTTTCCATGTTATTCCCCCTCATCATTATCGTTGGACGAGGATTTATATGCCAAGGATGGACTTGGGTTGGCAATGCTGAGGTATAGGTTTATTTGGGCCGTTGGTGGATTTGGAGTTCATGGGTCTCATACCAACTGTAGACGTCTTTTTTCTATTATGGTTGCTCTTTCTTCACTTCTATTTCTATGATAGTCAACGGTATCGACGAACCCCTTTTTGCAGCTTTGAGTGTCTTATATTTGGGCGGAAAGTGATTCGTTGCTGGTGTGGTGAGTTGCCTGTAAGATCAGAACAAAAAGGAGACCAACTATAGTAAAGTAAATAAATTAATTTACTTCATCTCAACTCATGAATCGTATCACTTATCAGTGGAAATGAGCATTGGAGTCAGTCTCCTAGCAACGGAACTAAACAAATAAAAATATCGTGGAATTGTTGTATGGCTTCAGAACTAGATATCTACGGCAAAGGTGAAGCGTTTTGATATATATTCGAATTAGGCGGTGAGATTCTGAATGAGTGATGAGCGCAGAATGTTCTATACCCAATATGCGCTCATATTCTGAACCTCTAACATTCACGACATATTGTTAGAGTATGGCTGTGGTTCATAACGAACATCCAAAATCCTGCGCTTTAAGCCCCACCCGATGAGTTACTCCACAGGCAATCTTGCAATCCCCCTGCCCGATTACTTGTTTGAAGGCCTAGCAAGTATCTCTGCAGCTAATAATGACCTTAGAGGTACTTATTCAGAGCTCCAAGCTGTCCCCAATCATAAGGGAGCATTGTTGACTTTTGCTGTAGCAGTTCTTGCAGCACCAGCACGGAGCAACAGTGGAGGGCACAACAGCCCAGGGGAAAAGGAGGGGCAGTTCAGTTTTTTTTTTACAGTAGGCGGCGGGACGGCAGCCTGACGGACAGACAACCTAAGCCCAAGTGAAAACAAATCACCAGACCTTGACCGCAACCCACTTCCACCATCTACTTTCCATACATCCATCAACACCACAGCATAAACTTTCAACACCGCCCCTTGCTTTCCCGGAAGCATCTTTCTAATTACATTTCGCTTATCTGGTAAGTCTGATCTCACGCTTTCCTCTGTCTGGCTTTTGTTCCTTTCTCCCTCCCCATGAGACGCTTGGGGCAATAAAGGTCCTGAGCCCCTCCCTACCTGAGGAGGGGTAAAAGCATGCCTGCGGGACTGGGATCCTGGATATGCAAAAAAAGTTGCTGACGTCTGAGGGGCAACAGAACTTTGAGTTTACATTCTCAACCGAACACGCAAACTATCAAGATGTCTGCTTCCGAGCCCACCGAGCCCAAGGTCGAGGAGACCAAGCCCGAGGAGACCAAGCCCGAGGAGACCAAGCCTGAGGAGACCAAGCCCGCTGAGGCTGAGAAGCCTGTCACATCCTCGTCCGTCTTCTCCATGTTCGGCGGTGGTGCTAAGAAGGAGAAGAAGGAGGAGGAGGAGCGTGGTGACAACTCTGGCAGTGCCAAGGCCCAGCGAGAGGCTGCTGAGGCTGCTAAGGGTGACGAAGTACGTTCATATGTCTCAGCAGTGGCATGCTGGAACCGTATCCCCGCGAAACGTATGAGGCTAACAGGAATACTCAAATAGGAGGAGGCTCCCGAGTCCGAGGATGTTCACTTCGAGCCCGTCATCAAGCTGACCGAGAAGGTTGACACCAAGACCAACGAGGAGGCCGAGGAGCAGACCTTCAAGATGCGCGCTAAGCTTTTCAAGTTCGTCAAGGAGAGCAGCGAGTGGAAGGAGCGTGGTACGGGCGACGTTCGTCTGCTCAAGCACAAGGAGAACGGCAAGACCCGACTGGTTATGCGTCGCGACAAGACCCTCAAGGTCTGCGCCAACCACTACATCGTCCCCGAGATGAAGCTCTCCCCCAACGTTGGCTCCGACCGAAGCTGGGTGTGGAACGCTGCTGCCGATGTCAGCGAGGGTGAGCCCGAGGCTGTTACTCTGGCCATCCGATTTGCCAACGCTGAGAGTATGTTCCACCGGTCAATACAATCCGACCAAAGGCAATCGCTAACTTATTTATAGACGCCAACAACTTCAAGGACTCCTTCATGAAGGCCCAGAAGGAGAATGAGGAGATCTTCAACAAGGCTCAGGAGGCCGAGGCTCCCGCTTCCTAAGCAGCCTATCTCCCACGACCCCTCCCCTTTCCCCTGCCCCTTCGGAGATGGATCTGTATGTCGCCAGGGGCTCCCACTCGTTCGTAGCTCCGCGATTTACAGAAGCAAGTCCACTCCAACACTCCCATACAGCATGCCACAACAGCAAGCAAGCTCCCCATACTACTGAGGACGCTTGACCCGTCACATACACGCGCGCGCTTCACCCACGCCACAACACCAAATCCTGAGTCTGTTTTTGATATGGATAGATAGAGATTCCTAGGACGGAAAGGACTTTTTTTATTTTTGAGGTGAACGGCCTCGGTTCAGCCCCAGGGCGGATTGGTGGATGGATGGACGGATGGATAGTTAGCATCATAGGAACATCATATCACATAGCACCCTGTTGAAAGAAGTAAAAGAAAAAAATTCCATAGACACCTTATTTATTACTATATAAACTGATTGTTAGTGACTCGAATTTGATGAGTTGTGGGCGGTCGATGTGGCTGATGGTGTCGAAGTTGGAGCTGGGGCTGGTGAGTCTCACCGTCATGTTTGCTCTCGTCTCCCGAGTGTTGAGGACTCGAGTTGAATATGAAGAACAGCACTGTTTGAGCGTATGTTGGATCATGGTACAGCTGCCCGTGATAATGTGTGCGCCATGAATCTGGAGGCCAACCGGGTTGTCCTTTGTTCGTTAGATGTTATGGAAGAACTTACATTTCGCTGTCGAGATGCTCCTACTGACAGATTACACAGTCTACAAGCAGAGTTGACAGTCCAGAATAGATCTCCTCTTCTAATATATCTGTTCCCATTGGTATCTTCACGTCATTGGGAAACCCAAAGGACAGAACAGGACATGACGAGCCAAGAAAAAAAGCATGGAGCCAAGGCCAGGCCAGTGAGAGGTAGTCAAGAGCGGTAACTTTGTGGAGCAAGCGATTCAGTGTGTCCTGTGTCCTGTGCCCTGGAACCTGGAACCCTCCCCCTATAAGCGCAAGACAGGAGACAAAAACAATTCACGTCTTGGTCGTTCGCGTCGAGTCTGTCTGTCTAGGTATAATAATAGATCAGCTTGTTGCTTCTAGGGCCTCTCCTCTCGAACTTCTTTTTCCTCTTTCCTTCCTTAACTTGTATTCCCTAGGTACAGAGCCCATATCAGCAAATTCGTGTCGTCTGCCTTAATCGTCAGTTCCACCACTTGCCTCAGCTCTTTGTTAGATTGAGGTACCAGTAGACTTGACTGCGCCTGCCCGGGGCCCATACCCGTAAAGCCATTTCTCTGCCCTGCTGCCCCGTCCAACCAGCAACCAGCAACCAACTGTCTCCTGGGCTGTCTTTGGCTGGTACAGGCTGGCGTGTCTCCGTTTTCCGCCGCCGTTTCGTTTCCAGTCCCATCCATTCGATTCATTTTCACTGTACCTTACCTTGCCTTGCCTTGCCTTGCCTTTCCTTATGAATTTGTCCCCTTGCTCGTCTTTGTAACCCAACCCGACGCATCACATCCTTTCCTCATCACTTGTGTGTCCCTGTGTATCCACGTCCATCTTCTTGGCTGTTCCCGTCTTTATCTTCCAAATTTGCCCTCCACGTTTGGCTACTTCCAATTGCTGTTTATTGACACGGAGAAAAGATGTTGGTCGAGGTGAGTTGAAAATCCGATCCAATCCAATCCTCTCCCCGAGTCGCATTGCCCTGCTCCTTCGACGTGTATTCGGATCATTTTGCCCCCTTCGGCTGCTGTATTCGTTCATGTTATTGCTTCGCCGTTTTCGCCTCTTGCTGTAGCCGCAGCCTCTACCTTGGCTTTCTCTCTTGTCTTTGGGTGCTTGATTTGTCCCCGGTTGTGTCATGCTTGACTTTGTTTCGCTTCACGGTCAAGTGTGTCGCGCGGTGAGGCTCTGCAGAGATTGGTCGCGGTCTGTTCGTATCTGTCTGCATCTGCATCTGCCAGTGCTAGCCAGTGTCCGTGTCAGTGACAAACGGTGACAAGCGTCGCGCGTTGAGGTCGGACAGCCAAAGACAGAACACCGGCCATGTATGCCCATGATGCTTTCTATTTGGCAGCTGTAGCGCCTGTTGAGGCACTGATTGGTCTTGTCTTGATGTTTGCTTTTGTGCTCTTGCACTTCTTTGAGCCCGTTTGCTGCGCGTTGTTGCAGCCTCGTTCTCGTTATCCATCAGTTTCTGTTACGCACTTTACCACGCCTTTCTATCTCTTCTCTATTCTATTCTCATTTCATGCCTACACTGTGCGCCAGCGCGTCTTAAATCCACTTCATCTATTTGAAGTTTTGTGTTACTGTGTGACTTTTATTGCCTAGCTTTCCACATCTCCAAACACCTGGGCACTACAATCCAACAACTCATCATCATGGCTCCGCGCCGTTCACGAGCAGCACCTGTCAGAGTGACACTTAGAACCAAGGCTAACTCCTTGGAGCGAAAAATCAAAGTTGTCACCGAGCAACATGTCATGTAGGTTTGCGCCAATCTTTTCCGACGTCTCGGCTGCTTTTCTTGAATCGCGTGCCCTTTCGATCAAGAGCTGCTTCCAGAAGCGATTCGAGTAACCTGCTTTCATGTACTGACAATCGTGTTTTACTAGCGACAAGCCATCACCTGTAGAGGCGTTCCCTATGCGAGAATGGAGCTTGAAGGTCTTCTTGCTAGATGAAGATGGCAACGAGCGCCCCGCAGACGTCTTCACCAAGGTCGTCTATAACCTACACCCTACCTTTGATAATCCCGTTCAGAGTATGTTTGAGACAAAGTCCTGAAATTGCGAGGCAAAGCATGATGATTAACAACTTTGCGCTACCTACCAGGCTTCCAGAAAGCACCCTTCACGTGTAAGAACGAGGGCTGGGGCGAGTTCGAGATTAGCATCGACTGTTACACCACGGAGAAGACCAAGCTAGCGCCCATCATTCATGATCTCAACTTCCAACAGGACCGATATGAGCAGACGCATACTGTGGTCTTCAAAAACCCTTCACAGAACTTACAGGAGCGCTTGCGTGAAACTGGTCCTCTTCCCACCGATGACGACCACAGACCCAAGAAGAAGGGAATTGCGACCAAGAAGAGCTCCCAGAAGTACGACTATGAGAAGATTGCAGAGTCCCTGGAGAAGCTCGAGGAGGAGGATCTGCTGCGCGTGATTCAGATTATCAACGAAAACAAGGGACCAGACACGTACATTAGAAGTGATGTCGAAGGTGAGTTCTCCCCATCAAGTTTGTATCACCATTCGTACCCTTACCCCTTCCCTTGACGTTTTGGTTGCATATCCACCCTTGTCTTTTCCATGAATTGATGTGTATGGTGGGCTAATAGTGGATGACTTGGTTAAAGCCGGAGAGTTCTCGATTGATCTCTACACTATGCCGGATGGCTTGACGTCGAAGCTTTGGGATCACCTTGTAAGTTTTCCTGTCGGTCGTTGCTGAGCGTTTCGTGATTACTGACCACGTCGATTTGGCAATAGTCCAAGAAGGGCCTTGTCGGCTAGATGTCCAAGTAGTCGTATCCGATTGTTAATACTTCTAATGTTATTCCGTCGACAAATAGGTCTATAGTTTGTGCTTGGGAGTTGCTGAAGCATCTGGATTTAGGAAAATGACGAGTTAATGAGCACGGAGGGGACGGACCAGAAAGGGAAAGGGAACCAAAAAGATGTATCTGACCTTTTTTTTCTTTAACTATGTGTTCCAACGGAGTAATCGCCTACAGTATCACCTCATTGAAAGTTCTGTATCATATGCTATCCTGTTGTCTTGATCATCCCCCAGATATAATGATATGATAGGATGCTGTAACAACCCCGTTGATGGATGGACGTCGGATTTCGGGCCCGGGTGATGGACGTCGAAGGAGAACTGGCCAATAAAATCGAGGCTTGGCTCGGCTTCGACCGGTCAGCTCAGCGGACCGGATCGATCATCTCAATCGGGTCGGTCATTGAATCTTGCCGTTTCTCGTGGGCGGAGGATGTAACGGAGGGCCGTGTCATTGCGGATGTTGCCCGGCCTGGATACCCGAGGATGTAGAGCGCCTCGATGTAAATCGCTTTATGGATGTTGAAACCTGATCACGAACTTGAGGACGCCAAATAACACAAGTAGGTTGGAGCATGAGGCGAAAGCCTCTGATGCCTTCCAGGCGGATCTCGTTGTAGATTGACGATTGCTTGGGTAATAGGGTACTATAAAATCTGCCATTCCTCAAACGCTGGGTTCAAACAATGAAGAGCCAAGGTCCTGGGTGGGAGTATTCAAGGCATGGCTCTGGATCTCTAGGTCCTTCGTGCTAATATTCAACAACCAGCTGCGCCTCAACATGACACTTCTATTGGAACACATCATCATCAGTCCCCTTCAGATCATCTACAAAGCAATACCCCTCACACCTCCCAACTACCGGTCCGGCTGAGACGCAACTCTAGTTGATGACTTGGTGAGCCGCATCGGCACTTGTGGGACCTGTAGCAGTGACACCTTGGTTCAGGAAGTGAGCGGGGATCTGTTTGCACGGGTTTCCCGGCAGTGACGGAAAGATGGACACAGTGGAGGACAAAGATAAGCAAGCGAGGAGTTATTCTCCGCTTGAGTGCGTTGTTATTACGTACGCATCGTGGCAGGGGTCTTTTGGTGGTTTACACGATGGCAAGCAATAGGG
Organism: Fusarium oxysporum f. sp. lycopersici 4287; assembly: GCF_000149955.1. Lineage (NCBI taxonomy): Eukaryota > Fungi > Ascomycota > Sordariomycetes > Hypocreales > Nectriaceae > Fusarium > Fusarium oxysporum. Next base: position 1,705,155 of record NC_030995.1, on the reverse strand, counting down.
CGTCGTTTGGTGAGATATCAGAACAGCTACTGCAAGTTGGGCGTTTTGTAAGCCATATTCTTGAGCTCCCGCCCGGAGTTAGGGGATCATGTAGTTTCCCGGCCCCGGCTCCGGCCCCGGCCCGGAAATCAAACAGAGACGGGTATTTATATGCAAGATTGTGTTGCTACAGACCAAGTCACTACACATACATATGTAAGTGAGAAGCGTGTGGGTGAGACATGACGGTTGCTGATAGCTGCCATTGACGAATGGAAAGAAAGCAGGGGTAGCATTCGTCTCTGCGGGGTTTAGGAGGATTTCGACCATCAGGAAAAAAGCCAAGACGTAAAACAATCCACAATAAGAGGCAGGGATAACGCAACTCGAGGCTGCACGTCCATTGTTGGTGCTGTCGTTGCAGGGATTGATTATGTCCTTCTTGTTCTAGATAATTCTTACGAGACGAGTGAGAGATGGTTTTGATAGACCGACGCGTTATGTAAAACATGTCAAGATGGAGGCGTTGTCAACGTGACGTGTATCTCAGGCTCATGATTGGTTGTATGGGAGATATAGGAGGGGCGGAAGGGGGGGTTTTAGATAAGTGCTGATGCATATTGAAGCTCGAGATTATGGATATAATAGCTTTCAGAGAAATGGGGTCTTCGAAAGCCATGAAGATATTGAAGCTTCGAAAAGAAGAGAAAGAAAGAGGGCTGGAAAGAGATCATAGTTGTCTCAGCTGTCAATGCCAAACAGGACTAGACATACAAAGTTTACCTAGAGGAAGATCATGATGGAGGTTTGTTGCTAGGTCCAGGGAGTTGCTCTTTTGCTCCTCTGATGGCTGCACAAGATGGGATCCTGGCCCCTGGTTTCTCGATCGCCTGCAGCGGTTTTGCAGGAAAACGATATCAAATCCCGGGTGAGCCAATAAGGCTTGGTCTTGGTTATCGACTTGCCTGTCTCGGGATAACGCGAACTTTTGACCAGCTGGGGTCTTTGTTCTTTTTTTCTAGACTTTTTCCTCCGGTGCCATTGAAAATTCTGACGATGTTGTAGGCGATGCTACTATATTCAATGGGCTGGGAACTTGTAGTAGAATAGGCAGGTGATTGTTATATACGGTGAAGATGGGAGGCGGAAGACTGAACGCCATTCCTGTAAACCTCCTTGGCATATGGACTAACGTAAACGAAACGGGACTGATCTCGATTGGAATTGCTCTGCTGTGTACTGTGTCATCTCCTAAGTCGAAGAAAGTTACTCTTGATTTCCAATACGTAAGGTATTACATTGACAATCCGTCACCTGACAATTGGTGTGTGCTACGCCTCCTAGAGGATGGCAGAAAACGTAAGACTTTGACCCCAAGTGATAAAATTACTGTGGCAGATTTACTACGTATCTTAGTAAGTTCAGTGTTCAGTAGGCTCTCTGATCAGTTTACTTTTACATCCCGACCTAGAGTCCTAAATCTTTTGACCCTCCAATGTTCATGTTGATTTCTAACATCAACGTGTTAATGCTAGTCGTTGGACACAGATGACAGAGAAAATAACGACAACGCTCGTGACCGTCCCTGATAGCCTTTGAGCCTATCACATCTGTTCCAGCTTTACCGACATCTTTGTTTCACCCCCAGAACAGCCATCACAGCCTGTCTTATTCGCTAGGGACAGTAGGTACTATTCAGGTACAGTACGGAGTACTCAACGTCTCCCTTCCCCTCAACAGGGAATAAGAAAAGCTTTTACCCCAGGTCTCTGTTAGCTGAGCACGTTTTGCCCTGACCAATTGAGGCTGGAGACTCCATTGAACTGGCTCTGCACTGGCCTCTCCCGGCCGAGATTGCTTTGTCTCTGGCTTCGAGTGATCATCCCCCGCATTGAGTTCCACTGTCGAGTCTTTATCTATAAGGGTACGTACCTGGACAATCACGCACAGGGCACTCGAATCAAAACCCTTGTGTCCGGCGTCGTGGGTCATGTTCTTAGACTAATATATACAAGCTACTCACCGAACCCAGCGGCCCAGAAGAACTCCAAAAAGGTCGTCCATCCCCCCAGTCCGCTTCTCTTCGGCCCACGCTTTCTTGTCTTCCCTCGTCGAACCGCCGCAAACCGAAACGCGGTATCATATTCTATCAGCCTTGTCGTTTTATTTATTGCCATTGAATAAGAGCCTCGCCCGCTTTTGAGCTAACCTGACTGCTTCAAGCACGGCGACGTCGTCGTCGACGCCTGCGCTGGGCGTCTTATCGAGCCCCAGCACCGCCATTTCAGCTCGGCATCCCGATCGCCAAGGAACATCAACGAAACCTCATCCAAATTCCTCTCAGCCATTGATAATGGCCCCGTATCAACCGGCTTCCGGGGCCTCAGACTCGAGTCCCGCCGCATCGATCAATAACGCACAAGGTTCAGCACAGCAGACGCCTGGCGGAAACGCAAACCAAGCACCTCAACACAAGCGCGTATATCAAGCCTGTATCCCTTGTCGGCGGCGCAAAGTGCGATGCGATCTTGGCAGTGTTGACAACCCCCACGATCCTCCATGTGTGCGCTGTCGTCGCGAGAGCAAAGATTGCTATTTCAGTGCCACTCGTCGCAAGCGCAAGACGGATGACGATGGAAGTGATCAGGATGATTACATCACGAGAAATGGTCGCAAACGAACTAATAGAAATGCGAGCCCTCCGCCATTCATCGAACGCAGATCCTACAGCAATGTTCCCTTGACTCCGGGAGGTTCCCGAGGACAGTCCCAGCCACTCCGTCGTCCTGATGGTAACAGGGCTGGCCGCGCGAGGGATGAGTGGGGAGGGGAAGGTGATGCCAACCAGACTCTTGAGAACATCGAAGCTCAGACGGTGATGCGGCGAGGCGTATTTGGTCCCCAGGATGCACTGGACCTGTTGTATAAAGCTGCAACGGATAGGTATGATCTGCGCTTACTCGATCCTCAATCAAATCCAGGCTCAATGCTAACTCCTAACAGTCCCGCCGTCGACCGTGAACGCCGAGAAAGCACTTCATCTGCCCATCCTGCGCCCCCTCGCCCCCCACCTGAGGATACTGGTCCTTATGGCTATGTCCCCAGATCAACTTCCAAACCACCAAAGACGGAACAGCCCATTGACCCTGAGCTTTCACGCCCTGAGCTTAGCTCGCAGCCAGGGTATGCTGAAGCGATCAAGGCCTGGCAACGCTTCCGGTTCGTTCGTGCTGGTTGGTTCACAGCCCTCGAGGCTATCGAATACATTGACTAGTAAGACCACCTTTAATCCCTGTGACAGAATCAGTTTGCTAATTCTTCTAACAGTTACTACAAATATTTGTCTCCCCTGACACCTATATCGCCGCCCACCTTCAGCAACCCTGCATCTCATGTCACTTTACTTTACGAAGAGCCTATTCTGACCGTTACGCTTCTGACGATCGCCTCGCGATACCGCCAAATGCCCGGTACCGGTGGTCATTGCCGATCCCACGCTATTCACGAGCAACTATGGATGTATCTGCGGGGAATGATCGAGCGATGCTTATGGGGACAAGAAGCCTTTGGTGGTGGCTTTTGCGTGCCACCAAGCACCAGTGCCATTTTTGACGAGTCTCAAACGAGCAGTACGGCACCTTGGCGTGGATTACGCAAGGGCAGTTTGCGAACCCTCGGAACAATTGAGTCGCTGATGATCCTGACCGAGTGGCATCCCCGCGCTCTGCACTTCCCGCCCACCGAGGCTACCGACGAACTAGTTCTTCCTATGGAAGCCAGCTTCCAAGCTATCACAGCTGCCGATGAGGACCCAAGTAAGACTTTGGGTACTGGTTTCGGCGGCAAGAGGATTGAGAGCTGGCTCGAGCCGGCATGGAGAAGTGACCGGATGTGTTGGATGTTGCTCAGCACTGCAAATGGACTGGCCTATGAGCTGGGTGTCTTTGATGATATCGATGAGCTACTGAGAGACGACGCTATTACTCGCCCAGAGTATCAAGAAGAATCATACCGGCAGAGAGCTTTCCGAATTAAACGTCTATTGCTTATCTATACTACACAACTGGCAGGTCGTCTCGGCTGGACCAACATGGCTCCAGCTCATCTCAGGAGAAGCGATCCTGCTCTGGCTCGATTCCGGCCCACGTCGGTGGATGGAACAACTCCTGGGACGAACCCTTCTTCGTTGTCTAACCACTTCAACTATGTCCCCGACCTAGAACTGGATGATCAAATTATTCATTGCTGGGCCGGCATCAGCAATGCTATGGAGATGGGTAACGAAAAGATTTTCCGTTCACGGAAGTATACCACACAAATCATCCAGAACGGGAAGTACATAAGCATCCTCAAGGAGTTTGAGCCTCTTCTCCGCGATTGGTGGAGAGAATTCGAGCTGTTCCGTCTGCCCGAGTTTATCAGACATATTCTGACGATCGAGTATCAATATGTGCGCATCTACATCAACTCTCTTTCGCTTCAAGCCGTTGTCGAACGCTGCACCAACCAAGCCGGGGCGACAGCCAACTCGGGACACCATGGAGCATCAGCTGTGAATGGTCACCCGCAGTTGTCGCCCCAGACTATGATCAATTATGGGAAGCTTCCTCTAGGTCAACTTGGTGGTTTCACTGCCCACGATCAGGAGTATATTCGTGAAGTAGTTGAGGGAAGTCGAAACCTTCTTCGCACAGTCGTCGAGGGTCTACTACCCGGCGACTATCTCAAGCATGCTCCTGTGCGAACGTATTTCCGCATCATTAGTGGTGCCATGTTCCTGCTCAAGACCTTTGCTCTCGGTGCCCCGAGATCAGACGTCAGAATGAGCATTGAATTAATGGACGCAACTGTTGAGGCGCTCCGAAACTGCGTCGTGGACGACGTCCATCTGGGAATCCGTTTTGCAGACCTTCTCGAGTCTCTGACGAGCCGCCTCCGCAACCGATTCATCCAGGCTCCCACTATGCAGCAGGCTTCTGGCAGGGGACAAAGTCCCGTTCCAGATGGCCAGACCCAGGATGGTGATAGTGTTGCTGCGAATGGCGACGGTAATGCCAACTGGGTCGGTGGTCATGCTCAGAGACTCCGAGATGGGCTCAGCGGAAACGGTAAGCATCCTGTACAAAGGGGTGTTGATATCAATACTGACGACCCTAATTCAGCACCAGCTCAGGCTCCTACTCACGAGGCCAACAATATTTCAGCGACGCCATTCGATCTATCAACCCAGAACTTCCCCTATCCTGGGCAGGGCTCGATGGGTCCATCTACACCTACCGTTGTGGACAATGCGGTTGCCAATATGGATGTCAGCCTCTTTGAAGACTGGAACCACCAAGGCAACGAGATGTGGTATCTGCCTCCTGGCCCAGCTTTCTTCCAAAACGTGGAGAATCCTTCCGTTGCCATGGGGCCTGAGGGTGTCAATGTTGGTGGTCTCGATCTTCTCGAGTATATGGCCATGGATCCCTCTCAATTCCCAGGGTTGGATCCGTCTTCTGGTCCACCAACAAGTCACGCGTAGATCGGGCGAAGCTTCACCTCACCGTCATGCAATAGGAGGTTCTCGATGCTTATGCCTTCTCGCATCGTCGGTTGCAAGGAGACTGGCCAAAGGCCCCTTCTCTATCTTAACCAACATCTATTACACTTTTTTGATATGTCTTGTCGAGAGTATGACTATGGAAGATTGAAGTCTTCGTCTGCGTAGCAGAGATTTGGAAATCAACAGTATCAGCCGAATGCAAGGATTATTGTGGCTTTGTGGCAGCAAATACTTCACAACAGGAAGAGTGGGGGAAATTCATGCAGAACGGCGGAAATCAGGAAACAAAAGACGAAAATTAAAGGAGGGATTTTGCATATTGAGCGACAGACCAAAAGGTACATGCGATGGGCTTGTGATTGAAGTTGAGGACTGCAATGATTGGGGTTATTGCATTTTGATAGTCTTACGAAACAGAAAAGTAGCACAAAAAGTTGAAAAGATCCAATAGACTAATGTCGAAAGACTAGACAACTCTCATGATGATTTACGCCTGTGATTGAGATACGTCCTGAATGAAGCAAGCCGCTGCTTTGCATGGTCGGATAATGATGGGACTTGAAATAGCTCATGTTTCTTTCTACACTGGTCTGACCCATTTTCGACTAACCTCCTTCTCTCCGTCCCTAACAAAATCAGAATGACCTCCACCGCCTATCCAACCTCCCCCTTCCCCTCCCTTTTGCATTGATGAATGTCCTCGCGAGACGAGGAGAACCGACAGACTATGCGGGTAAAAATAGCAAACAACAGGTGTCAAGAAGAAGAAGAAGAATAATAACAACACAAACAAGGCTCGTATGTGTGAAATAGAAATGGGTACAAAAAAAAAAAAAAGAAAAAAAAAAAAGAAAAAGAAAAAGAAAGCCGTTGGGGCTACTCGATGAAAGGGGAAAGTGTGTGGTATCATGCGTACATAGTTGAACATGTGAAGAGAACACAAATAGAAAATTATGTGAAAGGCTCTAGAGATGAGCGTGTTTAAAAGGGAATATACAACGTCTGGCAGGAACGTCGAGGAAGGTGAGAATCCTCGACATAAAGTGTAGAGAGAAACATCTGGCGGTTTATCAGACACTCAAGCCGGTAGTATACACTCTGAAGCCAAGATGTAGATGGGTGGGGTGTCGTAAGGCCGTTAACGTATCGCGAGACGTGGAAGGCGGTTTGTGGCGGGCGGCAAGATGATTGCCATCTATATGTAACAGAGAAAATGGACAAATGGGGGCGAACATGTGGCTCGCGTTTGATGGTACCGTAGACTCGTCTCAGACGCTGCGGCAAAGATCTGGGCATCAAATCACAGACTGAATGTGGTAGCGTGTCTGGCGTGGGCCTCTTGAAGGACTGTTTCAGTTGTTAGCATATGTTATAAGCCCACGCAAATCGGCGACACTTACTGTCAAGAATACCCATCTGTCCGGAACGGTCCATGCACGCCAGTTGCACGCTACTACCGTCAACCAAGTCTAGGACAACGCTGTTGGGCAACTCCTGGACCTCGACATCAGGGATGTAGGGAGATCGGAAGTCACTCATGTGGTAGCGCTTCGTACCTTGAGCGGTGCGGCTGCTCTGAGCCGGGAGAGCGCTCAAAATGAGGAAACCCTGAGAGTCCAAACACATGTTACGTCGCTTCCAGAGAAGGTTGTCAGGAAACTGCACATTGACATCACCCATGTAGGACACGATGGAGGGGGGGCCGGCAGTAGTCGCAGGTCGAACAGGCTCTGCCATCTCCTCGTGCACAGTTGGCGAGAGGATTGTAGGGGGCGTAGTCTTGCCACGTGAACTGGAAAGGGATGAGAGACGACGCATGAATCGACCAGCCCTTGACTTCTTCTTCTCACTGTTTGACTTAGTTTCGTCGCCAGAGGCTGAGCTCTCAGTAGTAGCTGTAGGGGACAGTACGTTGTCCCTGTCGCGGCTGATGGATGACCGTCGGCTGCTGATTGAAAGCCGCTTGCCCTGGTGAGTTGAAGGAGGGCGGGTGGGAGACTGTGAACCCTTGGCACCACCTGCATCAGACGATGGCGAAGTGAGAGACTTGCGGCGGTCGTTAATGAAATCCTTCACGACACTTAGGGAAGACCGTCGAGAGTGGTCTTCCTTATCTCGACTCTTCGACTCTGATCGACGGCCTTCCTTAGACATACGACGCTCAAGAATGGTCTCCTTAGAATGCTCAAGCGCTGCAGGGGTCCATACTGGTGAGGCCTTCTGGTGGTCTACCAAGAGAGGGGACTCCTTAAGTTCCACTGGGTTGAACTCTGATGGATCTTTTGGTGGTTCGAGTGATTTCGCTGCGTTCTGGCTCGGATCTCGTACTATTCTAGCAGTGACCGAGATTGACTCAGGCGAGCCGCCGTTCTCTTGCGCATGTGATTCAAACTTAGACAAGCGACTGGCAACCGAGTTCGAGCGCTCCCTGTGAGATTTTCTAGCTCTATCAGGTGACTCGTCTCGAGAACCAGATCGTGAAGGTGGTGTTCGCAGATTTTGGCGGTTGAAAGAGCTAGCTCGATCCGCAATAGATGGAGATCGAGTGGGCTCGCGACTTCTTCGCACAGAGAAGAATGCCGAAGATGGTCTCTCTCGGCTTGAGGGAGTAGGTGTAGGACTGAGAGTACTCTCACCAGTGCTGGCTGAGAGCTTTTCAAGAGCCTTGATACGTTGCGAGATACTTGATCCCACAGTAGACTTCCTAGTCAGGCTGGGTCCATTAGGCTGTTGGGCAACCTTGTGCAAGTAAGCAGCTCCTGAGCTTACAGATCGCGCTGAGCTTGTGGTGACATCGCCAGGGGCAAGAAGCTTGCCATGGACAGGGTTCGAGACGGTGCGGACGATGGTCGGAGATCGTTCGCCCTTCGTTGGGCTAGGGAAAACTGGAGTGACAGGGCTCTTAGCAACAGTCATCGGTTTCGCCTCATGAAGAGTCGCGCTATGCAGCTCCTCCATCAAGTCCTCATCGTCAGAAAGACGGTCCTTGTCTTCGGCAAAGTCCGTTTTGATAGGCTCGATATTGGTCTTGCGCTTGTGCTGCTTTGTTTCGGGCAGCTCCTCATTATTTTCCTCCTCCTCATCCTTTTCTGTTACGATGATGGGGCTATTCTCGCGAGTACTTCGGTTAGGGGAATTAGAGGCTGGACTTGGTTCCGTCTTCAGGTCCTGAGTCGAGAACTTCGACTTGAGGATCTTGGATGTGCCAATGGTGGGGGATAGCGGCTCGTCCACTTTGCTGATGTTGGCCGAAACCTCAGTTGTCTCCAATGCGTCAGGAGTATGGTCCGCTGTGGGCTGGCTGCTAGTAACAGAGACTGCTGTTTCCAGAGCTGAAATGTTGGTGTCAGTCTCTGGTAAAGGCTCTGGCGTTGTATCCTCAATCTTCTCCTCGTCCTTGCTTGGAAGGGAGTCAATCACTGGCGTCAACTCTTCAGCGGTAGTAATTTCTTCACTTGCTTGTGTATTAGAGGCTTCGACATTCTCAACCTTCTCATCTTCGTCCAGATCATGTTCATCTTCGTTCTTTGGGTGCAGGGTTTCGTCCGTTGATTCGGAAAGCGAAGATGCCTTGGTAGATATCTCTGGTTCGGAAGATGCAATGACTGGGCTATCAGGGTGAGAATCGGTCTGAGCAAGATCGGAAGTTTGATCATTATTCATGGACGCGGAAGACGCATCCAATCCAATACCTGAGTCGGCATTTGAGATGGATGGGTGGTCGGATTCCGTTTCGTGTTGAGTTTCATGATCCTCTACTCGGTCTGTAGATGAATCGCCATCGCTAGGTCCGGGGGATTCGAGAGGAGGTGACGGAGCACCTGCCACCTCGGCTGCCATATTCGCCTTCTTTTTCTCTCGGAGCTTCATAGCCTTCATTAATCTCGCCTTTTCCGGTGAAATGGTCGGTTTGGCGGGTGGAGGCATAGGCAAAACAGGAGAGCCAGGGATAGATACTCCAGAGCTTGTTGCGGGGCGGGTGAGTTCTGTATGCACAATTTGTAGTCCATCCTGTTCAGTCACTGTGTCTTTGTCCTCGACAGAAGTATCCTCGGCGGTGGCGGGGCCGTCCCTATTCTTCTCTTTTTTAGAGCCCTTGCCAAACAACTTAAAGCCGGAAGGCATCTGAGAAACAGGGCGATATGCGCCGGCAGTGCGTGGTCTTCCGTTTGTATCAAGCGAGGGGCGCGGTCCAAGCTTCACTTTAGGCTTTCCGTAGTTGTATGATGAATAGGAATACAAGTCGGGTCGGCCTGATTGCGATGACATTCGCGGCTGTGCTTCTGATTGAGAAGGAGAAACGGGCCTGTCATCAGCGCCAACGAAGTTGGGTACCTCAGATGTTGAAGCGTCAGTGAATTTGCTATGCTCTGGAGATGCGGCAAGCTCTGAGTTTAGCGTGACTGTCTCCGTAGGCAAGACAGTGTCATGACTTGTCTTGGCTGTCTTAGGTCGAATATCACCGTCTTCGTTGTCCTCGGCAACTGATTGGCGTTTTGTGGCGCGTTGTTGCTGCTCCTCTTCCTCCTCCTCTGCGATCTCCATCAATCGTCTTCGGCGTAACGAGCTTGAGGATGATGAATTTGACCCTGAAGCGGCATGCAGAGAGCACGCGGCCGATAGTTTCGTATCCTTGAGTTCCTTGGCTTCGGTAATTTCGAAAATGGTATCGTAGGGTGAGAATCGGTCGCAGACGGCGTTAAAGTGAACAGCTACTCTCGCTGTATATCGAAAACGTGTCAGTGTATCAAGCCGCGAACGGACATGTCTAGACGGGGGAAGAAAATGGGGACGGACCTTGAATAAGACGAGAGCAATCTTCAGGCAGATACTTAATTACCACGTTCCTTCTTCGATATCTCAAGAAACCGTAGAGAGGGCTCGTTTCCTCGTATCCAGCGACATTATTGCGCACTTCGACCACGCCGCCGGAGCCGCGACCTAACAATTCGACTTCATCGCGACTCGCATACTTGAGGAGGAACCTGAATATTTAGCTGACCGTTCATTTCCAGCATATCAGAACGATTGTTAAACGTACCATCCTCCCGGTTCGGCGACAGCGGCCTCGTGGGCTTCCTGAACCTTTGGATCGTCCAACCCATTCAACGACATGGTGTCTCCGTTACAAGTAGATCAAAGAGAGACAAAGCGGGAGAAAAGAGCGGGAGCTGGAAAGGCTAAATTGACGCCGCCGACATGCAAGGTCGAAAAATTAATTGATAGAAAGGAGATAAAGGAAAGGCAAGCAGCTGCACAAAAGCAGCTGCAAATGGGTCGAGCAAAGATGCTCCAGGTCGGTCGAGATTCGAGGACGAAGTCGGAAAGGCAAAGGCGAAAGGGAAAGAAAGAGAACAACTAGAAATGAAGCTCTCCCGAAAGACGGGGGAATCTGCCAAATCAGTCGAGAGGGTAGTAGAGCTAGTCCACTCCAGTATAATTCGGGGTCGTTTCGAGTCGAGATGCCTGGCGACTGGATGAGGTTTGGCGGGTGGGAATTGGTGGGTGGGTTCCTTTACCTTAGGACCTGCGGGTCAAGGGGCGGGCAGCACCAGATTTCAGGGGCAAGGCTGTCCAGTTGACATGGATCTCGGTATATCTAATAAGATAATAACCATGAACCCAATAAGTAGAATTGTGTTGGCCTATTGCCAGTTTGCGTTGTTTGTGTGTCTTTTGTGTATCTGCCAAGTTTATCCAACAATCACTGGGAAGAACGAAAGTTTCACTCTCCAACTTTGGTTCTGTTTCTTCCAAAAACACGTCTTCTGTAGAGGACCGTTGCAAGTCCCCCCAGGTTGAGGTGTCGATCAATCGATGGGTAGAGTTATTAAGTTCAGCAGCAGCAAATAAGGCCGGGCAACGCACAACAGGTGCTTTTTCACATCATGGGCCGAGACATATACTCAAACAAAAGAAGAAGAAAAGCATGGCACCACTCGAAAAGAAAGGAAAAGGAAAAGAATCTGGCACGCCAACGCCTGATAAATCATCCCGATTATGACATAAATAAAATGTCAATCAATTACTCCAATGTTGACCATTTGAGTGCAAATTGCGCGCCAGCCAAAAAGGGAGTCTCGCGCTGGAATGAATGATGAATAGCGTCTTGGGTTCCCGTCAGGGATCGGGTATACCAAGACAACCAACCCAATCCAGAACTAACTAGTAGGCCATCACACAAAGTTACAAAACACAAAGCGATACAGTGCTACTGAGCGACGACTTAGGGTTGGCTGCATGACAGAACCAAGAAATTTTGACGAGACAGTAAACATCAACTCAAAGTAGCTTGTACATAGACGAAAAGAGCTGTGTCATGAAACGAAACGACGACAACTAGACGAGATGACGATTTAGCCTCATCTCTCTTGTCGCCTCGTACGAAGTACACATATGTTAACATAGGTATCTTATGTATGAAGACATAGTTATGATGCAAAACAGCCAGACAATAAAAGAGATCATCATGACTCGCAGAGTTCAATACTCGTCCTCTATCAAAATCAATCTAAGTTTGATCCAGAGTTCCAATTCTGGTAGATCAAAGCCACCCACTCCAGCAACAAAGTAACATCCTCTCCCGCCCCGGCTTCTCCACCCCCAATCTAAGTTAACATAAACACATTTTGGCGTTGGTTTTACCGACTCCGGAACGTTTGGAAGCAGAACCCGTCGCCTTGTCAACATACGTCAGTGTCAGAATACAACCGTTGGCACGCGACATTCTGCGACGGAGTCGTCTACGCTGAACGATATTATGAGCTGCAGGAGATTGTTTGGTTGGTCCCAATTACGACTGTCTGCAACATAGTGGGTGACGCTGTAATTGCCAATCACTTGCAGTCAATAGAATGGAGCTTGACGCCAAACTAGCGATTCAGTATCCGTACCAGTCTATCCCTTGACTAGAAGGATGGAAGCTCAGTCGAAGCATCCTAGAACAAATAGTGGGATCCATACCTACTTTAATCAAAGTATTCAACACGAGCCGCTTCGGCTGCACAAGCCTGACAAGATTGTACATCAACGTTACAGCACGGATATAGAGAGGCATAGCTGGCTTATGACAGTAGATGGCAATGCATATATAACCTAGCAACAAGTATCAGATACAAAGAATGAACTCGAAAGATCGACTCTTGTTCCAAGTCGTAATCATGTTATTATCAATACACCATCGTACTGCATCAGCAGTGTCACCCCTCCTTTCACATGTACGAGGGCGCTCCTCAGCTAACCTATAGAAACAACTCAAGGCTGATCAAGCTCCTTTCAGCTCTGTGTAAACCCACTCAAGACATGAATCCCATCACAGCACCTTGCATGCAGATCATATCACCGCACTTTACAAGCCTTGATCCAAGGAGATGGGGAATGGTCCAGGTGGAGAGACGAACAACCCGTTAGATCCGTATCCCGTGCTCACTGAATGATGAAGCTCTTGCTCTGAGACCAAATAAGTAGTCTGGGGTGTGTCCATAGTGCCTCATGTCTACCCAGTGTATTTGAACTATGCCTGCCCAGCGGGCTTCTCTTCCGCCGGCTTGTCTGCGGCTGGCTTATCCTTGCGGGCCTCTTCAACAGCGGCCTTATTCAATATAGGGACCTCATCCGATTTTGGATCTGCAACATGAGGAGGCTCCTCTGTAACCACTTCATCCAGTGAAGTTGGCACAAAATTCCCTTCCTGAACAGCTATAGGGGGTTCGGATTGGGGCGCGTTGCTAGTCGCTGATACACCGACGGCGGGCGTGCTACCGTCTGCAATCTTTTGTTTAGTCTCGCTGACAATCTTGTCTGCCTCACTGACCTGGGACACTGCACCTTCCACCTCGACTGCAGCCTCCTTGTTCTGGTCCAGTCGGACGACCATGCAAGACAGGTTGTCAGTGCTGAAGCGGTTTAGTGCATAGTCAACAAGCTGCTTTGAGGCCGATATGGGATCCTCAACATTGCGCACGAGATCAACCGCTTCCTGGTCACTACATACGTCCCAAATCTGTGGTTGTTAGCATCTCGTGGTTTCCACTTGCATTTGAGGCTCAACTTACTCCGTCGCAAGCAATGATAATGAACTCGTCACTATCAGCCTGAATGACCGTCTCGGTGGTATAGGGGTGACCCGTGACAAGCTTCTTCATGTAGGCATCACCAAGAGCCCGGGTTACAGCCAGAACGCCGTTGACGCGGTTATTGAGAATCAGGCCTCCGGCAGCGGCGATTCTTTTACCCTCGACTTCGTCACTGCCCTTGTGGTCGTAAGAAAGTCTCAGGGCCTTTCCACCTCGGCAAAGAATGATGCGGGCATCACCAACATTTGCGGTATACAGTACCCTCTGTCGTCCGCTACCCTTTCCTTTTGAATTTGTAGCTTTGGTTGCCTCGTCATTCGAAGCTCCATCTTTTGCTTTATCCATTTCAACAGGCTCTTCCGGCCTAGCGGACTTGATGGCTGATCGATCATTCGACGCTCGATCCTCCCAGCGTAAGACTGCAACAGCTGCAGTGCAACCACTGTTCTTTAGGGGCAGCTTTTCCAACTGTGCATCAGCGGCCGTGAAGGCCTGGTCTAAGACTTCAGGAATCAGAGCGTTGGGGTTCTTGCGTATGATGTCCTCAAGAATGAGGTGCAGCTTTTTGCCACACCAGTCGGCTGCAAATGTACCAGCATGTCCGTCGAAGATAGCAAAATAACCATTGTCTGACTCAACCATGTCGGAGGAAACTGATTCCCGATCCTCACCTTCAGGCTTATCCTTTAAAGACACATCATTTAAGGCTGGAGTCTGCACAAAATTATAGAGAAAGGCATGAGTGTCTTCCATAGTGCGACGGCATTTCTTGTTCCTATCTTCCCAAACACCAACGCGAAACGTAGACTTGGGACCCGGCATGGATTCTCCAGCAGAGTTATTATGTTGACCCTGGGGGACTGCAAGAGCGGGATCCTGTTTGCCAAGCTTCTGGAGAGGTGTCTGGGAGCTCACTTCAGAGCCCCCACTGCGACTGCTCTGGGAGAAGTTGAGCGAGTTTTTGGCGGACGCAAGAAGACTGCTAGCCCGACTACTGACGCTGCTACTTCTGCGTTTCTTGTCGGTCGATCCACCGGTATCCTGTCGAGTGGGAGGGCTGCCATTTCCACTGCGCTTTTCACCGCTTGCAGCCTGATCAGTTGTCTTAATTGGAGCCGGAGCGCTGGGGCCTGGGCCAGGTTCGGGAGAAGGGGATTTATCGGATTTTGAATCGCTCTCGGATTTGTTGCCCGCTGAGTTGTTGGAACTGCCGCCAAACATTCTATTCAGCAGACTTCCTCCAGTCGAGGAGAGACTGCGACGCTTGTTGCTCGCCAGCTTGTGTTAGGGACAAGAGAATACTAGGTGGTGTTGCGCAGAGGGAACGTCAGCACTGTTGATGCTGTGGAAGGCTGAAGCTCGGTATCGGTTCTATCGTCGTCGGAGTAGGGCTTTGTAGAATCGCTACACGCGAACGTTGCGGTAGCTGTGGAAGTATACCGTCGTGGTAAGGGTAGGGGGCGGGGTGCTGGTCGAGACCAGCTTGGCGTGTTTAATTCGTCAGCGCAAGGCGGACCTGTAAGAGTTAGAGAGGATGAACCGAGAGCATCATTCTATGTCGCCAAGGATGATAAATAAACGAGAATAGGAATAGAGCAATGAGTGCGTGCAGGTTGTAAGGAAAACGTTGATGATGTAGCTAAGCGCGCGGACTGATAAGTTTGACTTCTGTCGTCACCCCAGTGATAGTTGTTGGAGATGACCACAGTTCGCACCATTGGGACTATCGGACGGCGGGGACAGGGCCGTACTTAAACTCGATGCAGCACCAATGAACCGTGTCAACCGTTGGCTGTGAGGCAGAGGCATGATGCTGAGCGCATCGTAATTCAAGAAACGTGACGTAGACGCCACAAGGGAAGCGGCTGCGCTGGCGGGGAATAGGTAATCATATAGTTCTGATAATCCACGAGTCCAATAAACAGGATCATACTGCGGCTGGGGCTAAGAACAGAGGGAACACATGTGTCGAAGTAACTTAATAGTTCTTCCAATAAAGCAGTGCAATAAGTTGAAGAGAGCAGCAAACGAACGTACCTGGCGCTGAATGTGGAAAGACTATTTCAACACTGGAGAGTTGAACTGGAAAGTATTCAGAGGACAGAGAGGGACGTCCTGCAAGGTAAGCGGATCAAGTTAAGGCTTAATACAAGCCAGTGAGTCTACAGAAAGTCGTATCGTAATTGATGAAGAGTTGGCAAGGTTGCTTTAGGACGTTTCGTTGGATGAATTAGCTGGGCTAATAAAGTACTGGAACCAGAGGTGAATGGATGGAGTGGAGGGCGGAGCTACCTGACGCACTGCAGCTGGTGTAACGGGGCGGATTGGTGAGCGTCAGTGGGGGCGGGGGGCTGCGCTTAAGCTGGACGTGCCTCAAGATCTGATTGTGCGCTGTGTCTGGCTGTTGGCCACTGACGTATCCACGGGCGAGTGACGTTTACTGGCTCACGACCGCGCTGTTTAGCGCTGTGCAGGCAAATGGATCTTGGGCAAATTTGCGATTCTCGGCTTTGGGTTTCAATAGAAATGGATGTGTCGATCTTAGCAATGAATCAGCTCTAGGAAACGCATATTAACTGGACCCTGATTTTGCGTGTTAGTTATTGACACGTTTGATATGTGTTTCCAACAATAAGTCGGTGCGAGGGAAGCCATCCTCGCCCCGAGACATCCGAAACTAGCATCTAAATAATCCCACAATCGCTCTGCCGTCAGTCAGATGAAGCTAACAGGCTCGGGGTTAATTTTTCCTAAGATCAAATCCGTTCTCATACGGCCAGCTTCTTTTCCCCAAAGCCGTTGCCGGCTGTACACGTGGAGGTCTGGGACTGCCGTCAAAGCCATACTCAGATAGGTTGCCTGTTTATTGCTAATGATACCGTTTTGTGTGATCCAATAGATTCTACTTTACCCATCATCCAAATTGAGGATGTTTATAATAGTGCGAGTATATCAACACAAACTGAAGTAGACGCAAATCGACTGACAAGTTGGTCAAGCGTTGCCCACGTTTTCAACAGGCCTGACAAGCAGCGAGTATTGTTTTCTATAAAGCACAGAAAAACTGCAAAGCTGATGATTTGTAAGACAATTCTCCAGACACCAATGCACCGGAACAAACATAGTACCATGAAGCTCCCTTCCTTCTTCCTATGGCCAAAGATCGATCATGATATCGGACATATGGCCGTCTTCTGTGGGCTGAAGGGTCCGAATAATGGTAGCGTACCCTCCTTTAAACTGATATGGCGGTTATCACTGAAACAAAACTCCTAAGGCTTCAAGGAAGCCCTGTCAGCTCGTCTATTTTCGCAAACTATCCAGTCTTGCTTGCAGGTCGTCGTCAACAGGGTCACCACCGCCGCCGCCGCCGCCTCCGCCACCAACCGCCTGAGCGATCTTACCCTCAGGTACCGCCGCAGTTCCCAGAGCGGTAGGTGTTTCACCGAGCTGTGACTGTATTAGCGACAAGGCTTGCGTAGCATCACTTTTATGACTTACTGCCTGGTTAAAGTCCACACCAATCTCTTCCAAGACTTGCTCTACCACCTCATCGCCTTCTTCTTCGATTCCCACATCCATAGCATCATCAATGGCATCGTCCATCATCTCTTGTCGTTGGTCCATGATATCGTTTTCGCGTTCAAACTCCATGGCGATTCGTTGAAGCTGGGGAAGATTCATCGATTTATTCATGCTTCCCAATGCCATGGTAGCGCCCTTCATAGCCTGCATCATTTGTTCGTTCGTTCTGTATGTCTGTGTCGAATTCGGTCAGCCTCTGGTCTACGCTCATATCCAATGTATGCAATTACCTGAAGGCGAAGCGAAATCTTTTGTAATTGACTGCGCATGCTGTAAAACTTTTCGACGTATCGTCTCGTGCGGACCAAATCCTTGGCCTGAATCTTGCAAGCTCCCATCTGTCCATTCTTGGCGCTCGTTTTGATTTGTTGAATAAGGGTCTTCTCTTGCTTCTCCAGCTTGACGCGCATCTGATCAAGTTCACGGATGGCCTTATCTAGCATGCGCTGGTTCTTGCGTAGACGCTCCGCGGGCGTCATGCGCTTTCCGAATGCCCATTCGAGGATCTATATCGTGAGCGAATTAGCCATCATGGGCGCGCCGCATTGTCGCACGACACCGCTGTTCTTACATTCATGATGTGCGGGGGTAGTGGTGGTTGACGGATGAAAGAGGGTAGGTCTTGG
This sequence comes from Fusarium oxysporum f. sp. lycopersici 4287, assembly GCF_000149955.1. Classification (NCBI taxonomy): domain Eukaryota; kingdom Fungi; phylum Ascomycota; class Sordariomycetes; order Hypocreales; family Nectriaceae; genus Fusarium; species Fusarium oxysporum. Next base: position 1,687,345 of record NC_030995.1, on the reverse strand, counting down.
TAAAGAGAGGTCGAAGAGTCGGTATAGGGGAAGAGTCCTTGCGAATAGTAAATAAGTAGGAGGCAGAAACGCGCAAGGCAGCGAGAAGAGATCAAGCCTTGATCCAGATGCGTGGTAAGAGTTGATGGCCTGGTCGCGCTACGGATGTCCCGACACTACGTAATCGGACTGGGCCAACCTTGAAAGACCGCTTTGCTTGCACGATACGGCACGATAAGAGCCCGCTTGGTCCAAGCGCCAAAAGTCTCCAGATTTCGCCAATCAAATCGGGAATCGGTACGTAGCAAAAATCATGCAGAAATGGGTCGTTCGACTGACTTGTCAATGATTCTTATTCGCCTCTCCAACCGACCGCCATAATTACATCGGCATCACGGTTCCAAGGATATTTTCTTCCCCTCGCTTCTCATCCAAAATATGCCGCTCGAACTGCTAAGGACCGATTCAACATGAGCCAAGATTATTTCAGCGGTAACGGAAAGGGCAAGGCCCGACTGCACCAGGAACCCGATTCTGACGGTGACAACGATCATGGCCATTCCGACGCGCCCACCAGCAACCACTCTTCTCCGCCACCCACAAACTCGTCCTCTTCTCGGGTACAATATATGACTGTCGGAAATGGTATGACATCTGAACATGCTGCCCGTCTCCAGAGCATGCTTGACGTCGACTCAGGCTACGGTGGAAGTATAGCTGGCGATGAGCGTTCCATGAGTTCCGCCGCAGCATGGGATATGGCAATGCATCACGACCGGCCTGCGTCGGGTGCTGTGCACCAGATGTGGTATAATGCTCACCGTGCTACCCTCGGTCGTTCCATCAACAAGGTGCTCGAACTGCTTCAAAATTTACAAGAAATGAATGCTTCCTGGCCCGCACATTATCCTTCCGTTCAACGAGCTCGCCGCGACTCCTCCGAACACTCCTCACGGCCCGCCTTTGCCCATGCCCACACGGGTATGGAAGGCAAAGGCTCATCCTCCTTCCGAAACCCTGGTTTAAGACGTGCCATGACGACGGTCGAAGACGGTTCCGCCGAATCGAGTCGAGCCGCTGAGAATCGATCCACACCCGAGCCCCGACTTGTTTCACCACAAATTGCTCAAGAGTTCTCTATTTTGAAGCTAGATCTCAAGCTCGGTGCTCTCCACCAGACCGAGCTTGTGCATTCATTGGAAAAGAGCTCCATTGCATCGCTCCTCGACGGCAAAATCAGTTCCAGCATCAAACATCTACTAGCTCTCCGTGAACGAATCGAGGATACTGCAAGCAAGGTTCTTATCACAGGCGATCTCAATGCTGGCAAGTCAACTTTCTGCAATGCTTTACTCCGTCGAAAGGTTCTTCCTGAGGATCAGCAGCCTTGCACTGCTATCTTTTGTGAGGTGCTTGATGCTAGGGAGAACTCTGGTGTGGAAGAGGTACATGCAGTGCATAAGAACGTGCCCTACGACCGAAACGATGAGTCGACCTACGATGTTTTCTCACTAAAGGAACTCGAGAACATCGTCATCGACAACGAGACTTACACTCAGTGCAAGATCTACGTCAAGGATAGCCGAAGCATTGACGAATCTCTCTTGAACAATGGCGTGGTGGATATTGCCTTGATCGACGCTCCTGGCCTTAACTCCGATACAACCAAAACGACTGCCATCTTTGCCCGGCAGGAGGAGATCGATGTGGTTGTGTTCGTGGTTTCCGCTGCCAATCACTTTACACAGTCTGCCAAGGAGTTTATTTGGGCTGCTGCTGCTGAGAAGGCATATATTTTTATTGTTGTTAACGGATTCGATGTTATCCGAGACAAAAAGCGATGTGAGAAGATGGTTCTTGACCAGGTTGCCGGTCTCAGTCCCCGAACCCACAAGGAGTCCTCCGAGCTTGTGCATTTCGTATCCAGCAACGCCATCCCTGTCGGCCCCTCGCCTCCTGGCGGCCCTGGTGGCAGCGGTAGTTCAAGTGGAGGCAGTGGTGATCCTGGTGATGGTGATGACAAGGGTAAGGGTAAGGATCTTGACAAGGTGCGAGACTTCGAGGCTCTGGAGCAATCGCTGCGAAGATTCGTGCTTGAGAAGCGTGCACGATCGAAGCTTGCACCTGCTCGGACATATCTGCTCAACATCTTGAATGATGTCAACACTCTTGCAAATGTCAACCAGGAAGTTGCTCAATCGGAACTGGAGCGAGTGACCCAGGAATTGAAAGAGCTTGAACCTCAGTTGGAATCCAGTCGAAGGGCAAAGACCGAAGTAAGCGAGTCAGTTGATGCCAACGTTGAGGAAACATGCAAGGACGTCTATGACTACACTCGAAACACTCTTAACTCGGCCATTCTCCACTCTGGAAGCAGCCACTACGATGTACCCTACCCCGGTATCTGGAATGCTTTCCAATATGCAGAGGATCTCAAGGAAGCTATGCTGTCTCGCATTGCAGATTCTGTTTCGAACTGCGAAGAGTATGCTCGTAGAAAAACCGTGTATGGCGTCAATGCTATCAAGCAACTGGGTATCCTGCACGTTGGTGATGAGTTCCAGAATCTCCAATTCCGACCTGATGTTATGTTCCGACGCAAGCGAGATGCTCTTGCTCGCCAGGTCGATATTCCCACAGAACTGATCGACTTTGTCGATTGGACTACCTTGTTACAGCGACAGGAAAAGTTTGCTGGCACTGGTATGGCCCTTACAGTTGCCGGCGCCGTTGTACCCCGGATGATTGGTATGAACACGTGGATGGATCAGGCTATCACAGCAACTCGCATCTTGAGCAACGAGAACCTACGCCAGCTCATCATTCCTGGCATTCTCGTGGCTGGTAAGTGAACCATGTAACTTTCAAGAATGCAAAGTCACTAATTGTTAATAGCTGTTGCTGCCTCCGCCTATGTTCTGCAGCAGATTCCCAACTCTCTGCCTCCTCGCCTTGCTACAAAGATCTCCACTCAGCTTGCTGAGTTGGATTATGTTCACTCCAACTCCTCTCGTATCTCCTCTTCCGTTCGCAAGGTCCTCCGCATTCCCGCTGACAACCTTCGGGTCGGCCTTGACCAAAGCCTCAAGGACTTGAGCGCAAAGCGAGAGGAGACTATCAAGGTCAAGGGCGAGAGTGAGCGCGCCTCTCGTTATTTCCTCAACCTCATCCGCCAGAGCGATGGTGAGCGCGCCAGGGTTGAAGGTGTTGACCTTGAGACTCCGCCAGTTGGCATGCATTGATGATGAAGCTACGGAAACTTGGACGAACACGACTTGGATGTTTACCGATGGGGTTAACGTTAACGTTTCAGATTGAGACGACAACCAAAAAAAGTACGGCGTTAATGGGCAGGGTCGTTTCCATATGTGATGCGATGGAAGAACACGAGATGCTCCTGATTTGGCTTTGATATCAACTTCTCTCCTCATACCTTGTTAGCGAGTCACAGCAGTATGAATTAACTATTGATGCTTCAACCGCTCGATAGCTGTTCGTGGGCGATGCAATACGCCTTGCTAGTAAACACAACTTCACTAGAGTAGACACTTTTCTAATAGCTTATGCCTAAATGATGACGTCGATATTCATACCGCATCCATTGGCCTCCTAGCGATGTCACAATAACTCAGTACAAAGTGATGAAAATTCTTAAACAAGTTGAGGATAAACTTGGATAACTGTGGACAAATTTTAAGATAAACATAGCAGGCTATGCGACTACTTTTATTTTCTCTCTCAGTTGAAGGGTCTCAAAGTCTTCTGACTCTATGGCCATGATAATATGCAAGCTTCGGGCACTACAGCATAACGCCTCTGTGCAATGGCGATAGCAGCTGTCAAGCTCACTGTGTCCACATGATATTTCTCAGCCTTTCTTTCTCCCGTTCGCCTCCAAATATGCCATCAATAGGTTGTCGCGCAAGCTCACATATAGCCTGACGATCAAGGCCAAAATGTTCCGCGACGAGTCTATATTCGTTAGACAAGGGGCTTTCGAACACGCCCACATCATCAGTCTATGATCATTGTCAATCTTTATGTTTCTCCCTTTCATGAACACAAGTTCAGTAGCTTACGCTGAGTGAGATCTTAGGGCCGTTGACACCTCTCCAGTGCCCAAAGTGGTGGCCTTCGAAGCCGCCCAACACCATCCCGGCTCTGACATTGCAGCTCAGGCATAACTCGAGACACAACGCTCTCTTTGTGATCTCCTTCTTGGTCTCCTCATCCTCCCAAATCACATGTCCCAGCCTGCCCGGTTCCCAAGAGAGCAGCGTACTCAACTCCTCCTTCGACCCACTCGCCTCAGCTTCAGCAAAGTGAACCGTAATCCCTAAGCCCTTCTTTCTTGCCTCTAAGAACACAGGAGTGAAGACACTTACCTCGCCTGCTGGCCTCGCTGTTGGATCACCGCAGAGATCCAAGCCAACGACTCCCTGCTCACGGTATGTCAGAGCAAGCTCAAGGGTGAAAGCAGCCTGCTCAGGGGTGTGTCGCCGATCGACAGCGAGGATCAAACGAGTGTGTAGCTGAGGGTTCTGGGACTCAAATGACGAGATTGTGTCAAGAAGGATTGAGATGTACTGCTCTGCTGAGAGTTGAGGCGTGGCGCGTGGTGTTGTTCGAAGCTCGAGATAGCAGACGCCATCATTGAGAAAGTCTGTCAATACACATTTGGTAGTATCTCGAACAGATTCCTCATCCGTGATAAGGTTATATAGGTAACTGCTGAAAAGCGGGAAGAAGCTGTGAAGTGTAGTTAGCTTGTGTCTAATCCTGTGACTGCCAATCGATGGAGGCAAGACTAACGTTTGCAGGTTGTAATCATGTTTCCCTTCAGGCATGACGATCATAGGATCTTCTAGGTCGGTGTTGCCTGTCTCCTTTTTACGTAGCCATACCTCATGGAGAGCACGGCGTGAGATGCTCCCAGTCAAATGGGCGTGAAGCTTGCATATCGTCAGTGTCAAAAACATGGAACGTTGAGTTTAAACAACCTCTATCTTTGGCAGTCCAACAAAGTCCATGGTTGGCTTTGTTCGTTTTTCGTGACAGCTACTTATTCAGCGTTAGCTGGGAATATGTAGAGTCTCTAGTTAGTCTGTCAGGATGTAACTGAGAGAATTGATACTCATCTATCCATTACCACGAAAGTTAGTGTCAACCAGAATACCTACCCTGAACTTGATGGAGATCCTACATCATCACAATCATCGAAAACATCAAGAGCAATACACTTGGTCGAACGAGCTGCTATGACTAGAAGCTTCTTTTCAATTTCATCACATTCCGTGACTTTCCCATTAATCGTTATTGTCTCAAGCAATACACAATACGAAGGCAGAACAAGCTGTGGTTTATATAAAGCTCACACGTAAGTCATCAATGATACAGTTCTAATGTGACGAAATACATGTGAAACCGCCTTTCCTGGAGATGAGATCGCAGCCATTACCAACCCCATCTTATACTTTACACCGGTAACCATGCGCCGTGGATGCGTTGCGCTTCTCGTTCCTCCCGGTCAAACCCAGTTGCATCCATCATAGGTCTTCATCGGCCATATACGCCGTAAACAATTATTGTACACATGGGAAGCCGTATTTTCCGGCCCAATAATGACTGCGCCTGGCAACAAAAGGCACTGTCTAAGATATCCTCATACCCAGAAACGTAAGGTCAAGGTTTTTTTTGATTGCGTGACTCCAACCTATTTGTTTACAGAGAAGGTTGGGCAGGCTTGCCATCGAGGGCGGCGCCAACTTGGTCAGCGGTGCTCTGTTCGGAGCCAGCGGTCAGAAGTTCACTGCCGCTTTGTCGCATGTTGTACTCTTGCTCCATAGCAGTGAGCTGTTGATCCTCGGCGAAAGACAAAGCGAAGGGAACACCAAAGAACAGGGCAGAGGTGGTGAGCACCCAAGCGCCCTTGCCACTGAAAGAGAGAACGCTCCAGGCAGCGTTACCGATGGTGTTGGCCTTGCCGGAGATCCATGAGCGAGTAGTTGGGGGGACGATGTCGCGCAGTGCGTATAGTCGCTCAGCGAAAGTCTCTTCTGAAGGATCGTAGTCGGACTCGTTGGAAATCTCGGAGTCTACGGGCGTTGTTAGCATGGACAATATCGCGATTAAAGGCGCGGGGTTGTTAATTACCAGTATCAGAGTAGTCGTCATCGTCCTCCTCAACATCGGGACCAGCCTGAGGGTGCTGGAAGTGCTCGTCCTCAACCTCGGTAAGAGTAACCATCTTGAATAGCTGAAGGTGTTGTGTATCGAGTAGTCGATTGTGAAGGTATTAAGAGCTGTTGAAGAGCTTTTGGTGGAGAAGGAATTGCCGAATAGTCGCAGCCCAAATCACAAGGCTTGTGAATATATCGTAATTGCTGAAAGAATCTGGTGAGATAAGCGATGTTGACAAATCTCCGCCCGATAAGAAAATATGTTCTCTCGGTGACTGGTTGATGAGTTGGCGTTGACGTTGGGCGTCACGATGTCATGGGAGTAATTTTTCTTTGGAAGTTGCTTGGGTGCTCCACTTACACCACCCTGGTTTAGCCGATGAGTTCACCAGCAACTATCGTCACGTGCACCCTCCATAGACAACCATCATCGAGCCTCTTACTGCAAAGTACAGGAGGAGCTTTGAGAATGCGAAATGGAACTGTTATCATCATTTCTCATGCAGAGCCATTGGATAAAGTCATCATCATGACATTTTCTTGAACAAATACTGGGCCGTGGTCAGGGACATATTGTGAGCGTTATGCAGTAGAGCTCTGAGACAATAAGGAGTATTAGTCTCATTCTCCGTATCCCATCATGTCACGTCCATTCTACAGTAGAGGCGCGCTTCAGAACAGAATGCTGGAAACCGAGTGGTGGGCGGCCATTTGCCCCCTCATCGTGCTCGAATAACCCCAGTCTTGGCTTACTCGTCGCCACCCATCGTCTCGATCACAGTTATGATCCTGCCGCAACCTATTCCAACCATTGAATGCTCATGACGACATTGGCGGTATAAATGTCACACTCAGAAATTCCATGTTGTCCACTATGACTTCGGCAATATTCTGCCGAAGTCGTGTGAGCCTGCCACTATGTAATGTATCTTCTTGGTCAAGATTCATATATGTAAAGTTGGCATTTGGATCATTCAAAAGGACCGCGGCACATACATGCTGACTTAATATGCACCGCAGGGCCATATGGTAATGCTCACTAAACCCGGCAAGAATATGCCAGTCTCTGAGGGAACCAGCCTGTGCCTGGCATAGAAGGTGTGCAAGCAATACCACGTTGTCTAGTAGAGAGACAACTCGAGAAGCTCCTATTGCCTTACCTTCTCACAAAAGATGACATGTCCAAGAGATACAAGTTGGTACGTAATATGTAAAGTTGATCAATCATACACCTGCGACTTCGCGGCTATGATTTGCAGAACCAGCATCATCATGAACCGATATGTTTTTTCATGTCAGAAGAGTCTCGGAAAGAAACCAGGAGGAACTTGCGAACGGCTTCTTGAGGACCGAACGTAGCTTTGGCTAGAAGGCCATACGCAGTGCCTGACTTTTACCTGGTAGTATGGACCTTGTGTCTATACTTGTTGTTCCTCGTCCTTGTTACAGTTCGTAGACAAAAGTATTGTAATTAGGAAAAGCAGAAAAAGCAAGAAAGAGAGTCACGGACGTATTGCGAGACACAGGAAGGAAGAGGGACGACCGGAAAAGTCGGGAGTGGATGTTTGGAATCTGTCTTGTTGAGTTGTTGGAGTGTTCAAGTTTGACCTAGCTTCTAGATCGCTTTGAGACGTTGGTTTCGGTATCCTGTAAGCAACGAGACTAGTACGTAATTTGTTTATTCCCCTGCTCCAAGGGGTACAACACATGACCTTTAATGGAGCTCGTCAATATTTGACGAGAAGCCATTGGCAATTAAACATCTGGCATCGTGACCTTTCAGCCCGTTTCACTGTATCGAGATGTAAGGAGATTACGTATATACATTCGACAAATATAGACCTAATTGCCGTGATGAGCGGTAAACATATCCGATGCAATTCGCACAAGGGTTTTAGATTACGAAGCATTGAATGGAAGAATAGTTATACAGGCACGAACCTCGTGATCCATAGGAAATCTCGTCTACGATACCAAAGAATGCCGCGTGATGTTGATGGTGTAACTTGTAGACTTGTCGAGGCCGTGATACTTTGTAAAGGAGTGGATAGACAGGGGACGAAACCACCGATTGGGCAATCTCTACTCAGACATTCGCTAAGCTTCAGAAGCTCAGGGACAGTTCTTTCTGGACTCGCAATGGAAGAAGCAACATGGTATCAATGGTACGTACAACCTGATATAGAATGGACGAGGTAAGGTATCTTTTAGGAGACGCTTGGGCCGCCGGCACGGTGTCAAGGTGAGCCATTTGGGTAAGTAATCGGGACCCTGTCTGGGGAACTTGACGGGAGGTGTTGACGGCGTGTAAGAGACAACCTAAACTGGCCTTTATTTACACCACGTACTTGGCTACAATACCTAACTCAACCACACACAGCAGGACTTGACGAGCAACTAATTTCTGACAATTTATTCCAGCTTTGAATATATCCGTAAAGACTCGTCATAAACCTTGAGTTAAAAAAAAATGCACAAGGTCACATTTGCAATCAACACGTGTCTGTGCCGTTGGTTTGCGTGTACCTGTTAGGAGGGGCTGCCCCGCGATGCGAATTTGAAGAGCAGAAAGAATGGATGTGATATGATGCTGGGATACGGTGACAGCTCCTTACCATAGCTATTGGCAAGGTACCACAAAAAGCATTCGTCAACACCGTCAGGGAAAGCTCCCCGGCCCTATTTGTTGGTTAGAGTGCTCCGTTCTTTGTGACTGCGTCCTCCGGGTAGTGATTTGGAGCTCCGGTCCGTCTAAGCTAACTATTTCCCCCTCACCGCAAGACGCCAGGTATGGGCTCTAATCTCCATGGCGAGCCGTCACTCGTCAAAGAAAGGGTCAATGAAGCTATCGTGATCATGCACGGGCGACCCTGATCCCCGGACGGTGTACCAAAGAAGCATGGGTTCCATTGGGTCGAATCCATCTGGTTATAGCGTCGTTAGCCGATCAGATAGCGGGCACTGCAAGCGGCTCAAGTAGAGTAAGGTACGAGGACGGTACCTGAGGATCTCCGGGGGCCGGCAGCACGTTCGGCCGGGTATGGATAGAACAATACCCACAAACAGGGCAGCGCATGGCCTCGATGGTGGAGTTGATTGCTCACCACCTGTGACACCTCAGGGAATCTCAGTGTCTAGGCGTTCTGGGGGCCCCTCGCTCAGCCACTAGCTGCCGTCGTCGAGGAAAACTCTTCCCCAACATTCCACTTGGTGGCACCTTAAAAATGGCCAGCCAGACACCAGCAAGGTATCGTAGGTACTTGCAGAATACGTACCGCCGAACGAAGTGATAATTGACGTCTTTTGTAGACAAGCAAGTGTCCTCAATGAGGAAACAGAACTGACATTGTGACATTCCTCTTTGATATTATGCCGAAGCTTGCCAGTTTGTCCCCAGGTTTGGCTAGTCGAGAGTTGAGCTGATTGGTCCGTCACTCAAGCAAACCAACCATGTGCCAGCGTATTATGACAACAGTGCGTATTTGACTTTCTATGCAATTCATCATCTGGCTCAAAAGAACTTTTTATTGCCGAAATTTGAAAGAATATGCAGTTGATCATGAACACGAGGAGCGTACAGAGTAATCTCTCTGAAAAAAGACCGGAAAAGACGGCTTCCATTCAGTCGATGATGTGATGAACTCAGGTACCTGTAGCAAGAACAAAAATAGAAACTTCTACGACAAGCCCAAGCCAAATGGAAGCTCGAGAAAAATAGGTGGGTAACACTACGGTACGGTTCTACATATTCACACATGCAGCGTAACGTTCATACGGTGCCTTGAAAGGGCAGCTGGGTGGAGACATATTCGAGATGCATTTGTAGCGAAGGACACAACTTCGTGACGCCCCGTAACCGTCGTCAACAAGTGGTTCATGGTGGAGGCGTGATATTCATGGACGGGGCATTGGGAGTGCACCGTATTGTCCCAGAGTGGAGACAAAGGCCCTCGTTAGAGATGACAAGATAACGGTTTCGATGGTGGAACAGCACGTCAGAGATTCGAGTATTCATCATTACGAGAAGGTAACCAGGATGAGATGATACGGGACCTGGGTGTTGTAAGCCAATGGTTCAACTTTCAGACCATACTGTATCTCAACCTGGTAAAGGCATGATCCGATAATCCAGCCAAGCTCTTGATCCAAGATCCTTTTCTTAACCTTCCCCAGATTTTGAGACCTCAGGGTATGTAAACTACGTACCGTTCTATTACAAGCCACAACAAAGCACAGGGACAAGCAACTGACAGCACAATTGACCAATGAAATAGCAATTGAAAGCTTAAAGGTCACGCGGAATGTGGGCGTGACAACACTCAACCGCCAGGCTGAGATTCTGGAAATAGAAGCCAGGAAACACTCAGCTTCGAACATCGTGGTCAAAACAATATCGTCGTCAGGGGAGCGCGCCTCACTCAGCCAGCCAGGTCCAACGGACAGCCCTAGCCACACCCCCTAAAATGAAGTTTGATCTATGTTTTTCTGCCCACCTCGTGACGCGTTAACAGCGTCCGCCTCCAAGCGCCGGATGCGGGGTGCAGTAAAAATACAGGGAAGATTTGCTAACCAAAGAGGCCACGAGACGGCGGCAAAGTAAAAGCAAAAAAGCTTGGGGACGGCTCTCGGGGCCACAGGGCAAGCACGCAACTCGCTACGGTTCCGTACGGGAGAAACAATAGGTAATGCAATGGATACCATTTCCCCTAGGGGTTGGCTGGTTGGTGTAAAATTGACTGGCTGTGCCGTGCAGTGCAACAAAGGGAAACGGTGGCTGTCACGAAAGCTGCAAGATCAAGTAAAACGGGGGTAATGGAAATGACGGGAGATGAGATGGAAGCGGGTCGTGGGGAAAGCTATGAAGTTTTTTTTCTTTCTTGTCCTTGTGCCCAGATCCAGATCAGGCTCAGACTGGGGAAGACTGGAGCCATGGGCAAAACCTGGGGGTAATAGAAATCCAGATCCAAGTTTAAAAGGCGTTCTCGGTGCTGCCGGACCTCGGCCGTGTGGGGCTCTCCGGGCGAGTCCGGGGCCTCTGCTTGTCCCGGAGCTTTGAGTGTGAGAGTGGGTGCCGGACTCCGTTGCTTGTGGGACAGGGACGTATTTTCGTGTTCTTTTTGCGTAACATATGGAGAGAGGAAGAGGGGAAAAAACTCAAAACATTGAGGGGGATTGTCCAGAGTCTGGAGTCTGGGGTATTGGAGAATTAGAGCTTCTGTTCCAGGTCAGATGAATCATTGAAGAGTAGTATTGTTGATGACAACAGGGCAGCTCAAGAACGAACTGACCAATCTTGTCTAAACTCTATCATTCAAGAAAGCCATGCTATGTTGTGCAACTCCTGTCTTATGCCAGACTTGCCCTTCGTTTCGCAATAAACCCCCTCGTGCTGCAGTCAAGTGCTCCTCGACTCCCCCTCGACCTCAACCATTGTGTCATTGATGGTACCCCGGAGAAGGTACCTGTACGTAAGTACCGAACCAACGGCCCCGCGACGGCCGGAGGAACCTTGTCGTGGTCCGGCTCCTTCAATAGCGACAGGTCAGAACCTACCGGTGTGCTGTGCTCTCCCTTGCTCCCTTGTCTACTGGTATCTTGGGGAAGAAGAAGGGTGGGAAGTATCACCTTGCCAACACATTTTTTTTTTTTAACTTCATGATCTTGACTGTTACTCGATCTGGGGAATGGATCTCCCCCAAGGTGAAATTATTTCCCCTAGAAATCGAGACTAGTCCCGGCCCCGTGATCGTTCCCCTTAGAATGGCCAAGGTCTGGAAAGTTCGGTGAGCACTGGCTTTGCTTTCTTTAAGTCAGGTGAGCCAGATTTGGGTTCTATTGTCTGGGGTACGAGGGCATTTCAGCTAGCTCGCCTGGCATTTGCTGCTGCGGTCAGCGTTCAACGCCAGCTTCCCGTCTGGGGTAGTGAGTCGTGTAGGAATTCGGTTCAGGTACCGTATCCTTTGAGGCGGATTCTTGGCTTGTCAAGATTTTGATGGCTTAGAACGATATTGAGCAAGGTTCCATGGAGGTGAACTATTCGTCGCTTGTTGGCAGGCTCAGAACCAACCAAAGCATATAGTTTCTTGGCTGATGCGAAATCCCAGCATTATCTTACACCACGTAAACCATGGGCTGACACAATTGTTGATACATGGGCCCATTGAAGTCGACGTTGTTCGAAACTACATGACATTTATCAAACATGCTCCAAATAGATATCACTAGAAGTCAATGTCAATCAGACGTGGAATTAGTCAAATGCAGGCGATCCAGTTTTCGTACGAATCATCATTCTTGTTGGCCTGGCCGTTTCGCATGTCAGAACTGTATGGTTTATTAATACGGTCCGGCTCAGCTTGAAGCACATCATGGCAACATCATTTCAGGCAGTTATTACGACCACTTGGACAAGCACAGCCAGGGCAACGTGCATGTTGACCGGGATCTTGTGAGATACCGTAGTCCAACGCTGTAATAATCCTCTGAAACCCAAAACAGAGAGAGCATTGAAAAACCGGAATTCAAGGTCGGATCTGCATGTCACGAAGTTGCCATTGACGATGACTCGCAGAGACAAACCCGCAGGGCGAGCCAAGGTGAGTGGTGAGTGAATTGAGTTGAATCGCACCATTCTCCACACCGTTTGGGTGAACGAAAGAAGCTAAGTGTGTGGTGCCGTTTTCATGCATAGCGTATGGATAGTTATGTAGACTTACGTTATCAAAGTCTGCAAATGGAGCTGGAGGCTCTTTATGTCGACTTACAGTGACCAACCTGTCAAATAGAGCGTTTGTCCTGACCCAGCTAGTCTCTGAAAACTTTTCAAGCCATTTCCTAAACGCTGATATCCATTATGTGAGAATGTGTGGTATGTGAAGTTGTTACAAGATATCGACGTAAACTGGCAGAAGAGTTAAAGTCTAGCAAACAACTCTCCCATTGGCAACAAATTTGCACTAGTGGTGTCAAACGAAAATCTGGAGAAGGCGGGATTCCATGCAAAAACTGCAGAGCCTCGAATAACCGGGCCTCTTCCCCACTGGTAAATCTGAATAATTCCTGGGGGCTCCCTCACCTACAGACTCTTCAGGAACCAGGCGCTTGGTCCAGGCGAGAGAAGTCAGGTTCCAAACAAGGCTTCCCTTTGAGGTTTAGACCAGAGGCACTATTGGGTAATTGAATGGGACTTTTTCTTGTAGGTACTGCACTGTACTCCGTGAGGTCATGATCACGATCGGGGGTGTTGCTGCAGCCAAAATTCTTTCTTCTCGACTCTTCTGGCGGGCTTAGCTGGGCTGGGCTCCGCTTCAGGAGGGGTGGTAGTGGTACAGTACAGTAGCGAGCAGGTACCAATTGGAGAGGAGAGGCCTCAGGACGACCGGGCCGGTGATGTTTATTGTCTGAATACTTCTATCTCTTCTTGTGTATGCCAAGTTTCTACTTTGCTGATTGCGAAGTGAAATATGAGGAAATCGAACCAAGTGACTGGGCAAACCATAAGCTCTGTGAATGTGCTGCATGTGCTGTAAGTAAGCTGCTGTAGAGGGTTGTGGCGGGGGTCATTCGCTGTGTCTATTGCTGTCCACTGCACTTTTTCTCCGGTCTGCCCGGTGCAAATGAAAGGCAAAAAACAAACACGTACCTCAAAATAAACACCCGCCGGGCCTCATGCCCAGCAAACTCCCAGCAGGGTCTGCCCCACAAGCGGGAAGGGGGTGTGTAGGCAAGGTGAGCGGAAGACCAGGACCTGGCAAGGGATGTGGTTTTTTTATGGCAGCGTGACAACTTTTACTTGGTACCTACAGGCGAGACGGTGTAAGAGAAGGCAATATGTCGACATGTTTGGAGTCAATGGAGACATTAATGCTGGTACGTACCCCATTGTAAAAGACCGCGAGGTACTTTGTACCATCGTAGACTTCTGGGTCGTCATTGAGAGACACTTAGACACGGACAGTATATAAAGCTTCCATCGCCAGTCCCAATATCTTCTGGCTTCGAAAGTTGGAGAGATAAGTCACTTGACCTCAAACTTGTTGATTACCTATTGCATTTTGCATTTGCTTCTCCTCACAAAAAGAAGCCTTCTTCTATCTACCTTGAACCCCTTATCACTCCTACCTCGTCTTTATTTAGAGATCATATTCCCTGTCCTGGCTTGAGCTTTGAACCTCGTCATCTCAAACCAACCTCGACGTATCAAGAGAGCTTTTGTTATCTCTTGTTCTAGACATACCGTCTTCAGTTTCTATTTACGACAGGGCTGACGGATGGCTGCGCTGAGTTCGTGCACACCGAGTCAAACGCCTGCTCAGGTTGGCAGTGTATGACAGATATACTAACCTGCCGTCAGAACTTTAACCAACCCTCCTCTCATCTGAGAACCTTTTACGGCAATCTTGTTATTCTTCTGAATAACTTCCTCTCGCCATCTTCTTTTAGAAGGCCCCGCTATAAGTTCGGCATTACCGACCTAGAATTATCTATTTTCAGTGACGAAACGAATTGATCGTCACAAACTCTAGCCGGTAAGTAGCGGATAAGTCTTATCTGACTACAGCACTGCCCACTACCCCTTCGTCATTTTGCCCTTATCGCGAATCCATGGCGCCGTTGATTGGCTTCCCCCTGATTTTCACTACCCAATGGCGAGAATACGAGAGCCGGCCCGGGCGGCTTACACCGGGATTCTGGTGCTCCGTATCAGAGATAAGCTTCCCAGCGAGCTGAGCGGTTCGCATTAGGTGCTGCAAACAGCCCCAGCCCCAGCCCCAGCATCTGCAGTGCATTTTCAGGTCCCCGATCTAGTGGCGTCCAGTGAGTGCGAGCATGGACGCCCCGGATAGGACCTGGAATGAGCCTCCCGGGACGGGTTCAATACCAATGATCACTGGATCATTGAGTTTGGCCTTCACGGGCGCAGGGCAGCCTCTGGGTCAGCAGCCCCGTATCAAATGCCTCTTTTCCTTAGTTCGCTTTGAGTCACGAGCTCTGACCGAAACTCTGGTTGAGTTGGCTACAGCGGTGACGACAGGAGAACTGTTATCTTCAGGCTTCCTTGTTTGCTCAAGCCGAACTGTCTATATAAGACACTTGCAGCTGGCTCATCTCGTCTCCATCTTGTTCATCCCATCACTGTTTTCAATCATTTCGTTTTGTCGTCTTGCGTTTACACCACCAAACTTCACTCTCCATCTAGGCATCTCGCCAAGATGGCGCCTATAACAGAATCGCCCACTAACATGCTGCCCTCTCAGACTTTCCCTGATTACACAGATCCATATCAGAAATCCAACATGACTGCCATTTCCGCCAACCCCGTGGCTAACGTCAAGGCCACTGAGGCCAGCCGTGGTCCTTCTCCCCAGCCTACTCACTTCTCCGTTCCTCTGCAAAATGGCAATGGCGGCAACGGCCACCGCATTCTGCGATCTGCCACCGTTGGCTACATTGCCCCTGAGTTCACTGGCAAGCCTGAGCAGAAGAAGACTGTGAAGTCTATCATCTCAGCTGCTGGTTTCGTCCCCGAGCCTCAAATTGATGAGCAGATCGAGTGGTTCTACGAGAAGCTTGGCATCGATGATGTCTACTTCGAGCTTGAGACCCCCGATGTCATCTCCAGCCACATCACCTCTCTGTATGCCGCTAAGGTCGCTTCCTTCGCTCGCGAGGATAAGCAGGAGGAGATCCGACTGGATATGGAGGCTAACGACCATGCCATCTACATTGATACCAGCGTTGCTGGCAAGACCAACACTGCTGGTCCTCGCTATGAGGAACGCCTCGAGGCCAAGTACATTGATCACCCCGGCCACAGCAAGTACCGCGTTGAGACTTTCCGATCTCCCGCTGTCGTGAGCCCCAGCTCCAAGGCAACTCTCCGATGTTACTTCGTCTACCAGTGCCAGTTTGCCACTCCACCTGAGCAGACCGACCCCAAGGAGACCAACCTCGAGCTCATTGCCGACAACGGCTTCCTCCGCAAGGCCACTGACAACACCAAGCAAATCTACCAGGACATCATTGAGCTCGCCGTTAACCGAGCTGGTCCCGTCATCGAGGTCTTCGATATTGAGAACACCGACGAGAAGCGAATGGTCGTTGCCTTCCGCTCTCGCACTGCCCAGGGTCTTTTCTCTGCCCTCAGTGACCTTTACCACTACTATGGCGTCACCTCATCTCGAAAGTACCTCGAGCAGTTCTCCAACGGTATCACCGTCATGAGTGTCTACCTCCGACCTACTTCTGACACCGTCGAGAGCAGTGGACAGTTCCCTTCAATTGAGGAGTCCATTGACCAGATCTCCAAGGAGGTTTCTCTCCTCTACTGTCTCCCCCACAACAAGTTCCACAACCTTTTCCTCGATGGACAGCTCAGCCTTCAGGAATCCGTCTACGCCCACTCCGCTTGGGTGTTCGTTCAGCACTTCCTGAACCGATTGGGACCAGAGTACTCTACTCTTGCCGAGCTTCTGGATGTTAAGAACAACGCTCAGCAGGCCCTCCTTTCTAACCTGAAGCGCCGTCTCCGTTCTGAGACATTTACTCCTGAGTACATTTATGAGATTATTCAGAACTACCCCGGTCTCGTTCGTGCTCTTTACGCTTCTTTCGCCAACATCCACCTTGTTAAGGACCAGGATGACCCCGTGAAGGTTGTCTCCTCCAGCCTGTCCGTCGAGGTTCTCTCCGACGACGCTCTCAAGGACAAGATCTCCAAGAACGTCAACAACGAGCATGATGAGATGGTTCTCACTGCCTTCCGTGTGTTCAACAACGCCATCCTCAAGACCAACTACTTCACCCCTACCAAGGTCGCTCTGAGCTTCCGTCTTGACCCATCTTTCCTCCCCGAGGTCGAGTACCCCAAGCCCCTCTACGGCATGTTCCTCGTCATCAGCTCTGAGTCCCGAGGTTTCCACCTCCGATTCAAGGATATCTCTCGCGGTGGTATCCGAATCGTCAAGTCTCGCAACAAGGAGGCTTATGGCATCAACGCCCGCAGCATCTTCGATGAGAACTACGGTCTTGCCAGCACACAGCAGCGCAAGAACAAGGACATTCCCGAGGGTGGCTCCAAGGGTGTTATTCTGTTGGACCCTAAGCAGCAGAACCGTGCCCGTGAGGCTTTCGAGAAGTACATTGATAGTATCCTTGATCTTCTTCTGCCCGCCGAGACCCCTGGTATCAAGAACCCTGTTGTCGACCTCTACGGCAAGGAGGAGATCATCTTCATGGGCCCTGATGAGAACACCGCTGAGCTGGTCGACTGGGCTACTGAGCACGCTCGATCCCGTGGCGCCCCCTGGTGGAAGTCCTTCTTCACTGGCAAGTCTCCCAAGCTTGGTGGTATTCCTCACGACACCTACGGCATGACCACCCTGTCTGTTCGTGAGTACGTCAAGGGTATCTACCGAAAGCTCGAGCTTGACCCCTCTACTATCCGCAAGATGCAGACTGGTGGCCCCGATGGTGACCTGGGCAGCAACGAGATAAAGCTTGGTAACGAGAAGTACACTGCCATTGTGGATGGCTCTGGAGTTCTTGCTGACCCCAACGGTCTCGACCGTGACGAGCTTCTGCGCCTTGCCAACGGCCGCAAGATGATCATCGAGTACGATGTTTCCAAGCTGTCTCCCGAGGGTTACCGAGTCCTGTGCGACGACGTCAACATCACTCTCCCCAATGGCGAGGTTATCAACAACGGTACATCGTTCCGTAACACCTTCCATCTCCGTGACACTGGCAGTGTCGACTGCTTCGTCCCTTGTGGTGGTCGTCCCGCCTCCATTGACCTCATCTCGGTCAACCGTCTCATCAAGGATGGCAAGTGCATCATCCCTTACCTCGTTGAGGGAGCCAACCTCTTCATTACCCAGGAGGCTAAGCTTCGCCTCGAGGCTGCTGGCTGCATTCTGTACAAGGATGCCTCTGCCAACAAGGGTGGTGTGACATCGTCCTCCCTTGAGGTTCTTGCTTCTCTGTCTTTCGACGACGAGGGCTTCGTTGAGAACATGTGCCACAACGCCCAGGGCGAGGCTCCTCAGTTCTACAAGGACTACGTCAAGCAGGTTCAGCTCAAGATTCAGGAGAACGCCCGCCTTGAGTTTGAGGCTATCTGGCGCGAGCATGAGCAGACCGGAACTCCCCGATCTATCCTCTCTGACAAGCTCTCCGTTGCCATTACCGATCTTGATGAGAAGCTCCAGCACTCCGACCTCTGGGACAACGAGAAGATCCGCCGATCTGTTCTTCAAGATGCTCTGCCCCGTCTTCTCCTCGAGAAGATTGGTCTCGACACCTTGATCGCTCGCATCCCCGACTCCTACCTCCGAAGCATCTTCGGCTCCTACCTTGCCAGTCGATTCGTGTACGAGTTCGGCAGCAGCCCCAGCCAGTTTGCCTTCTACGACTTGTAAGTGTAACCCATGATACCATGATACCAGAACATATGCTAACTATTGCGACAGTATGTCTAAGCGTATGGCCCAGATCGCCAACTAAAAAGTTGATTGCATGGAACGGTGTTGAAGCGTATGATTTGAATTGTTTATAAGCATAGCATTATTTGTTTTCTCTGATGAGAGATGAGCATTGTCACGGTGTGTTTGCCATGTTTGGGACGGCCCTGGCATGGGCCTAATGAATGGGTCAAGGTTAAAGAAAAGTCAGAAAAGACTATGTTTATTTAGTCGATATTAATCAAGATTTTGAAGTTCATATTTTATTTCCCACATTGGTGACTTTACTTGGTGAGTTCATCAAGTGAAACTTGTGCTGTTTCTGTTTGCTTCTGCTGTTGCACGCTGGAGAAAGACTTTGAGACGCCTGATTGTCTCAGGAGAATTACCGAACGACTTAGATCTGATTGCTCAAAGTGATCTATCAGTCGTGCTGAGTGTGATAGAAATAGAACACACTAGATTACCTGGTACATGAGATGCATAGCATTGTCACGTGTCATGTATTGATAGCTTGATTTCATGTTGATAGTTCATTGGCGGGACAACAATTTGCATGTAGATATGCGTGAGGTCGTACCATGGCCTCCTCATATGTACAATGAGTTTATCGTGGCAAAGGCTGTATGGCTGATCTGTTGTATAGATGGCCGAGTTGGTAAAGAAGCACATGACAAGAGACGAATGGTCGTTTCCTCTGCAAGACGGTGTTTTGATGGAATCCAATGGTATGCTGGGTAATTGCACTGCATACCTCATGGTGTGGTTGACTTGGACATGTGAGGTCACAGACAACAGACTACAGAGGTGATTTTGAGGCCACTGAGGGTTACAATGATTGCCACACAGAGTACCGGCTTGGCAACCGAGTAAGCATCAAATTGACGAACTCGGGTACGTCGTGACATTTAATTACATAACTTCAGTGACGTTGAAAAGTCAATTGCAGGACTGCCTTATTTTCATACAGTGGATTGAAGCTGGAAGGGAACATTTACTCACAGCCAATGAACTCAATTTCCCCTGAGCAAGACCCATTGGGCGTCTGGACGTTTCAGCGTTTCAAGGGCCCCGCCGAGACGCGGGTGGCCCTGAACGATTCCCCGGTTGCGTTAGAGCCAAAGTTTACGGTTTCTTGGAAACGCTAAGCATTCAGGGGTTTTAATGGGAAACGCGCTCCATCCCGTCTTGTCACGGAATCGGCGAGAGGTACAATGCCACCACAAGAGGAGACTATCTACAATACATTTAATGGAGTGTAAGTGATATGCAGCTGATATAAATGAAACGAAAGCACTGTCAATGGGCAAGTGGTCATTTTTCTACAGTGCGTTGCATGACTCCATCTAGCTCACTTCTCAATCAATGCTGCCGCTCGCATCATGGTCCTTTACTCTGACTGGTTCAGCCTTCAAAGGGAGAACGGAGAGTCAGTGAAAAAGAGACCCCTGCTCTCAGTATCGTCGTCTCATCACGCGCTCTTCTTTTCTTTTGCTTCCATTTATCATTCTCTCCCGTCTTGGCCCTAAAAATGGTCTAATAGACCGGCCATTAAACCGCAGCCTCCACTTTTGTTTCCGTGCAGTAGATCTTTTGCTCTCGATTATCGAGCTGCTTTCAACCTGGATGGACGAGTTATCTGAAACGGGTGACGCTCCATTCAACGGGCTCGTCCCCCTCCGCACTAACATCACCCGTTTGCGATAGACAAAGTGCATTAGGGGCTTTGGCATCTAGACTGCGTGGTTAGAATAGGAGACATGAAAATTTGCTAAAAGATTCTAGAGGGATTGTTAGGGCAGAAAACGTTAGATCTATTCCTCTTGAATCAGTGACCACACCAACAGAGGTGCCTGACAGTGACAGTATCAGTGGTAGTTTCACTGCGGCAGTGGAGTCAATCTTTTTTGGTGCCCGGACTCCTCTGCTGCCAAGGTCCCGCCAGGAAACGAAACTTGGGCTAGGCCAGGCCAGTTCACTTTATTATTATTATTACCTACTGCTACGCCATCCTTTTTCCACATAGGCACGGAACAAAGATCGTCGCTCGTTCTCTCCAGTTTTCCGACACTCAGATCCATTCCCACTCACTTGCGCAAAAGCAGCTTCATGTTGGACGAGCCCGTGGCTGGCCACTGGGCGTATTGGTTGATCGATTGACTTTTACGGGCGCAACCTTGTTCACCACGCTGAGCGACACCAAATCCAAGCGAGTACCACGACCGAAAGCCTGATATCCTAACGCCCCCAACGACCAAAGCAAACAAACAAACAAACAAACAAAGCAATCAGGTACCTCTGAGTTGGACGAGAACATCCTCGCAAGGATCTACCGCCCGCCTCTCACGCAACGGCATAGACAAGCAACAAAAAACCCGGCCCCCAGCCGTCAGCATCCAACGCCTCGAGTTTGAAATAAAAAATTGAGACGGCGCTTCTCTGGCGCCAGGGGTCAAGCATATCCCATCTTTTGGTGCCTTGCGCCTTCAGGGACAGAGTTGGAGCAGAGTGACTTGTTGACGGCCTCGCTCGTCGTTTCCACCCGTCAAAATGACACGACCATCGATCGTCCGAGCCGGTATGTGCCTAGTGTTTTGCCTTCGCTGTCCTGCCTTTTATACTTGGAACGAGATGCCAACGCCAATGTCACCCTAAGTCTCAGCCTTTGGGATTTGCGATTGGGGTGCATCGCCTCTTGCGCAGCCTCATCCTCGTGTTGTTTCGTCGGTCCCTCTTAGAGTACAACTTTCTTTCCCCTGCCCCCTTTACATACAAACTTCGTCTATTCAACCACATGGAACCCTTGAAGTAGACCTTCGGCCAACTTCTCCCTTGCCCATTCTTTTTTTATTACTTTCTTTTTCTTTACGTTTCATCGTACTTTCGTCTACCCTTGCCCCCTGGTCACTGTCCAAGCTCGAACCTTTCTATTGCTCTCCGGGGTCGCTGCAAGTCACGATACATTCCAACCACTCGACTTAGTCCTCTGCTTTCTCATTCCTTGTGTCCACACGCTTCTTTTGACGACACCACAAACTGACGTTTACGAACCTTTCCCCCGATCGCAGATACTATCGATCTTCAAGATCATCACTCTCCATCCGCCCAGGACCACTCGAAAAGCCCACGTCTGGGCGGCAACGCCAACTCCCTAGGTCCCCACCAAGCTGAGACTATTCGTGAGGTCACACACGACATTGCAGACGAACAGCGACGCTCTCCAAGAGTTTCTCTCGACAACCGCAACAGCCTCGACGAAATTGATTCCTTCGCAGACGAACTTGTCGCAAATTCTACGAGTGGGAATACTCGCGCACAGGGTGCACGCGACAAGAATAGCAATATGAACCAAGAAGATGCACTGGCAATTGCGCAGAATGGAGGCGTCTCATCTTCGGATGAGGGCGAGCTCGACGGCGACGATGACCTCGATGACGATATGATGGATAAGATCTCTAGTTCGCCTTCGATTGAAGATGGTGGGTGCTCCCCCGTCGCTGCCCCTGTGGCATGGCCGCGCCGTGTCTCTTCCCTACCTTCGCAAAGGAGTAGTACTCCCAGTATCTCTGGTTCAAGCGGCATCAGAGTTTGCTCGCCATATCCCGAACCCCCCAATTGTGTACCCAGCCCATGCGCAATTGCGCAGCTTCCACGAGCATTGCCCACGAAAGTCCGGAACCATCGTCTTCATGGTGAGTATAACGGTCGCGACGAGCACAGTAACGACGCCGAACCCGAACCCGACGATAGCTGGACAACGTCCAATTCGACGGCCGAATTTCACGAAACATTTGAAGAAGTGGAACCACAGTTTAGGTCCAACAGTAATGAAGGCTAGCATCCTTCTGCTGAAGGATCGAGTATTGGAGGAAAGGGCACCGTAGCCGATAACAGAGAGCAGGACATATTCTATGACTGTGATCCAATGCTGGATCTATCCGATTCGGATTTGGACGACGACGAAACCCCCGACTTCGATCCCGCGCTGACTATTCCCTACGAAGAATCTTTTGAAGACGATGATTCTGCACTCTCCATTCCTGACGACTACGATTTCATTGACTCCGGCTGGGCGGTCGAGTGCTTACAAGACATAGAGGACATTGATTTCGAATTCGTTTACGCCCTTCACACTTTCGTGGCTACCGTTGAAGGTCAAGCAAATGCAACCAAAGGTGACACTATGGTTTTGCTAGACGATAGCAACAGCTACTGGTGGCTGGTCAGAGTTGTTAAAGACAGCAGCATTGGTAAGTGCAAAGATTTCCACTTCTACTGGCTAGTGACTAAAGAAATACCAGGATATCTACCCGCAGAGCATATTGAGACGCCGACGGAACGTCTAGCACGTCTGAATAAACACAGGAATGTTGATGTACGTAAATTGACTTGGTCCAAGACCCAAAATTGTTACTAAAAATCAATACAGCTCTCTGCAACTATGTTAGGGGATACAGCAGAGAAGAAGCAACAGACGTTCAAATCGCCAATTAGATTTGGACGCAAAACGGTCACATTCACTTCCCCAACGTACCATGACTACACTGAAATCGACGACTATTCATCCGACGAAGAAGACTTGGACGACTTATTCGCCGGCTCGACCACCACAACCAAGCAAGATCAACAACAAGAACAAAAGAAAGATACCCGAGATCCAGCTTCAACAATATCGATCATAGAAGATGATTCATCAGAGGAGAGCGCCAGGGTTGAGCCTCTTAAGCCCCGTTCAAATAAAGAAGTTAAAATGGCTATGGAGCCGTCGAAGGTCGACACTGTGGAAGAGGAAGATGAGACGAGAAGCAGTGAGGAAATACTATTCGACAACAAACAGGAAGGCCCCAGCAGATCCCGCAATGGTACTGTCAGAAACACCGACTCTTTCTTTAGAGATGAGACAGTCGAGACCAAGAAGATTACTCTCACGCCTAACTTGCTACGAGACGACAATCAACCTCGGCCTTCCCAGGACTCAACAACCAAGGACATCAAGTCCCGAGGAAGTCTTGATAAGATGGACAAGGAGCTCATGTCCGATAAGGAGAAGAAGAAGCACCAAGATAAGTCTCGGAAAGAGAAGGAAAAGAAGCCGAGCGCCATCCGAAGTTTCTTTTCCAGAAAGGACAGAAAGAAGTCGGTTGACGATGACGACGAATCTTTTGGCAAGCGCTCTATGGATATTGTATCGGAGCCTCGGGACAGCGAGTCAATTGAAGAGGTCGCGTCGCCTGACAGACAACCGCAACGGAGCACTAGCAAACTTCAAAAGCAGATGCCCCGAACTGAAACATCTCCTGGCAAGGGCGGGGAGACCTCATCGACAATGGAACTCGCAGCTTATCTGGCCGAGTCTCGGGTCAACGATGTGTCCAACGTGCCACCGGCGTCGATGCGGATCGTCAATCCCGAGACACAAGAGACACATGAAGTGCCATCAAATTCACAAATTGGCGGGGATCCGGCCAAGGTACGGTCCTCCTCAGCCGCTGCACAACACGACGATACGAAGGCATTGGCGAGGGCGCTGGGCCGCAGCGCAAGCACAGGAGGCGAGCCTAGGGCAACCAAGACAGTCAAGCCTCGCCCATTGATGGATCTGGATGAATTGTCAAGCTCCGATGAGGATGATGTGTCTCAGCCTACGAACCGAACGACACCAGAGCAACCCGCCGAGAAGAAGCCCGAGGGTGGACTACGGCCACAACTGCCAGGAGCGTTCCCTGATAGCTTCGATGCAGCCGCCAAGCCGAACGCATCCACAGCGGCAGGCCAAGGCCAGAAGGATCGTCTGTCAGAATCACCAGTGCAGGTGTCACCTGTTAACGCAACACGGCCACCAGCACTGGAGATCGACACGTCCTCCCAAGAAGGTCGCTCGTCCTCCGATGTACCGTCACCAGAGCTCATGCCTGGTGACGAGACACCCAAGGATAGTAGCTCAACGAAAAGTGCCAAAGAACCTGGCTGGGATGACGAGAAGCTTCGTGCCTTCTTTGATGATGGTGAGCACGTTCGAGATCTTCTCATGGTCGTGTACGACAAGACAGACGTGGAACCTGTTGGCAAAGACCACCCGGTGGTTAGTGGTATGTTCAGAGAGCAGAACGCGAAGCTAGCGGAGATTACCACTGTGAGTATTTTCCTCGTCGCCTCATTGGGCATATATTATTCTGCAACAATACTAACGCAGCTACAGCAACTTGACAATATGCTCGGGGACTGGTTGGCTAGAAAGCAACGGCTTCGCGGCTCAGTATGAAATAGCTTATCGAAGCACGAGGGCGTTTTGAGTACATCGTTGGCTTTAACAGCTGGGCCAGAGGCTTAGCTCTGTACGAAAAGGAGATCTCTTTCTTGATTCGTTGAACGACTTGACTATCTAGGGGGAATATGGATTGCTGGTTCTGGACACGTCCATGAAGACAGTCCGTTGTGTTAGGTATAGGCGTTTGAAGGGCACGGCCTTTGATTGAGCGAGGATTGGCATGAATCGAATCCTCGGGCCGTGCTTTGGGCATTTTGACATATCCTTGGGACCTAGTTTACAGAGGGCGCCTCTGTTGATAAGAAGTATTTGCATACATATATATACACATACATCATTTATAGCGAGAAGATTCCGGATGTTGGAGGAGCCATTTTCACGTGAAGGGATCCCTGTATGCGCATGGAGTGAGTGTATGCCTCTGTACTCTGTATGCAAAGTGATTGACCCAGCCACTCTTTTTTCAACACGTCCCGGCCATGATTACCGAAGAGGCTAAGGAGGTTAGGCCAACTCGGTAGTTTCATGTAGTGTCGTGCAGAACAAGCGAGTGAGAATAGGGTGCTGATAGTACATGAAGCTATTCATGTTTCGTAGATAGATAGAGGATATTGGAGGAGACCGAGGTCTGGGCGAGGAGACAGCCGAAGAGGGAGAGGAAGAATACGGATGGACACTTGTGGCTGAAATTTCCATTCAAGGCCCGGGGAGCTCCATCGACTGGGTTGCTGTACATAAGAGGAAGCTGGTGGATTCTGAGTGGATGTCAGCACGCAAGCTCGCCAATTTGGGAGCTGGAGCCGCGGTAGCTGAAGCTGCCGAATGGAGGCACCCATTTTACCAGGGGTAAACACTGTTTTGTTTTGAGAGATTTGGTTGGCTCGATTGTTATTATTTACAGCGGGCCGAGGCATTGTGGACTGGGTAGATTAATGTATCGATTGAGTATTCTTTAGCCTTGCGCCATGCTGCAACGGTACACGAACTCTACATCCCCCAGCCACCGTCTTTGGACGTTGCCCCTGTCTTGTTGCAGCTCAAGTGTCTGGAGTGAGCTGAGCTTGACTTGACTTGACTTCTCTCTCGCCCATCAATCTCATCTCCCAGTCAAAGTCCAGTCCAGCCCAGTCCAGCACGCACGCACGCACGCACAGGTCCCTCCTCCTCCTCCCAGCTCCCAGTCCCCCCAGATCGGTCACCTCCATCCTTAGCACCTAAGGCCTGAGACAAACAAATCAAGACCAACCCAACCGCTTCGCTCCACTCACGTCCACGTCTGTCTCCCCCATCTCACCATCTTCAACTTATCATCATCACCACCATCATCATCCTTCGGCACCGGCGCTTGTAAGTTTATTTTCTTTCCTCTCTGTTCCGATTACCCTGGACTGGGATGAGCTGGAACTCCACGTCAACAACAACAGCATCCATCACCTTCCATCACCCGTCATCATCGACTTGCAGCCCTTCCCTCAACCTCTCTGGTCTTGTTGCTCGAGTAAACAAAGCCATTGGCTAGATACCTCACGAGAACCTCAATTGACTCTGACCCACCTCAATCCTTGCCTTTCAATATTCTCTCACCATCTTGTCAAGTCCTCTCTCCTGTCATCCATTGTCATGTCCAGCTACTGTTGTTGAGCGCGCACATTCCCTCATCCCCATGTCAATAACGATCCGCGATCATTAGACCCCACCTGTTTATCTTGGACATCCTCACTGACGATTCGATTAAAGTCTCTTTTGCGCGTCTGACCCTTGACTCGACCCGTTGATGACGCCGTCGCGGCCGTGTTGACTTTGACGATAACATCCGACGAGGACGATCACGACGACGACGAAAGGACATAGCGCGCCGTGAAAACAAACCAAGGTCGAACAGATCAAAAGGCATCATTCAATCTGGAGCAATTTGCCCTGAGTCGGATCAAAATAATATTCTTATCTGGACCTCGAACTAGAACGCGCTTCTTACTTAATCATACCCTTCACCATCACCGCCATATAGCCGAATAATAGCAAGCATGGTTGACTTCAAGAGTGAAACCGTCACCAAGGTGTCGGAAAAGGTCCACGATGCCACTGAGAAGATGGGCGACATGCTTGACCAGGCCGAAGCTGGCAAGATTCCCGGCACAAAGGGCCACCACCCCGTCTCTGCTGTGATCGGTACAGCTTTGACTGGTGGTATGAAGAACGCTGGTACTAAGGGTTATCTGGCGGTACGTTGGAGACCCGACCTGCTCAGGATGCCGGAAGCTAGAACGCGCATAAGCTACTTCCCCAAGCTATGATGCTATGGCTCCGCATGATCCCGGAGGAAAACCACACTGATCATGACTAACGACCTGATAGGCTTACATCAAAGAGCTTGAGGACAACCCTCTGCGCACCAAGATGCTCACCGCTGGTACTCTTGCTGGTACACAGGAGCTCGTCGCTTCATGGCTCGCCAAGGACCGCAACAAGCACGGCAACTACTTCACTGCTCGTGTTCCCAAGATGGCCGCATATGGTGCTCTCATCAGCGCTCCTCTAGGCCATTTCCTCATCTGGGCGCTCCAGAAGGCTTTCAAGGGCCGTACCAGCCTGCGCGCCAAGATTCTGCAGATTCTTGTCAGCAATCTCATTGTAAGTTATAAACAACATTCCTTGATTGTCCAGCTCGTGCGCATTTAGAGGCAGAGATCGATGGTTTGATAGAACAAGCCTGTACGATCAAGTTGCAAGTGAGGCGATTGAAGGACGTTCATGTTCGGAGAAAACTTGGGGACGCAACTTGAGCGAGATTTGAAGGACCCAGTTTTGTATCATCAGTCGCTAACACAACCCCTAGATCGCTCCTATCCAGAACAGCGTCTACCTCGTTGCTATGGCTCTCATTGCCGGCGCTCGCACCTACCATCAGGTTCGTGCTACCGTCAAGGTCGGCTTCTGGAAGGTGATGCGGGTCTCGTGGATCACCTCGCCTATCTGCCTGGCTTTTGCTCAGAAGTTCCTCCCTGACCAGCTCTGGGTCCCCTTCTTCAACATTGTGTCCTTCATCATCGGCACCTACATCAACACCATCACCAAGAAGAAGCGTCTCGCAGCTCTCCGCAAGAAGCACTTCGGTGACGACCGTCGATCCAACGCTGGTGATATGCGACCAGGCCGCCCCGATGACTACCCTCCTCCTGGCATGGGTGGCCCCAACCCTCCCTACTAAGCGACTCCATCTCAAGCGCCGATCCGAGCTCAGCCACGCCAATGAAGACAGGTAGAAGATGGCATTAGGAACGGTTAAAGCATTTAAAGAGGAGGGAAACCTGGTGACGAAGGAGTGAACCAACATTGACTTCTTGGCGATGGGTGGATGATGTTGAAACCCATGCTCGGATGGGTCGTGTCGCTTGACAAGTATATACCCGAGATGAGGGGGTGAGTTGGACCGGTGCCCGTCCTGAACTCAGGCTGTTGAACATGTATCTACAAGAGAATTTCTGGTTAAGGATAAGGGCAATGTGGAGGGGAAGTGGTAAGATGTGTATGTTTGTATGTGCGAGTTGCTGGTTAATGAAATGAACTAGTATTTTTATCTTTTTTATACACCTTCTATAGTAGAATTACCTGGTTGGCCTGTTAGAGCCTAATTTGAGGAGATGTGAATAATAACTCTGATACGTGAGTGACATCTGTCTAAAGCTTTGAGCGAAAGGCCTTGGGGCC
Organism: Fusarium oxysporum f. sp. lycopersici 4287; assembly: GCF_000149955.1. Classification (NCBI taxonomy): domain Eukaryota; kingdom Fungi; phylum Ascomycota; class Sordariomycetes; order Hypocreales; family Nectriaceae; genus Fusarium; species Fusarium oxysporum. The sequence continues at coordinate 1,658,750 of NC_030995.1, read as the reverse complement.
CTATCATTTCGGAAGGGTTCTTCACATCTCCCATGTGACATCATGGCTGGAAATCCTGATGGTGGCTTCGGACTGCTGTGCCGGGACTATTTGCGGATGCGAAATGTCCCTTAAATGGTCAACCCACCATGGCATGCGAGGTGAGTGATGGAGGCTCGGTATGTAAGCCGGGTAGCCTGACTGCATGACGGAACCAAAACAAGGCAGGCGCCTCATGAGTTTCAAGCACTCTCGCTTTGTCTTATGAGATCCACGGTCGGGGCTTCTGCTTTGCCACAATAGTCGTATAGCCTGCCGCGTTTCGAGACACTCCGCAGAAGGGAGAAGCCAGTGCATTGGGGTGCTTCAGTCGCCTTCATCCGGAGCAGCAGCCTCGGCCATAAACCCAGGACTCCAATACTCCCACTCGCCCTTTGTCTGCTTGTCAACCCACAGCATGCCGCCTGCAACGAGATCGTCTATCACGGTTCGGGCGCGTGCCCTATCCCAGCCCAGGTTATCCCTCAGCATGCCGACACTCACATAACCCAGGACTTGCGCCGCCTCAACGACCGAGACTTGGTCATCGTTGAGTTCACGGGGTACGCTCCGCACATATTCCTTTCGACCTACACGCACGACAGCATACGCGCCGCCTAGCGGAGCAAGCGTCTGTACCGCGCGCCGGACATCATCATCAGCAATGGGATCAGCGCCATCCATACGTCCTGCGGCAACTCGCTCTCTGAGCTCCGCCAGACCGATAAGACCTCCGTTCTCCCCGCGCGTGGCACCGCAGACCTCGACAATCCTTACAGCGAGCTCAAAGTAGAAATCGTTGACCGTCTTTCCGAGCAACTGCGCCCATATGGAGCTTCCATCCGAGCTACTGTTGCTATTGCTGCTCGCTAGTGGATCTACACCGATGGCAGCGCACATGCGAGCAAATTGGGCGCGAAAAGCGGGATCGGAGCGGATATCGCGAGCGTGTGTGTTTGCGAACTGCTGGAGGAGGGAGCGGAACACGGCGAGCTGTGTTTCGAGAGCTTGGGCGTTATTGGCGCGCAGGGAAGAGCCATGTGATGCGAATTGTGCTGATGTGAGGCGTGAGCGGTCAAAGGCCGCAAGGCCTACGCCTTTGCGTGACATTGTGGAAGTTGGGAATGAGATTGCTGGAGGAGTTAGGTTGGTGCTGATGTTAGTGGTGGAGGTTCAGGATTACGTCAATTGGCGGGGGTGGGTCTAGATAGATGGGATTGTGAGACAGATCCCTCGATATGCATGGTTTTGAGTATTTATATAAATCGTACTCAAGTCGAAAAACTCTGAATAAGATATGTTGTCAGAGAGACTACAAACAGTTGGGCAGCGGAAGATAAGGGAGAACTCCTTGCTCTTATACATCAGTTGGCTGTTGATTGAGTGAGTAGTGTGATTTTAGGCATATCGGATGCTTTAGGTGCAGACAGAGTATGCCCGCAAGAGTCAAAGAATGCCATCAGAATCAGCACCCATACAAGTTGGCTCTCATCTACTTGTCAACGTAAAGGAAGTGATCAACTTTGGAGTTGTTTGGTGTAAGTTGATTCGACTAAAGGAGCCCAAAGAGGTGGTGGGTCCACTTTGAAGTATCGACTTTAAAGTCGGTACCTCTACGATGCAAGTTCCCACCTCAGACTTCACCTCGCTCTCCTTTGTTCTCGCTCACACTTGCACAACATCTCACCAATTAATTACAGGAATTTAAAGCTCAAGCCTCTACAATATGTCTATGCACGAGTCTATCTATCATGTATCTCCTGCAACGGAATCTCTCGGCCTTCGAGACCGAGACCTGTCCCTTCTTTGAACCCAAGAGTGGTGTGGTTTGGTGTGTATGGTCTGTCATGATATGATACCATTTTGGATTTTCCTTTCCAAAACGAACAAGTCTTCAGTCGTCTCTCCTTTTGATGTCATCCTGAAAGCCTCTGACTTTGGCCCTGATACTGATAAACCTGTTGCCCTAGCACCGCCATCGCCATGGCAGCGAACCTGCCCCTGATCGTGAGATAGTCATCACTTCATTAATCCAGAGCAGAAACTTCACGTCTTTAAGAATATTCCATCTTCGTCGATGCAGAGATATCACCGATCACTGGGTCTGGCACTGAGCTTGGCCATCGCCCATATCGTCTTCGTCGTCCTCCCAGTCACCACCGAATCGGCCATCACCCGAGTTCTCACCCATCTATCACCGAATTAGCTACTGGCTTCAAGCCCAGTCACGAAGAAATATGCTTACCTTCTCGATGTCAGCATCATCCTCATACTCGACCTCATCAACTTCCTCAGCTTCAACATTCGCAGGGGGAGGAGGCAGCATCTTTTGCAATGTCTGGTACTCCGATTCGCTCTTCAGCCAGCCATCCTCAGGGAACTCCACCTTGACAATCAGGTAGAGGTCACCCTTGGTCTCCCCACGCTTCATAGGCATACCCTCGCCGGGGACCTTGAGGCAGTCACCTGGTCGCAGGATCTTGCCTTGAGGTCGCTCGATGTGAATGCCACGTCCATCGAGGTGCTTGAATACTGTTCGTGAGAAACCTGACAGAGCCTCTCCAAGTGATACAGTCAGCTCAGCAGACAGATCATGTCCAATGCGAGTGAAGACATCGTGGGGCTCTTCCACAAGGGTGAAGACGATATCGCCAGGCGTTTGGTCTGGGTACTGGTCGGCTTCACCCTCCAGGACAATACGCTCGCCCTGCATGGAGCCTCTGGGAATGTAAATTTCGAGAACCTTCTTCTCCTGTGTTGTTCGCTTGCCCTTGCACTTCTTGCATCGGTCCTTCTCCTTGAAGACCTGGCCGGCACCCTGGCAGTGATCGCAAATAACGGTCTCACGGCGCATCATACCAGGACCGATCTGACGGAAGGCCTCAACGATACCATTGCCCTTGCAGCGCTCGCAGGACGAAGACTTGGCCTTCTCTTTGCCGCCAGAGCCCTTGCACTGGCCGCAAAGTACCTGCTTGTTCGCAGCAAACTTGACAGTCTTGCCACGGTAAAGCTCCTCGAGCGTCACCTTGTACTCCTGTTCCTCATCGGGACCACGTCTGGGTCGGCGAGCGCCGCCGGGGCCTCCAGGGCCTCCAGGGCCTCCGGGACCCATGCCGAAGCCAAACATCTGGGAGAGGATGTCGTTGAGGTCGACCTCAGGACCACCAGGACCGCCTCGGGACTTGTCGAAGGCGGCCATGCCGTGAACATCGTAGAGCTCGCGCTTCTGCTCATCGCTGAGAATTTCGTAGGCTTGCGTGACTTCCTTGAACTTGGCTTCGGATTCTTCTCGATGCTCTTCGGCGACCTTGTCTGGGTGATACTTGAGGGCGGCCTATTTCGAATTTGTAAGAAAGTGCTGTACGATCTGTGTAACCGCGATCACATACCTTGCGGTAAGCCTTCTTGATCTGATCTGGTGTGGCAGTTCTGTCGATCTCCAGAAGTTCTAGCAACCAAGTTAGCCAGGCAGGCCTTGCTTATCAACCACCACAAATTTGGCGATAACGAGTGGGAGGAATAAACTTGTCTTTTTGTACGTACCATAGAGATCGACCTCCTCGGCACCGGGAGCGCCCGCGTTGAAAGGGTTCTCATCCATCTTGAAAATCGGAGATGAAGCAAGGTAGGTACAGTAAAATAGGCTACAGTACTTATGCTGTACTGTAATGCAGGATGAAGAATTGGTCCGCTCCGTCGATCAACTCTGTTGGCTGAGTGCACGAGCAGGGGCCCGTAGAAAATCTTTTGGCGCGGATTTGGAGCGCGGGGTACGTAAGGGAAAGAAGAAAAGAGAAAAAGATACCCAAGTCAGTCACTCTGTCAGTATAAGTCAAGGGAGACTTCCTTAATAATACACTCTCGACTTGACGTTTTCTGATGTTACGATGCAGATAGTTAAATGCACAATAAGAAGCTTAAACGCAGAGTTCTCATCATACAAGTTATCTAAATGTTTGCACTTGACTTTGCCTGCGTCATGTTCGTTGACGCCTGCCATTCCAATTCTGATAGCAAATCCCACTGTTTGCTTGTTACAAGTAAAATTAGCTCCAACGGAACCGATAAAGGTCTTTGTAGTCTATATTAGATCCAGTTTTGGATTCATTGTATCTTTCGATACGTCAAACAAACAGTTTTTTTTTATATCTCTTAATATCTGCCCCTCCATTGTTTAACGACGCGATTCAAACTTCAGGGTCTCATGTCCACTGATAAGAGATTTTGACTCTTATCGCAGGCTCTGGCTTCCATGAGACGAGACAAGCCGCCATAGTGTGGCGCACTGACTCGCGCATGCACCACCACAATTTCACAATCTCATGAGACTGGTTTACTCACTCACACTCGTTTATTAGCTTGTCATGAGAGGCACATTTTCAATATGAGGCCCTTGTTAAGCCACCCAACGAGCCTTTCAAGAAACCTTATACAATATCGGGTTTTGTATCATCCAATACCTCTCCTTGTTCGTCGCAACTTTACAAGCTCTGTTGGTCGTCAACATGATCAAAATTCTGATATAGCGAAGAAGGCTTCTCAAAGTCCTTCAGAAGAACTCAATGAACAAGGGGGAAAACATGATCGATCCATTAAGAAGCCATCAAGGTTGGCGGCTCTAAAGAAGCGTGACCAGAATGTTGGTAACAAGGAGACCAAGGTCAAAGGGGGAGAAACAAATCAGCGATATATCCTTGGACAATCAGCCGACAAGCCAATCCGTACACGTTTTGCGCCGTCACCTACTGGATATCTACACCTCGGCTCTTTGAGAACCGCATTGTTCAACAATTTGGTGGCCAAGGCTACAGAAGGCGGTGATTTCATTATCCGAATTGAAGATACTGACCAAGTAAGTCTTTGATGTGTAAGGCTTCGGTTTGCAATCACACATGCTAATTATGTAAGAATCGGTTGGTGCCTGATGCTGAAGAACGAATTTTCAAAGATCTCGAATGGGCCGGGCTTGAATGGAGTGAAGGTCCTGACAAAGGAGGTCCATATGGCCCCTATCGACAGGTAGGCTCCTCTTGACTTTGTCACCCTCGCCTTGTACTAATACAATAATTAGTCGGAACGTCTGGAGACCTACAAAGAACACACGCAGACCTTACTCGAAAATGGTTCTGCATATCGTTGCTTCTGTGATCAAACTGTCCTCGAAGCCCAGAAGCGAGCTCTTCACGACGCTGGCAAATCTACGGCTTACCCTGGCACATGTCGTACTCTGCCGCGCTCTGAGTCCGATGAGCGAGCCGCCAAGGGCGAAGCCCATATCGTTCGGCTTGACTCTACTCGCTTCGGCACGCCAAAGTTCAAGGATGCTATCTACGGGCCTTTCCAGAAGAAAGAGCCCGAGGAGGACTTTGTTCTCATGAAAAGGGATGGGTATCCTACGTACCATCTTGCCAATGTAGTTGATGACCATTTAATGAAGATTACACATGTCATCCGTGGTGAAGTAGGTATCTTCATGGTTTGAAATTCTGCGATATTCACTTACATCTGCATAGGAATGGCTCATCTCAACACCCAAGCATCTGGCCCTCTATGAAGCTTTCGGCTGGGAGCCCCCGACCTTTGCTCACCTGGGCCTCCTCGTCAGCAACAACGGATCTAAGCTTAGCAAGCGCGATAGCAGCGTCGACCTGTCTACGTATATGGACCAGAACGTCTTTCCTATGGCTTTACAGGCGTGGCTTGCCAACCTAGGTGCGTCTACGAAGAGAGATGCGAAGACACCGAGAACTCTCAGTGATGTCGCCGAAAACGTAAGTTTGTTTCTAAAAGCTGCTGCAGGCTGCCAGTACTGCATGACAAGTGTGCTAATTATGGATCAGTTGACTTACAAGTTCACCCGAGGTGGCATCAAACTCAATCCAACTAAGCTCGACTTCTTCCAGCACGAGTATCGAAATCTTCTTACGAAAACACCTACTGCCGACCACACATCTCGTGAGCAGGAACTCATAAGAGATTACCTTGTGACTCCCCTTGTCAACGAAGTTCATGCCATCACCACCTCCTCCCAATCCATTTCTGATGACTACAAGCCCATTCAACCCACAGGCACCCCTCTCGACTGGCCCGCCCCTTTATCTCCTGTTCCAGCCATGCTTTCATCAGAATCATCTCAGTCATATACTTCCAAGATAATCTTTCAAGAAACTGTACGATATGCCTCTGTGGCTAACTTGGCCCGTTTGCTACCGTACTTCTTCTGGCGCCCTCCTCCTGATATTTACCGAGCGGCCATCGTCAGCGAGACTCCGCGTCTCGACTTGGTTGAATTGGTCAACAAGACCGTGCAAGGAAATGACGACTGGGAAACGGTCGTTGACCGCTTATTTGAGAGTATCCCTTCCGACCAGGCTCCCGACCTACATGCTATTCTTCGCCTAATTGCGATTGGTGATTCACAGGCCGTTAGCAAGTCGTCCCGCATTCTGTTTGATGTGTTGGGTCAAGATGAGTGGCGATTCCGTGCCAATCTCGTGGCTTCTTTGCTTGGTGAACTAGAATCTAGTGGCCAACTCTCCGTCAGGACTGGATAGAGAACAGAGGTCTATTAGCTTCAGAAGCCGAACGCATTCGGCAGAGATATGAAAAGTCGTCCAGTTGATTTGTCGTCTATGGTATTGAGTATTTGGGGCAGGGCTTTGGATTAAATTGGAGATGTGTTGTATGAGTAGCTGTAACATTATGTGCAAATTCAATGACTGGCATGGCTGGGGTAATTACTACCAACCCCTATTCACGATCAACTAACTTGCTTCACGATGGACTATCGAATGTGGTGTTGTCATAACGTCATGATTGAGGTTGAATGCGAACCCTTGGGTCTCGCCCTGTTCTTTTCTCTGCTTCCCTCCGTATGAGTGATTAGATGGGTAGAAATCAAATACCCCGGACTCCGGCTGCCTGCCATCTAACTTAAAGACCCTTGATATGCTGACTATTTTGACATGCTTTGAAAAGTACAAGATTAAGATAATGATAAAAATCCAAGAACAGAAAAGGGTCTTTTCTGGGGATTTCTTGGTCAACTCACAAGCCATTGCTTCGTGATAGAAATTCGTAAATATCCAAAATGCAAATGCGCGCTGTCAGGGTATATGTCTAAAGTTGAAAGATCCAAATCTGCAATTATGTTAGCGATGGGTTCAGCACCATAAGAAGGGGAATATCCACATACCTCCATCTTGCCAGTCTCTGCTCGTTGTTTCTTTGCTTCCTCCTTGACACTATCAATCACCATCTCCAGGTCATCCTGGTCGCCCACTGTAATCATGTCCCCATTGGGCATGTCTTCGTCCTTAACCTTAATCTTAAATCGTCGCCTAATATTAAACTTATCGCGAACCTTGTCGGCTAGCGTTTCGTATTTGATATCAGGAGCGATCATGATGAGTTTGACTTCATCAGCGTGGACCTTGACACGGATCTTTGTGATCTCTGGTCGTCGGTTACCACGTTGACCTGAAACAGAGCCTGGACCTCGGCGTTGACCGATCATCTCGAAGTCGTTCTCGTTGATGGTGCCATCATAATCTGATCCGTCTTCCTCTTCAGAATACTGTGGCTGTCTCTGGCGCCGACTGCCGGTAGACCCTCTTGAGTTTCGGTAAGGATCGCCTCCCTGGTACATAGCATAGACATCCTCTGGTGACCCTGTCTCTTCTGGGATCTGCCGGGGTCTTAACTGGAGAGGTTGAGGCTCCCTCTGCATCATTCTAGAACTAGCAGCAGATGCTGATCTTGCGGGCATGGGCCGAGAACGGCTATCTGGTGGTGAAGTTGCCTTCTCGTACCGGCGGTTTGGCTCGGCCTGCTGTATGTTGAGTTTAGCCAACTGAGGCTTCCCACCGCGAACAGAAGCAGCACGAGATGGGCGCTCGTTCTCGGGTGGAGGTGTTGGCGGAAATACATTTCGGTTGTTCGGAGGTTCTGATTGTTGTCTCCGAGACGAAAGACCAGGTTTGACGAGATTTGTAGCGGCGAAGGAAATATTGTCGGCAGGCCGGTCATCCTTGACCTCTAGCTTACCAGCCTAAATGTTGTTAGTCAAGGAAATTTCAGCACAGAAACGTTGAGAACAACTTACGTTCTTGATTTCGGAACCTGCAAATCCAGTGAAGGCATTTGCACGATCTGAAGCTGCCACAAGTCTGGCTTTGCCAAGATAATCTTTTGTTTTGAGGTTTCGAACTTTGGCTTCGTTGGGTCTGTAGACAACTCCGACAGGAATTGAGAAGACAGTATAACCCTAATCAAGTTAGATGAGCAGCCAGGGTAAATGTTATGGAATTACAAACCTCCGCCTGTTCTCTTATAGCATCATCAATAACATTGTGATCTTCCACCACCTTCTCCTTCACAGCATACGAGAAATCCTGCATACCAGCCTCCATCTGCTGCAAGTAGATGTAGCAAAGACCTCGGTTGAAAAGCACCTCGCAGGAGTAGAGTTTGAATAGAAGACCGAGCTGAGCGTAGTCGATCATGGCATTGCCACGGAGGTAAAGGAGTGTGTCGTTGAAGTTGGCGAGGGCTTCTTCGAAGTCGCCGAGGAGGAAATTCGAGACGCCTTGCTGAAAGTAGGCAACGGCGAGGTATTGGTCAAGTCGAATGGCTCGTTGGTAGCTCTCAACCTAGCCAAGCAATTAGTATTGTTAAATTGTATAGTCTGTAAAGGTTTGCATACAGCTTTCTCGTGCTCGCCGAGTGTGGCATGGATCACGCCCATGTTGAAGAGGATCTTGCTAGTGTCGCCAATTTTTCCAAACTCGTTGAGAGCCTCTTCGAATTCATTATTATCGTAACGGCCCAGGGCTGCCACCCAGGTCTCGATTTCCTGTAGAGAGGAATTGAGTTAGTGGACTGATTGGAAGACATGACAGTGGAGGACTGTACCTGTTTCAACGACATGATTGTCGTTGCAGGGCAAAGTACCACAGCAGATTGGAATTTAGAGTAATAGGTAGATATGTAAGAGCGGAATGATCGGGAATAGAAAACAGTATAGGGGGATATTCGTGGTAAATAGCAGAAATTCAAAGAGTCAAGGGAGAGTTGAGGGGCTCAGAATGGGCGCTTAATGTATGAGGGCTGTCCCAACTTATTATTCGGCGGGCAGCACCTGTGACCAGAGGTAAGGAAGGTGCGGTGCGGTGCGGTCGGGTCGAATGGTGGCGGGGGGGTAGGTACGCTAGGCACGGTACGGGGGTACAGGGGTAGGCCAAGTATGGGCCTGGCGGACACTGAGGTGAAAGGGACAGGGGGTTGGCTTTGCAGGGTTAGTCCGGTGCTGGAGTGCGAAGAGCCTGAAGCAAGCAATTGGCGCACTCCTGTCTTGGCGGCCGAGCCAGTGGCGCTACCTCGAGAGAGAAAGAGGAAAGTCAAGATGTGCTTAGTGACTAGACGATGAGGGGATTGGTTTGTTTTGTGATATAGATAATCGATAGGAGATTAGGTTGGATCGTACTGATGTATATCGATTCTGTTCTCGGAGTATTCTTTTTATAGCTTCAGGAATTGTTGGTTGCTGAGGTTGGTTGAGAAGTGGTTGAAAAGCCTTGGGTTGAGTGTTGGACATTGACTCGAGAACTAAGCGCGTATAGAACAAGCTATTGTATGCAACAGCTATCTCGATACAACAAACAAGAGACGTTTAAGATACTGATCGGAGAACTACAATCGAGAGGCCGAGTTGTCATTACTATATCCAGCTTGAGAGAATAGGCCAAGAAATCGTCATGTAAGTGGGATGTTTCTCTCCGGCTCAGCTGCAAACACATGGAATCAAAACTTTTGCGAAGAACAAAACTGCCAATTTCATGGCCTATTTCTAGATCGAACAAGAGATTATTGCGAGCCAAGAGTCAATGGCGTGGTGATGGAAATGATCGATTGCAGCAGTGCTTGAGATGACATACGGCACAACAACCGATGAGTGGCTGGTGCAACTAGACCCAGCGCCTAGAGGCGATGGGAATTGGTCGATGATGGTTGTCACACGGCCTACGGGGGACCTGACTCTCTACAACCACACTCTGCAGTCTCTGCTCAGCGGGCCAGGGGGATGTGCAACAAGGGTTCGCACGTTTTTCTCTTCCTCTTGCCTCTGCTACAGCAATGTTTCCGACTGCATCTGAGATCTGAAATGTATTACTTCTCTCAGTGCATGTGCAACGTCTGATCGACCGCTAGCCACATGTAAGAGGTTTACCAACACTCTTACCGGGCCGGGTTTGAGCTGGGAACCTAAAATCCTCATCTTGTTTCTCTTCTCCACTGGCATAATGGATATTGGGGAATTCGAAAAAGAAAAGTTGACTGTTTGACGGTGTAGACTAAGACTGAATGCATAACCGTCACCTGTGATGTGATGAACTAGATGTGATGTCTTTCTTCACATAGATGAGAGCTAAATTGGGTGTATCCTACCCTCATGAAACTAGCTCTCATGTTAGATCGAACCACTGCATTCAGCAGCGTCGTCAGATGCCTCAAAGTAATCGAAAGGTTCTATGCGAACTGTGATGAATGATTTGGGGTTCTGCCAGGGTTTGCTTAGACAACGGGGTTACTTTATGCACCTGCTGCAGCGACTGTCACAGGTGCTGGTCACTCTCAGGCGCATCTTCTCATTGGCCACTATACCAGGGTCTTGCCTGAATGACCCACCCCTCGGCGCCTACTCCAATTCTCCCCTCTCTCCCATGATGGGAAATCTTCAGTCGAACTTACAATGCCAACAAGTCAAGTCATACCCTGGTCGACCGCCGTGGCTGATGGGATGGGATTATGCGTCCAAGCTGCTGGTGTCGAATGACGTGCGTACCATCCTCTCGATCAACCCTAATCTGGGTTTAAGCGCCCTGATGTGGGCAGTTTAGAGTGATGGACCCTGCAGTATAGGCCCAAAGGAATGGAACATACAGCAGTCTAACTTACTGTTACTGGACTCGATCGTTACGTTTTGTTCTATTAAGGCTTCGGTCCCGAAGGCACGGGATCGAAATGAGCTTTACAAGTGGTACCTACCTGCCCAGCCCAAGCTGCCAAGATGCGAGGACCAGTGGATTTACGGTGAGTGAAAACGAGAGTCGTTGTGCCTTCGTTAGCAAAGAGCCGAGATCCAACCCCTAGCGGCCACCAGGGAGAGACTCTCAAGCGATCTTGGCAAACGGAGATTAGGAAGAAACCGGCACCAAAAGGAACAACTTTCATGACTTGAACCAAACGACAGATGATGATGTTTACTCTCGTGATTTTTTACAACATCTTCATTTTGGAGAATTCCCAGCCTATCCCTTGCTTCGATTGCCGCCAGCTCTCGACGCTAATGCGCCCACTCAACACGCATCTGGCTGTGTACGATATAGTACCGAGTATCCATACCGTACCACCAGTCCGGGCTCTTCATCCAGTCTCTCGAGCCTGACTGTGTTGGGAGTTTTCCTCCTGACATTCAGACCCCGTCTGGCCTCCTTACCGGGCCAACAACTATATAGATGTACTCCCTTTCTGCGGGAGGCCTTACAACAACTGCGGCAGTGCATGTTGCATTGAACCTTTCGGCATATGGTGATCCGGAGCCCCATGGAGCCAGGGGTGCCAGTTGGTTACAGCCCGAGACCCGGGGACGTAGCAGAAAGTTTCTAGACGTCATGACGTTCAGGCACAAGATATCTGAGACAATCTCACGCCGGAAACTATTTGGTGAGCTTAAAATCGACAGTGTACATCAGGCACTTTCGCGTATATTGAGATATCTACTTAATGCAAAAAGTTAATAAAGTTGAAAATCTGTCGGCATCGCTTAACAAGCGAGTCAAAGTCATTGGTTAATATAAATGAAAGAGCCAGAATTCCTCCAGAAATTTTAGATTCACGCATAGTTACCATGAAAATGGTTCATGTTGAATAATCATATCTTGACCTGTCTGTCTGTTTGTCTCACAGTACGAGCAGATTCAACGGCAATAGTCGATCATGTACCCATCAAGGTTAGTTAGTATTGTATCTAAGTTCCAGATTCAACTTTGAACAGTTTCTTGTTCCTTCATCTCGCCCTGTTTTTCATCGTACATCAGATCTTGAGTTTATCTACTATCCTGATGCGAAGGTTTGAGCTAACCCTCAGCCTTGTATTTCCTCCCGTCTCTCTCATACACACGAACAGGTATCGTCCCTGTCTCTTCGTCTCATCCTTCACTCACCTGAAAATTCTTTTCTCTTTAAAGGCATCGAAACAGTCGATCTACTCCGAATCTCAGCTTGGGAGTGCTAGCCTATCGTGACTGACGTCAAGGTAGATGCCAATGGAACATGTTACAGCTGTCACTTACACCATTGTCTCGCATAATTCTGTGGCTGATCTCTGGGGTTTCATCTTCATCCCAGCAAGGTCTTACTGTCAATGCATTGAAGCCTTGGATCTCAGATTCTACTTGCCGTCTATGCCTTAGTCTCAAACTTCCATCAGCCGTTTACTAGCTTTTATCACGAGGATATGTAACCGCAGAAAATAGTTCCGAATTCTTTTAAGGTGAACGAGTACGAGAATCAGTTTTTCCGTGAGGCTCAGCTAAACACGAGGATATTGCCTCTTTGGAATGATATCGAACCATGATCATGGAAAAGACCCATGTTCGATCTTGTTCCCAGGTCAGATATCGCACCACATCTCGCTGCAGCACCGTCGATACGTTACAGATCTTCCACTTGTCACTCTTCAACCCAACTTAAATTACATGGGCTTTGTTTCAAGTCTGCGGAGAAACAGTTGAGTGGACGACAAGCCTTCAACAAAGGGTGTGCATCATGCCATAAATCAGAAATAATCCTCCTCTTGGCACTGTTCAGCGTTAATATTCAGACTTGGTTGGCGACTTGGATTTGGTAAATGCCTCGTTATCATAGCATTCCCTTCTGAACCTCGTCCTTTCGTTCCTCCCAAAGCGTCTTGCCTGTGCATGAGCACACCGTCTTATCGTTATCCCACATGCCAGCGCTTCGTGCGATAATGCCGACGACGGTGTCCTTATCGTTCTTCAGTGGTTCGTCCTTCTCTTCCTGCCTTGTCAGAACCATGGCGTGTCCAATGACCTCCCAGATTTGGAAACCATGGTCTATGAAGGCTGCGCCCCGTCCATCCTCACCGACCTCAATAGTACCCAGGTCACCCCGAGGCTTGTTGTCATCTCCTGTCCAGACAGGACCCGTTGAGGTCGCACCGTTCTTCAAGTCACCGTATGCGCGAATTGAAGCTTTGTAAGTTCCGGGCGAAACGCCGCGGATAGTCAAGTCAACCAATGTCCGTCCTGAACTAACTTGTACCATTCTTGCTAGCCCCCTTACATCTCTGCTAGGCTCTTCGTAGAAGCCATCCACAGGATCTTCAAATGTTTCGAGAATACTCACAGCGGCACCTGTCAGATTTCGAGGTCAGTGATTGATTGTACCAAGTTGTAGAGCCAAGATTTGAGGAGCCGGCAATCCAATGGCTGTGTGATTGTATCACAGGAGGGTGAGTAACTGCTCTGCACATACTGTTTGAGGCCCCCGTTCCACGCAAGATGGCATCTCTTCCGGTGGCTTGGATAGCTTCTACGATAGCTGATGGGGGAGCTGGAAGTTCGGCACCGTTAGCTTGTACACGGCTCGGTGAGTTAGCTCGCCTTACCGGTGCCCTTAACAGAAATCAACTGGTCCTTCAAGTTGCCTTCCACATTACTGATACCGCCGAGCTTGTACAGAGAGTCTGAAACCGCCTTGACACAACCGTCACATGACAGCGGAACAGCAAAGAGGGTCTGTTTTCAAGACGTTTCATTAGTACCTGAATACTGGGAAAAGATCTCAACAACTCTCCTCGTCCCCTTTTCTCAGCCATGACTCATAGCTCAGAATTTTGTGCGCACCTCAAACGAGTTATCGGCCGTCATCTTGTTAGATGCTGCGTCGATCCGTTAGTTTCATACTCATAGTGTAAGAGAATCGCATAGAAGTTGGAGAACTTACAAGTGGGGGGCGTGGTGTTAGAGTTGATACGTGAGATTCGATATTGATATGCTGAATAACCAGCTATTGTAAAGAGAGAAGCAGTTGTAAATACTCTTGCAGGTGTAAACTTGAGAGGCATTTGCTTAGAAAACAAGGTTGTAGCACGACGTGGGCGGGTTTTGTTCGCTGCTTTGAAATCCACAATCGAGTGATAACATCGGGGTCCGGCCGTTGTCGCACACTTCCGCACCCCGGAAGCGGGTCAGGCAGTGGCTTCGGGATTTAAGCTATTAGCACGTGACTGTCCTTCTTCCTGAGTCAGCAATTAATTCTTGGCATCTGGATCCAAACTTTCTGGTTGAGCGTTTCGGTGTTGGTAGATCTCGCGATACAGCAAAACGAAGCTACACGACGATTTGACCCCCCCTTCACCAGTTTTGCGGCTGACCAACCCAATTGGAGGTAAATTGTGAGAGATTGATCTCTCAAAGCCTTCAAGATGTCGCAAGTCCTCGGTCTGGTGAGCTGATAAGATGAATATCCTCAAATCTTTCTCTTGTCTAACCAATATCAAATAGACAAAACTGGCCTACTCTCGAGTATGGCATAGTGTATCTGCCTCCGCCCCTCATGCCACACTCTCTACTCAGCCCGGCGTTACACCACCTTCACTCGGCCGTCTCGCATCCCGCATCGCCGTTCTTCTCATGGGCAAGCACAAGCCGATTTTCGACCCATCAACCGATTGCGGTGACTACGTTGTCGTGACCAACTGCGCCGCTCTTTACACAACCGGCCGCAAGAAGTGGCAAAAGCCTTACTACCGACACACGACACGACCTGGCAGCCTCAAGTCCATAACAATGGACGCACTCATGGAGGCGCACGGAGGCAGTGAGGTTCTGCGCAAGGCTGTGCGTGGCATGTTGCCCAAGAACCGACTACGAGACAAGCGATTGGCAAGACTTAAGGCGTTTGAGGGCGATGCTCATCCGTACAAGGATAACTTGATACGGTTTGCTGGCGTACCAGTGGGAGAGGAAGGTTGGGAGAAGGCCACCGAAAGGGTCCGAAATGGCGATAAGAAGCGATTATAAGAAATCACGGGAGTAACTATGGAACGAGGGAGCTGCGCAGTAAAGACTATGCGGATGGGCTATGAGAGTCCTTGTACTATTTGTACCAATATCTTGGGCATATTATGACCTAGCACCAAGCAATTATCAACGTTTTCATGATGTGATGTGTCCGGTGTGCATTTCACCTGCTGCACAAAGACACTGGGTCTGGTTTACGTTCTGCCAGTGACATTTACCCTGATTATGCCCCTACGGTTCACGGTCATGGATATTATCGTAAAAAAGGCATGAGTGAGGGAATACCACAGTACAGGTTTCAACACAATACAATCAGGACAGGCAGAAAGGTAGCAAAATTAACATAATTACTAAAATCATATCTAGTGCTAGAATCTAAGTTCATCGCTTGGTATCAATCTTTATCCTGGGTTCATTATAACGTTCCATCTTGACATCTATCGCCGCAGAATACAACCATTCTCAACGCCCCTTTATAGCTTTGATTGCAAGTTGTCACGAGACACTTCGCACTTGATAAGACCATTGGGGCCAGACTGGGGCGCATAAACCTCAGCATCCTTGCCTGTGTTCTTGAGTCCCTTGTGCCAGCTCAGGTCTAGATAAGAGGTTAGTATCAACAGTCGACTTGGGGAAGCGTGTCCAGGCTTACCAATCTCGAAGTAATGTTTGTTGGGCAGTGCGTAAGTGACTGTCGTAATCTCGGGCACGAGCTCGAGAATCTGAGTAGACATCTTGTACATGGTGGCTTGCACACTAGCACTGTCGTCCTCGGCAAAGATCTTGAGGGTGGTGTTGCGTGCCGCCTCTCGAGCACTGTCGAATTTGGGAGCAAAGGCCTTGACAGCGTTCAGTGAGTCAAACTTCTTCCACTTCCATGTAGCATCAACATCGGTTGAGAAGATACGATCCCAGGTCTCAGGAAGAGTTGTGTACTCATCGCGAACAAAGCCGTGGAAAGCAGAACCGGTGCTCTTAAGTACAGTCAAGCCAACAAGAGAGCTCTTGATCTGGATGCCTTCCTGTCGGCTCACGCGAACCTCCACATTTCGGGTCTCCTCACCATCCTTGAAAAAGCTGTGAGGGTGAGGCTTGCCATCAACCTCCAGACGCTGCCAGCGAACAGTCTTGACGTTGACGTTGGCAACATGAATGTGGCTGTACTTCTCGATGAAGTGGCTACCGAGGATAGAGGCGTACAACTCAGGAGGGTTGACAGGGTTCTGCTTGGCGGTAATGTAGATGGTGTTCTTGATAGAGTCGGTGGCAACGACAACACTGTTATCGGCCTTGGTGTAGGAGGTCTCAATCTCTCCCTCGAGAAGACAGCAGACGGTCATCTCAGTGACGGTCTGGATGCCAGTAGAGGCATCGCGATCAACCTTGCAGACGCGGACATTGTCCTTGCCATAGCGAGCAGCAGATACGTAAGGCATTGTGAGAGGCTTGTTGTGAGATAAGTCTGAAGACGTGTAGTTGATACCGGATAAGACCAGATAAGGTTTCAGGTTCAGTGTATTGCAACAAGAGATGAGCGATGGCAATGTTTTCAAGAATCAAGATTAAGCACAGTATGGTTTGAAAGGAGGAAAGGGGAGGAATAGGCTTTTAAATATAGATTAGCAAGTATGCAGAATGGTTGGGATGTCAGCCCCCCCTTCCCAGCGATAATGACAGCTCCGGCTAAGGTAATTAGAGACAAAGCAACCAAACAACGCTACTCTAAGCGGCTCAACGGACGGAGACGGACGTTGGCGATCAGAAACAAGCGCCTACGGCCGAACAATTCAATGTCCGATGTTGCAATTGTTAGCGAATTGAAGCTTTTCCATGGGGCGATGGGGGTCGGTGCCGGGCCCCGGAGGACGCCGATGCCCTCGATCCCGTATATCGGGGCCCGCCTGGAGCCATCGGAGCTCTTATCTTGACTTGTCTATCTTATCTTATAATGCGACTCAACATCGCATGATTCCTGCGATACGAACACAAGTTGAGTTATGGTTGCAGAAAAGATGAGGTACGAGATTATGAGGGGAGAGTACCAGTCAGATTCTGGTGTTTATGTTAAAGGCAATCCTGGATTCACGCCCTCCGGTCTGATGAGTTCGGAGTATTACAAGGCGCCGGCATGCAGCCTGTAGGTTATCTTTCACATTTTTGGTGATGGCCTCACGAAGCACCAATATATTCCTAGTAAGGGGTTTTTTATTTGTGTGTACCAGCATGTGAACATGGTCAAGAAAGCAGATGGCGAAATCATTATTGCCCAGGCTTCAAATGCTATGCCAAGGTGGAAGCTATATGCTTATATGAGGACGAAGGCCTACAACGACAATCAGCTGCCGTGCGCCAAACAGCTTGCTTGCAATATACCCTCTATTACTATTGGCACTGACTCTCAAGCTCAGTTCTCCAGCTCCTCAGCTTCATGGATGTTCTCCTAACTCCATCGTAACCCCGGAATACAATGTTTTAAGCTCAGAGCATCTAACCTACAGCACGCTACTGTACCGGAGCTTTTCCAAAACTTTAGGTTCTAAGGTAGTGAAGCCGCCCGCAACTGCAGGGTGCAGCACAGTTTACAGAGCACTAGGTTGACTTTAGTGCCCCGGGCAGGTTTGTAAGTGGAATGCATCACCATCTGGCTGGGTCTTGTCCGCCTCCACTTTAGGCCCTGGTTGCCCGCAAGCCAACAACCTCTGTTCTCGATCCTCCAATCACCTGTCCCCTCGTCTCTCGAAACCCTGCCAAACTGGTCCTTGAACCTCGCTCGTTTTGCTCTGATATTGGCCTATCTACGTAAGGTTCTGTACGGCATCAATCTGGTTATTGCTTCTGTTGGTGATCTGAACCTTCAACCCCGTATCGTGGCTACATCGCTTTTGCACCACCATCGCCTTGGAATCCACGCAAGCTACCTCCAACGTCTTCGGCGACAACTCCGCTCTCTTGAAACTCCTGCTTGAACCAGTTTCGCTGTCCAGATACAGCTTCTCTGACAGCGCGATCACCGAAAACGCGGTCGAAGTTATACATACGACACAACATTACGATCGCTCGCAGCATTAGATCTAGACAGTCACTTTATACCGCCATTTTGCGAACGAATATACGCCTACCAAACGAAGTCACTGTAACGCACAAGAACCTTGACCGCGATCGCATCCTCCGCACTCGTTACCTCAGTCGCCCGTTGATCGACGAATGCTCTTCCACCACCTTTGGGCCCAGTCCCAACCGGTGGGCTGTTTGCCGCTGATATGCTGAGCTCTTCCGCGGCAGCTCAGAAGGGCATGACCCCTCCGAGCCAACCTTCACAACACAACCTGCCTCAGCAGTTATCTGGTCGCACGAGCTTCGACCGAGGCGATTCGGGTCTACAACCTCCCAATGGCGCTAACGCCCGAAATCTCTCGGCTTCGGCCGTATCTTTTGCGCCAAGGGGAAGCAGTCTCAATGTTGCTCCCGGCAGCTTCAGTTCAGAGTTGCGTAGTCGGGCTGGGAGTAAGACTGAAGCGGGGTCAATATACCCAAGCAGCTTCATGGACAAGGTGGAAGAGGATGACGTAGACACGCTAGCTGAGCAAGCTCTGGCACATCTGAAAGAACGACTCAACCGTGAGATGAAAATCAAGGAGGGGAGTGAGAACATGCTAGAGGCGCTGAACTCTAAGAAAGCGAAGCAGACCAAAGAGCAACGACAAAAGGTTGAGGCGGAGCTTAACGCCAGCAACTTGCGTATCAAGGACTTGCGCCAAAAGATTTCAGATGCTCAGCATACACGACAGATTCCACCTGCGACGCCAAAACGAAACCGTACCCAGAGCAACGTTGTCGAATCCGGGAGACCAATTGGACTGCGTTCGCCACAAAGCGTGTCACGATCTGTTGTAGAGTCTGACAATGAGGAACCAACAGAAAGTCCGACATTTGCGCTTGCGGAACTGCTCCAGGCCTTAGAGGTTGAGGGCATGATGCCGGAGTACTACGTCTCGCGGGGGAATCAGCTCGTCGATCTCTTCAAGCGTTACCCAACTCTTAAGTACGACTTGGTCTGGTCAATTTTTGGGCTCCGCATGCAGGTAATGCTCCTAAGCGAGAGTCGCGAAGTCGTGGCTGCTGGCTATCGAATGACCAGATATGCTATTTCGGATGTGGCATCACTTAAGAAGATCCGAAGTCTGAACACGGATTATCTGGTGATACGGTATGTACTTCGACTGTGGCCGCGCCCCTTTTACTGACATAATCAGATCACTTAATAACTACCGCAAAGCGGATGTTGAACGTGAGCAGGCCCTCAAGTTCGTCCGTGCATTTCTTGATGTCAAAGGCGGAGTGAAAGAGATCTCTCGAGCCGTGGTGCGCACGATAGTAGCAGTTGCAGAGCATGGAGAAGACCGACGAGCAAATGCTCAGCCGGCCGAGGGAGACTTGGACCGTCTAAGGCCTATCTGCATCGAGACATTAGCAGAACTTATAGTGCAGGATCCAGCACTTTTGGTGGCATCCGGTGGTTTGGGACCATTGACGGAGGCCCTTTCAGAAGGCGTCTACAAATCTCCCGAAAGTTTGACCTCTGCATTTTTATACCTGCTCGACTCACCTCGAAAGCGGAAATACATACAACCCGGATATGGTCTGGAAGCGCTATTTACTGTCTTTACTGACCACCTCCTGACCAACGAAAGTATCATGAAACAGAACTCCAAAGCCATTGCAACAGCTTTGAAGTCATGGCCAGGGCTCATGACTCTCTGCATGTATGATCTCCGCACAATTCGATCCTTGATCACGAGCATGCTATTGCCGAGTGATGTGGTTCGGGAGACTATTCTTGATCTTATATTCTCACTTCTACGGATCAAACCACCAGCGTGGGCAACCTCTTTTCTTGCTGGAAGGAGATTGACAACGTACGGTCGAGTAGCGAATCTGAAGTCAAACCAAAAGGACAAGAGCCATTTACAGTTCACAGAAGAGGACAGCGGTGAACAAAATTTCGTCGAGCACTACACAGCTCTTTTGCTGGCAGTGCTCATTCGAGCAGGCCTCCTACCAGTGCTCCTAAAGATTGCTCAAGGAGACGAGAATCCGACTCTCCAGCGCAAGACGACCCTTCTAATAAGCGAAGTGCTGAAACTTTCCAGTCGCCTGTTACCTCCATCCTGGAGCGCCGAGCTTCACCTCCTGCCGGAACTCTTCTCATCGGCTGCCAACATTGGCAACAATGATCACTGGGTGGCGTCGGGGATTGTTTACCAGATCAGTAGCGTCAGTCGTACTTTATACAGGAGTGCGCCCACGGGTGCCTTGTCCGGTGCGTTATCGTCAGGTCACAACTCGAATGACATATCCGCGATTGATGAGGCCCCCAAATCCCATCAATCTCTGGTTTTTGATGATGCTACTTTCCGGCAACTGTTGATTGATAGTAATGTCCTCAACAGCTCGAACTATGCTAAGTGGAACTGGGAGACTATTCTCAAGATCATCGATGGCCCTCTACAAAGCGGCAAGAGACTTGAAGAGGCCATCAAAGCATCCAAGTTCATGAAGAGAATCATCAGCTTCTATCGCCCTTTCAAATACAGGTTTGCTAACGTCAAAAACACTCGTGCCACACAAAAGTATGTCCGAGCTGGTTGTGCCCTGATGCACTCTCTACTTCAATCCCCTGAGGGAATTAAATTCTTGGCAGACAGCAAGTTGCTTAGACAGATAGCTGAGTGTCTAGCACAATGCGATCCGGTAAGGCTTGATGCTCTTATGGTTTCCTCAACTTGATCACTAACAACACTTCTTCAGACTAGCGGCCTCACAGCCCAGTATCCAATGTTCTCAAGAGATCGAGTTACTGACACACTTTGCGCGGGCTACTTCTCAATGCTTGGTGTTTTAAGTGGTGATCCTAAAGGTCTTCAACTACTAGAACGTTGGAGGATGTTCAATATGATGTATCACATCGTGGACTTGAAGCAGAGGCCAGACCTCATCAAGTTGCTCCTGTCCAGCTTCGATTATAGCGTCCAGGGTCATCCTCGAGTCTTGTTGTCCAAAGCTTTAACTGCTGGCACAAAGGAAATCCGAATTCATGCGACCAATGCCCTTCGCAAATACGCCATCCGGCCAGTACCATCAGCCAACGGACAGGGTGGCGTTGGTGACTCGAAATGGGCCATTCAGCTCTTGGTCACACAGCTTTACGATCCCGAGATTGAGGTCTGTGCCACGGCTGTGAAGATCTTGGAGAAAGCTTGTAATCGCAAGACCTACCTGGAGTACATTGTTGAATGCCGACCAGCTCTTGATCATCTGGGAGAAATCGGAGCACCGCTGCTCTTACGGTTCTTATCAACATCTATCGGATACCATTACCTGGATGGACTGGATTACATCAGTAACGAAATGGACGACTGGTTCCTGGGGCGTAACGATACATATGTCAGGGTCATAGAGGCAAGCTTGGCCAAAGCGTTCCTCATTGATCCAGACGAGCACAATCCTCGCATGAGTTTATTTGATGATGGTGAGATTGATGGGGACTACCATGACAACCATGTACCACCGCACTTCTATCGAGAGTTGACCCGTACCCAGGAGGGATGTAGGCTGCTCAGTGATAAGGGTCATTTTGAGGATTTTGCAGCTACGATTCGTGAGCATGGCATGGATAAGGGAGATGCGGAAATGCTTACGAAGGTGAAAGGCTGCCTTTGGGCTGTTGGCAACGTTGGGTCCATGGAACTTGGAGCACCGTTCTTGGAATCCAACGACGTGGTAGAGCATATCATTCGAATTGCTGAGACCCATGAAGTAATGAGTCTAAGGGGCACTGCATTCTTCGTTCTTGGCCTGATTTCCCGCTCTACGCACGGTCTGGAGATTCTATCTGAACATGGATGGGATGCCAACACAACACCAATGGGTACCTCGCTCGGATTCTGCATCCCCAATGACCTATCAAGGTTATTATCACTGACAGCGTGGAAACAAAAGACGGTAACGTCAATCACCCTGCCGTCAAGTCAACGGACAGCCCAGGAGGCGCCACCACCTCGCGCCGCTCGACCACCTCTTGAGCCAGCAGAGATACCTGCTCTGTTGAGCGAGGCGGATGTTAACAGAAGAGTCCTGGAACTCATTGTGGACCTAGGAAATATGGTCCTCTACAAGAAGGCGCTTACTGACCTCCAGAAGCTTCGGGCACACAAACCAAGCGCCTTCAAAAGTACGCAGTTCTTCAAAGAAGTGATGAGCGCAATGGAATGGAACCACTACCGGCTAGGGGTGAGAAGGATGGTTATAGATTTGTTTGACAAGAACGTGATGCGACAAATAGTATTTGATGAGGAGGAGGATGACGAAGATGACGACAGTAGCGATGATAACAGCCAAGAGGAAAGTGAAGAAGAAAGCGGCGAGGGCGAAAATAGCTCCGGGGATGACAGGACAGAGAGGCAGCGGAGCATCAGCGAGCCGCCGGCACCGCCACCAGATCTTACACCAGCTCCTCTTAGATTGAGGAGGTAAGATATTGGCAATGATATTTCGAAGATGTAGGATGACTACATAGCCAAAAGCAACACGACGTTGGAAAGTTTCAACTACACGATACCAATGACAAAGAATCATGATGGCGCGTTAAGGGGTGGCAGGCGGGTCTTGAGCTGTATATATCCTTGTGACGAGTAGCTGCTGTAAAGGGGATTGGTGTCTGATCTGGGTTTTGAATAATGGAGTTTTGGGCAAAACATCGAAGAAGGGATGCTTCTGGTTTTATCTGAGAGGGCTTCTTAGAACGAGACCAAGTGAAGTTGAGGATATTATAGTAAGATATTACAGCATTGCTCGTTTGATTCGACTAGTAGCATCATATGCCCAAATTACAAATCAGTCTACGACAAGGACTCATGATATTGAGGAACCAGGTACTAAGTATGTCGAATTTACAATTAGCTGGTTAATTTTAGGGTTCAGGGAGTAGATAAGTAACATCATGACCTGATAATGTACGACTTGTAACTATGATGACGGTGAATTACTCGGCCCCACCAGAGCAATTAACATCGCCTGCCAATACCAACGCCGCTTCCTTGAGTAACCGAAACGCGGGATTAAGAGCGAGCTCAGTTCCGATCTAGGCCAAGTTACTCCTTCACGACACCTATATCATACATCTTTTCTTGGTAGATTCATTGTATTGACCATTCTTTGAACCCTCCTAAAGATATCCTTTATCATGGTACAAGGACGAGTGCTTGTCATCGCGGGGTCGGACAGTTCGGGCGGAGCGTAAGTATAGTTTTCCTTATACTTAAAGTGGCATGATGGAGCCTTTTGAAGACGTTTTCATGATACTTTTATGTTCAATCGCAATATATGCTGACGGAAAATCATCAGAGGACTTGAAGCGGATCAGAAAGTCATCGCTGCTCATGGCTGCTACGCTATGACGGCCACTACGGCTCTGACTGCGCAAAACACTCAAGGCGTCAAGGGCATTCATGTCATTCCCACCGATTTCGTCTCTCAGCAGATCGATGCTTGTGTTGAAGATGTCGGTGTCGATGTTGTCAAGACTGGTGAGTTGGTCAACGATTTCGCTGTGTTGCACAATGACTAACACCTTGGTAGGCATGCTTGCTTCTACAGAGACGATAGAGATGGTTGCAAAGACCATGGTTAAGCATAGCATCCCGTCACTTGTCGTAGATCCAGTATGTGCCCCCTTACAGATCTATATTAGGATCTTTCTAACACTTGGCTTTCAGGTCATGGTTTCGACTTCTGGTGCAACACTCCTCCCCAATGAAGCCATTCAACATCTCTGCAAGCACCTTCTACCGCACACTACAGTTCTCACGCCAAACATTCCTGAAGCTATTCTTATCCTTTCCCAAAACGGTCAAGAAGTCCCTGAGGTTCGCAGTGTGCAAGACCTTGAGACTGTAGCCCAGCGAATCCAGGCTCTAGGTCCTAAGTGGGTGCTCGTCAAGGGCGGACACCGGCCCATGAAGGAGGACTTGACTGTGGCTGAGACCGAAGAGGAGAGGAGTGTTGTTATAGACGTTCTTGTTGGCGGTGATGGTGAGGTTGTCAGAGTCAAGAGCCCATACCAGGCGAGCTCGAGTACCCATGGGACGGGGTGCTCTCTGGCGTGTAGGTGACAAACTTGCCTAAGAACTCTGGTCTCATACTAATTGGTTTGTTAGCGGCCATCGCATCAAACTTGGCCAAGGGACTTGATACACCTACGGCTGTTCGATCAGCCTGCCGATACATTGAAGCTGCCATTCGAACAGCACCTGGCCTAGGCAAGGGGCATGGTCCTCTAAACCACTTCCACTCGACCTATTCTCTCCCATTTGCTCCGTACGTTCATAAAGCGTCCCTCATCTTTTGTTGTACTAACTCGAAGAACAGCGGCTACTTCATCGAGTGGCTTCTCGAGCGCCCTGATGTCCGCGACGTCTGGAAGGAGTTTGTTTACCATCCCTTCGTCATGGCTATGGGTGACGGAACTCTGCCTCTCGAATCCTTCAAGGGCTATATCATCCAAGATTACCTATACTTGGTTGGTCTTCAAAACATATAACGATCCCAAGCTAATCATTATTTACAGATTCACTTTTCACGTGCCAATGCCCTCGCTGCCTACAAGGCACAAAACATTGAGGATATTTCTCGAGTATGTTCTCTTAATTCTATATTGTACACGACCTCATGACCTCTCTATAGGCAACAGAAATAGTTCAGCATATCATGCATGAACTGAAGCTCCATACCTCGTACTGCGAGAGCTTCGGTGTGTCCATCGAGCAGATTCGAGCCACACCAGA
The DNA here is from genome assembly GCF_000149955.1 of Fusarium oxysporum f. sp. lycopersici 4287. Classification (NCBI taxonomy): domain Eukaryota; kingdom Fungi; phylum Ascomycota; class Sordariomycetes; order Hypocreales; family Nectriaceae; genus Fusarium; species Fusarium oxysporum. The sequence continues at coordinate 1,633,780 of NC_030995.1, read as the reverse complement.
GAAGCAGGGCAAGTTTAAGCAGTTCGATGACAAGTGATCTTTTTCTGATTTTCTTTGCAGCCTGCACCGCATACACTCGTTATGTCCTTGACGTTGGTCAAAATGGCGATTGGGTTGGTCTTCAAATGGCTCTTGCTCCATGCCTCCTTGGTTATGGTGCCGCAGCAAAGATGCTCCACGACCATGAGAAGACTGTCCGCGAGGGAAACACGTACTGGGCGTGGATCAAGAACTACAATGAAGAGGATTACACTGACGCTGTCAAGTTGGGATCTAGTGAGTCTTTCTCAGTTTCATTGAGTATCTGTCTATTAACCAAGAAACAGCCCTGCTCGAAAAGCATATTCAACTGCAGTCACCTTCGCGAATTGAAGAGCTTGTTCAGATCTTCATCCATGCTCTCAAGGTATATGCTCGTCCTTTTGAACAGTGACGTTTGACTAATACGATTTAGATGGAAATTGGCTTTTGGGAGATGTTCCCTGCCAAGCAGACCTAAGTTCACATACAGACATAAAAACCGGAGAAGTAGACTAGATCGATCAATTAATAGACATAGAATTGAGTATACACTTGGTTCCATATGTTTGTTTCCTTGTTTATGTCACAAAATCCAACGTAGGTATCTGACGCCTGGTCCAGCCATACTCCTTTCAAAGGTGCCTCTATATATCATGCATGTTTCCCGAACCCATCCTAGACCATCTCCACTGGACGTGGTCTCTCATCGTCTTGCAACATGTATCTGAAGTCCTGCTCAGGAGGGGGGGCCAGAGGAGGAACCGGAGGAGCGTCACTATCAAGGCTGTTCTCTTGTTGTCGTTGAGCTCGTCGCAATTGCCCATTCTGCTGCTTCACCCATGAGTTCACTGAGCGGAAACGTGGTCGTGTATCCACTGAAGCTACTGTAGATACAGTGTCACGGCGGCCGACAGAGTTGGTAGACTTCCATGTGGGTTGTCGTGAAGGCTCTGGTCGCGATGGGACGCTTTGGACAGTCTGAGTGGTAGGCGTCACGACGATGTCGCCGTCGCCGAAGCCAGAGGAGATGGAGGAGAGTTCGCTAACACCGGTCTGACGTCGTCCGACATCGTAGGCATATGGTGTGGTAGAGGGGATTCGCTTGTGTTGTTGAGGTTTGTACGGCGTGCTCAGAGAGTCCTTGGGATCATGACGAGCCACGACCTGGACTTCAACAGCGCTCTCGACAAAGGTTGTGCTTGTAGGGCTGACAGCGTCAATGTCATAGTTTGTAACCCCTGTCCTTCTGTCGCCACTCGTACGATAAACACCGAACGGTAGGCTGGGCACTGTGAGGAAGTTGTCGGATTGCTTAGGCATGAAGAGTGGTGACTGAGGTCGTGCCTTCTCGGCAAGAGGCGGAGAATAGGACGGAGGAGAATAGGATGGATCTTCGATTGTGTACCAGCCCTTGTGACCGTAGCGTGATCCGAGGAAAGGCACCTTGGAAACGAGGTTCTCAAAGCGGCTGGGCTTGTCGAAGTTCATGTCATCAATGGGAGCAGGCTTCTTTGGTGACTGCTTCCTTGAGTAGAATTTCCAGATGAGGAAGCCAATGCCAAGTAGGAATAGAAAGCCGCCTTGATATCGTGTTAGCAGTCTGTAATGTTATAGGTGAAGTGGACAGGTAGAGCATACCGACGGATCCAACACCCAGCAGGATCTTGTGAACATTGGAGTGCATACCATCACCACCTTCGACCTTTAGAGGAGTTAGCAAGACCGAGCTTTCAATGCATTTGACATGTCTTTCAATCCAAAACGACTTGGACATGATGAGCGGGTCAAGGATCTGACTTACCAAAGGAGAATCCGACATACTTCCCTCAGCTGATGGAGCTTCAACTGATGGTGAGTTTGTTGATGATGCAGGTAATTTGATGTTGATTGGGTTGGCGTCGTCGCTGGTTTTGTCTTCTTCACTCTTCTTGGGCTCTTCATCTTCGTCCTCGCTCTCGCTCTCACTTCCACTGTCGGCTGCGTCATCACCTTCACTCTCACTGTCACTACTCTCTTCCTTCTTCGCGTCCTGCTTCTGCTTCTCAGTCGCAGGGTCGACAGTATCGGTTCGCTTGGCATAAGGCTCCCGTAGGATATTGATCATGACCTCAGGCTCCCCGGATGAAGTTGGAACATTGCTTCGTCTACGTCTCGGCCTTGCTGTGCGCTTCTTCATAATGTGAACATCATAGTCGTCGCTGTCATCGGCGATGGTCCAATCCGGCAGAGTCGCACCAAAAGCCCTCTTTGCTTGTCTCTGCCACCGAAGGTAATGGGGCTCATCAAAAGGCGCCATTGTCGTAGGTATTCTGAGTTGTGTTGATTATAAACAAAAAGTATTAATGAACCAAGGGTCTTTATAATATGTCTTGATATGATTTGGATACCCAAGGCGTTGGATGAATAGTCCGGGTATCAGGAAATGAGTGTTTGATGATGCAAGTCACTGACTTGATCAGATAAAAGAAAGTGTTATTCAAACGAAGGTCCAGCCTTGATCAAGAGCAAAGGAAGAGAAGGACAAAGGAAAGAATATAAGGGCTTGGCGGTTTATGACATGCAAAAAGCGAGAAATGGAGTTTCTGCTGATTGAAGAGGAAGAGAAACGAGAGGACGGACGAGAGAGGAAGTGAAGCGCGAGGAACCTCCAAGGTTAGAGCTGGAGTTGGTCCGTGGGATGAGACAAGATCAACAGTTACATTATACATGCGATACGATACGATATGATACATTATAAAGACAAGGATCCGACAGCCATAGACGGTGATAAACCCCATACAGCCAAGGCGATCTCAGGGTTCAGGGGCACGATGCGAGTAACACGAAACATTCAAGCCGAACCTGGTAGTTCAAAAGTCTTTGTCTGCTGTTTGAAAACGCTTGGTGTCGCTTCTTTGCCCAAGAACCAAGATTCAGGATGGAAGCACGGTAGCCCGTCGTTGATGTGCTAACAGGGCTGGTGCAGAAATGGCTGCATATGTGTTAGCGACGGGTTGCCTCAGCTTGTAGGTTTCTAGCGGCAGGGGTTGCACGTCTCAAAGTCAAGCTCCTGTTTCAGCCTGTCGCAAGAGATTGATGAAGACGGTTATGCAGGGGGGCTGTCACTGCTCGTTCTTCATCAATTGGGTTTTCTGTGATAGATCGGTTATTAACGAAGGATTCAATCCTCCTTGACAGCTTATGTAGTTGAGGATAAATGATATGATGTTGATTGACGCTCAGACTATCATCATATGAAGTTCATGTATGGTGGTTCGAAAGATCGACAGGTGGTTGGTTATTCTGCTTCAGATGCCCAGACTCGAGACACACTCAACAATCTGAAGCTCGTTTTGCTTCGGAATCTTCAACCTTCGACACATTGAGTCTCATGATATCGGCTTGCCATCCGGCTATCGTTTTCAGCAGCCTCATCTGGGGTTTGCACATCAAATGCCGGTCCCCGCCGGCAAAGTCAGCGATTCATGGCGCATGCAAGACGGTCCGATATCCAAGACTCAGAGTGGATGTTTGATGTTAAATCATTTGTGGATAAAGTCATCATTTGATGGACCCTTGAAAAAAGCTTTTGCGTCAGTTCCAGATTCCATGTGTAGTGGAGACAGGCAATTACTCATTGCTGCTCCAGCCATCATGACAATCAAGAGCTGCTGGACATGTCGCCACAAGTGTTTCGTGAAGAAGGAGTGTTTTATCATCAAACAAGACAATAAACTTGCAACTGGCAGGATGGCCCAGAAAGTAAATCCGTCACATGCCCCATCAGATGAACGCAAGTGCTCTTGATAATACTAAACATCGCATTCATCAGTGTCGGAGAATTCTCCGAGTGGCCGTCCCCATAAAGGGCTAGCAAGATCTTGCCCCCATCACCACATCCCAGATACGCACAAACTAAATGACATTTGAAGTTGAAATAGACGCAGTCTTCAGCTTCCTCACCGTGCTCGCTCACCGAAGACCCCTTGAGAACGCGCTCCAATCACATACCTCGCCTATGTCCATGTTCACCATCATGAACAGAACGCACTGAAGCGCGGATCCGTCATTAGCGCGCTTGCGGACATGAACGTTTTCTCTTCTTGAGGCTCCACGATGAGATCCACCCGGTCCAAGGGAGCGAGCACGGCGGGCACTAGACAGAAAATGGGAGTGAGCTCTTTTTAAGGGTTCGGGTTGAGGTTCATCGCGAGAGATGAATTGTGTGCGCTTCTACGGATGCAAGGTTGACAAGATGTGACTGCGGCTCCGAGATGGACTGGCTGTCAGGGATGCACTAAACCCCCCCAATCTTTATCTGATTCTGGGGTATAGTACGAGAATCGCGTCAAGATCTGGGGATTACATATTTCATCTAGATTTCACATGATAAGGTTGGGTGAGGTAGAAATATTTCGATGGTGTTTCGATATAAGTCAACACCCCACGCAAATGATAGACATCAACAGCCTAATCTACCAAAATTGATCAGCAACCAGCAAATGGTAAGCGAGACATTGGGCAATTACTCAAGAAAACGGGATGAGAGATATAAGACAATAGCTTCTGTCATGAATTACAATGCAATTACGACGGCAAATCTACCATTCGCTCGTCGTTCACAATAGCAGTAACACCTATTTGGGTAATACCGCGTATCCTGTAAGTGAGAGGCTGTTAGCGACATGTGAATGCGCTAGGAGCTTCCCAAACGAGACCAAATCGCGCATCTTATTTTCCTACAGGCACCTGAAATTAACCGCCCTCTACAATATTTATTGCATGAATACTTTGAAGTTCTTATGGTTAATATCGTTCGCTCTGTATCCAATGATGGACTAATCCGCGCCAAGGGTTAAAAGCCTCACCGACACACCGCGGTGTCTCCTAACACCTCAGAAATCAGAAATGAGAGCGCGAGAAACCGGGTTTTCACCGACGGATGACAGTCTCCTATCCTTCAGGGCCGGAGGTTTTCCATCTACAGGCTTAAGATCCAGGGAATTACCGCATTTGATTGGCAGACTGCAATAAAATGGATATTACAGCGTGGACTGTCTCAATGGATCAAAATCGGGGACATAAAAAGCAAGATATTGGATGCTTGGTGTTCCCGTATTCCGGATGCCGAAATACAGTAACAGTATACGTAATATGTCTATCAATCTTTCATGACAAGGCTGTTGTTCATGCGCTCTATCGCTCGCCAAAGGCTTCAAGGATCGAGCAGTCCACAATGAATGCCAATGTCACATTTCTCTGCTGAAAGCAACCCGGGCGGCCGGAAACGGAGAGACACCGAGATTTATGTCGAGTTGACCACACAGCAGAACAATGATAAACAATAGTGATATGTAGTGGTGGTGATGGTGTGACAGAATTATGCACAATGTTCTGATAGCATCAGACCGAATTATCACGAGCAATGGAGGAGGAAACCCGCCTCCTTCACCTTGATATTGTCACCAGCACTCGTCATGATACTAGAAAATAGAATCGTATACAGGGGGTTTGCTCGGTAAGTTAGTGGAGTTTTGCCGATTTCATAACGGGCCGGACACGCCAAGGGCCAGAAGGCGAAAGACTAGAAGCTAGAGGGTAAAGGTTGACAAAAATTTTAGGTGTTAGGATGAGCAATCAACCCCAATTTTTAACTGCACTGCAACTTTTATCTGAACCAAAGCTGCGGATCGGTGTTGAAGCCCGGTCCGGTCCATTGGATTGGGTTATTGGAGTCTGAATTTGGAGACGAGAAGTGATAAGTGATAATCACAAGCCAACACGAGAAGATATCAGAAGGAAAACTGTGATTCTTGTGACCACAAGTTATCAAATCCGAACCCCAATCATTTGGCCGCCCAAATGGAAGATGATCTCTGATTTAAAGCCATTCATTCGTTCAGTGGGCGTCATTCAGGGCCATGCAGCACCCGTAGCTTAGGTAGCTGAGGACGGAAGCCCACGCCGACCCGCTCCGCTAAGCTTGAAGTCTTGAAGGCACGGGCAGGGAACCTGAACTTTTTAGTGGAGCCTTAAACGCAAGCAAGAAATGGAAGACGGGATGTCTTATCTCGAGGGGGGACAGGACGGTAGCAAAAAAGAAGCCAAACACTATCAAATATAACTATGCCATCATCTTTTCTTGCACCCTAGTTACCTTGTGTCCGGCCAGCCGATGAGGGTCTCTCTTTTCACTCACTCACTGTCTGCTAGCTTCGCCTCCAGTTACGTACCGCAACTAAGGTCCAGTTCTTGTACACTAAATTCTCTCGCCCTCTTTCGTGGGTTGTGACTGATTCTCCTTCGACTCACCTCCGTCCGTCACCAGCCCCATCCGCTCGCGACGCCCTCATCTGGTCCAGAGACTCTCAGTCTGTGTCCTCTATTCTTTCTTTCCTCTTCTTTTCTCTCCTTCTCCCTTCAATCACTCTCAATTGAGCTCCTCTCTACCAGATCCTCCCAATGGCTTCCTCCGCGCGAGCCATGACGGCCCTCTCCCGGGTCGGCCAGATGGCCCCCAGCAGTCGCATTGCGACTCGCGCCCTTTCTACTGCCTCCAAGACCTCTGCTCGACCTTCTATCGCCATGAAACTCAACAACTCTGGCCGCATTGCCTTCCGAAGAGCCTATGCTGACGAGGCACCCAAGCCCAAGCCCAAGCCTGGCAAGATTCGACGAACCCTCCGATGGACATGGAGACTCACATACCTCTCTCTCGGTGCTCTCGTCGGTTACACATGTTACGTTATCTACGATGACCGCCACCCTCAAGAGCAGTACCAGCCTGACCCTTCCAAGAAGACTCTTGTCGTTTTGGGTGAGTAATTCGGCGCGCATAGCTATAGGCGCTCCTCCCACATATCATGCCAAGTTACTGACGCAATACCCTTCTTTAGGATCCGGTTGGGGCTCTGTCGGTCTCCTGAAGAACCTCGACACCGAGAACTACAATGTCATCGTCGTCTCTCCTCGCAACTACTTCCTCTTCACTCCCCTCCTGCCTTCATGCACAACCGGTCTTATTGAGCACCGCTCAATCATGGAGCCTGTCCGCACTATCCTCCGCCACAAGAAGGGTGCCGTTAAGTACTACGAAGCTGAGGCTTCCTCTGTTGACCCTGATCGCAAGGTTGTCAAGATCAAGGACAACACCGAGGGCAAGGGCCCTCACTCTCAGACTGAGATCCCCTACGACATGCTCGTCATTGGTGTCGGTGCTGAGAATGCCACTTTCGGTATTCCCGGTGTCCGCGAGAACAGTTGCTTCCTCAAGGAGATTGGTGATGCCCAGCTGATCCGCAAGAAGATTATGGACTGTGTTGAGCGCGCTTCTTTCAAGGGTCAATCCCAAGAAGAGATCGACCGTCTCATGCACATGGTCGTTGTTGGTGGTGGTCCTACTGGTGTCGAGTTCGCTGGAGAGCTCCGTGATTTCTTCGAGGACGACATCAAGAAGCTGATTCCCGAGATCAGCCACCGCTTCAAGGTCACTCTTATTGAGGCCCTTCCCAACGTTCTCCCTTCTTTCTCCAAGCAGCTCATTGAGTACACCGAGAACACCCTGCGCGAGGAGAACATTGACATCAAACTCAAGACCATGGTCAAGAGGGTGACAGAGGACTTTGTTGAGGCTGAGTGCGCTGGTCCTGATGGCACCAAGCAAACTCTCCGTATCCCTTACGGTCTGCTTGTCTGGGCTACCGGAAACGCTGTTCGCCCCATTGTCCGTGACCTCATGAGCAAGGTTCCCGCCCAGAAGGATTCTCGCCGTGGTCTTGCTGTCAACGAGTACCTTGTTGTCCAGGGCACCCGCGATATCTGGGCCGTCGGTGACTGCGCCGTTGCTGGCTACGCCCCTACTGCTCAGGTCGCTTCCCAGGAGGGTTCTTTCCTGGCCCGCCTGTTCAACAACATGGCGAAGACTGACTCTCAGGAGGCTCGCATCAAGGAGCTCAGCAGCAGCCTGAACCTCAAGCAGGGTAACTCTGCTGAGGTCGCCGCTGAGATTGAGAGCCTTGAGAAGCAGCTTCGCCGGATCAAGGACGTCAAGCCCTTCCGATACTCCCACCAGGGTAGCTTGGCCTACATTGGTAGCGAGAAGGCTGTTGCTGATGTTCCTTGGTTCAACGGTAACATTGCCAGTGGTGGCGGCTTGACCTACCTGTTCTGGCGAAGTGCCTACCTCTCCATGTGCTTCAGCAGTAAGTTCATCACAAACTATGATTGACATTATAATCGCGCTAACTGGGTTTCTCTAGCCCGAAACCGTGTGCTGGTCGCTGTTGACTGGCTCAAGTCCAAGGCCTTCGGCCGTGACGTCTCTCGCGAGTAAACCCTCGATCCAACAAAACCTTTTATGCAACAAGGTTCGATACCCTGATATGAGATGCGATAGCCGAGGACTTTATATTGTCCACGGACTGCATCTTACGACGATCTGTTCTTGGGAGGGTGTACTTGGAGCATTGTGCATTAACTGGGCCGGACTAATAGATGTCTGATTAGAATCGGGCTTGGGATGGGATGCTTCATTTTGTAAACCTCGCTTTGGTCTTTCTTTACTTCTTTTTTTGTTCTGTAATTTTTTCTTTGTTCACGGATATAGATGGGAGAGGCAGGCCCCTTGTATGACATAGCTAGAGTGCGCAGAAAAGCGAAAAGCAGGGAGACTTGTGGAGGATGGGGAAAAAGAATCAACAAAACTTCATATCGTGAACAAATACGCGGGTCTTGCTTGTGCCTGTGAGTGCTCTCTTCGAGCTGCTCTCTCGTTGTGTACATACCATAGTATGATGCCAGAAAGGGGGTTCTTGTGACACCGGACAAGGTGACAGAGCACATCGATGTCTTGGTTCGTGGACCTACCTTTCACATGAAGAATTCTGCATCATATGTAATGTAGATGCCCTGTCTGGCCTGGCCTCGTGCTCTTCATATGGATATCAAATCCTGCATCTCCAAATGGTCCCGGCCATAAGTCGGGAGCTCCCAAGTTTGGCTGCGGGGCAGAAGCTCCCCGCGTCAAGCCGATATGCGGAGCTTGTCATCTACATTAGCTACTTTACTCGGGAACGTGACGTGGGGAAGAGAATTTGTTCATTCCCTAGACCCAAGGTGGGCAACTCATTGCACGATATAACCTGACCTGTCTGTGCTCTTGGCCATGGGTGACTCCTCCAAGCTTTCTGGCAGGGACCACGCCATTGAGCTGGACTCCAGTGACGCTCTCAGACACACTCGCGACGAGTTCAACATCCCCTCCAAAGCTGATGTAGCTCGCAAAACTCTCCCTACCAGTGACAGCACGGGTTAGTGTACTTCTCTGATATCTAGCGTATCCTCCATGTTGGTCTAACTCTTGCAGATGCCAATGATAGAGCGATTTACCTTGTAGGCAACTCTCTCGGTCTTCAGCCCAAACGCACTTTAGATCGCATACAGCAATACCTCGCGACATGGCGCACACAAGGTGTGCAGGGCCACTTCAAGCCCCTTGATGACTCTCCTCTGCCAACATGGCTAGACGTTGATGCTCGTGCGGCCGAGATGACTGCGCCAATCGTGGGCGGCAAGGTCAGCGAAGTGGCTGTCATGCAGACTCTCACGGCCAATCTTCACTTATTGATGGCGGCATTTTACAAGCCTGATGTTAAGGGACGGCATAAAATCATACTAGAGAGCAAAGCGTTCCCAAGTGATCATGTCAGTGATTCAACTCAGCACTAGGCAATCGAGGTGCTAACATGGATGCTTAGTATGCTGTTGAGACACAAATACGGCATCACGGACTCCGTCCTGAAGACTCGATGATTACCATTGAGGCTCCAAATAACGAGGACATTCTCTCTAACGAATATGTCGAGTCCATTATCGAGAAGCACGCCTCCACTACTGCAGTACTTCTCCTTCCAGGTATCCAATACTACTCGGGCCAGCTCCTCGATATTCCACATCTGACTAGTTTTGCTCGCGAGCGTGGCGTATTCGTCATTTGGGATCTCGCTCATGCTGCAGGTAACGTGCCTCTCTCATTACACGACTGGAACGTCGACGCGGCTGCTTGGTGTACATACAAGTACTTGAATGGCGGACCAGGCTGTATTGGAGGTATGTTTGTTCACGAACGTCACACGGAGGTTGCGGACGATGGATCGCACAACGTGAGACTCGCCGGCTGGTGGGGAAACGACAAGAAGAACCGATTCGCCATGAGACCTGGTTTCGTTCCTGTTCCTGGCGCAGCAGGGTTTCAACTCAGCAATCCCTCCGTACTCGACATAACATCTCTCTGTGCTTCCTTAGAGGTATTCGAGCTGGCCGGCGGTATGGCTCCTCTACGCGAAAAGAGCACCAGATTAACGGCCTATCTCGTCTCCGAACTGCAGAAGCTGCCGCAGGACATGAGCACGTACTGGAAGATCATCACGCCAAGTGAGCAAGAACGTCGTGGGGCGCAGGTGAGCATTCTCCTGGCCGATGGATTGCTTGATGAGGTCATGGCTGGTCTTGAGAGGAGGAGTGTTCTGGTTGACGAGCGCAGACCGAATGTGATTAGAGTAGCGCCTGCACCGCTGTATAATACTTTCTTAGATTGCTGGGGCTTTGTCGGTGCGTTCAGGGGCGCGTTAGAGGAGGCCCTGGATGTAAAGTGGAAAAGGCAGCAAATGGATGAGTAGGTAGATACTAGAGGAACAAATTACCACCTAATTATTCAATATGCGACCAGCTATTTCACGCTGTGATGATTGATACAGTTATTTCATGTTAGCTCTACCATCACAGACATGCAGCCATCTCTTCGATGTAAGTGTTTTTGACAGTGCCTAATACATTTGGGCTTTGAAACTGCTTTGCTATCCGTGCACTTGGAGTATTATCTAAGAACTTTTGAGCTGTGCATTTGTAGATTGACAACCTATGCAGGGGTTACGCAAACTAATGGACATGACATTCGTTTCTGTATTTCGCCCTATAACCCAGTAGAGCACTACAGATGGATAAAGAATGTAAGAACTAACGCTACCTAAAATGTCATGTGAAGTCCTACGATAAGAAATTGTGAAAAGTTTGGAAGTATAGGGTAAGACCCACAAGGTTCCTGACTAAGGTGGCGGCATCTCAAGGGTTCTTTTCAGTGGAGCATTCTAGCCCAATCACACCGCCGCCTCAAAAGAATTATGTGGATCTACCAGGCGGACTTGCCTAGCGGCGAGAGCAAAAAAAAAAAAATTACATGGTCAGCGCGTCCGAGCCGGTTCTCTTAAAACTTCACACATCCTCCTCCATTCATCTCTCCCTTTCCCATTCATCATCTCATCCTTCGGGCGCGCACTCCTTCTTCATCAAACAGAAGGCTAATCTCGTAACTTCGAGATATCATATTGCGCATCCCACGTCTTTCTTTATTCTAATACTCCCCTTTCCCCCTTCCTAGACGGGTGCATTCCAAACGGCTCTGTCTTATCTCTCTTCACCTGAAATAATGTCTGGCTACGACGGCGGATACAGCGGCGGCGGTGGCCGCGGAGGAGGTGGCTACGGCGGTGGTGGTTACGGCCGTGATCGCGGCGACCGTGGTGGTGACCGAGGTGGTGACCGCAATGGTTACGGCGGTGGTGGCTACGGAGGGTGAGTCGATTTTTCTTTGTGGTTTGAGCGCAGATTCGGTGGTTTCAGCCTAGAGGCGCGGCCGTTTCCCCAACGACAACGCGCCCAACCACCAACATATGCGTGTCCAATCTAATATTTTATTGCATTTCGCTAACACAGAACACAGCCGAGGTAATGGATACGGTAACGGAAATGGTTACGGCGGCGGCGGCGGCGGCGGTTTTGGAGGTGGTGGTTTCGGAGGCGGCTATGGAGGAGGTGCCGGCGGTGACCGTATGGGTGCCCTCGGCGCTGGCCTCAAGAACCAGGAGTGGGGTACGTGTTTCGCTCGCCCTGTTGTTGTTTTCGCATACTAACGTTCGTCTAGATGTCAGCACCCTCCCCAAGTTCGAGAAGTCTTTCTACAAGGAACACCCCGATGTCACAAACCGATCTGATGCTGATGTGGAAGCCTTCCGCCGCAAGCACCAGATGACCATCGCTGGCAAGGATGTTCCAAGACCCGTCGAGACTTTCGACGAGGCTGGTTTCCCCAGATATGTCATGGATGAGGTCAAGGCCCAGGGCTTCCCTGCCCCTACTGCCATTCAGTCTCAGGGTTGGCCCATGGCCCTTTCCGGTCGTGATGTCGTTGGTATTGCCGAGACAGGTTCCGGAAAGACTCTTACGTATTGTCTCCCCTCCATTGTCCACATCAACGCTCAACCTCTCCTTGCTCCCGGCGACGGCCCTATTGTTCTCGTCCTCGCCCCTACTCGTGAACTTGCTGTTCAGATTCAGGAAGAGATGAAGAAGTTTGGCCGATCTTCTCGTATCCGAAACACTTGTGTTTACGGTGGTGTCCCTAAGGGTCCTCAGATTCGCGACCTCTCTCGAGGAGTTGAGGTCTGCATTGCCACCCCTGGCCGCTTGATTGACATGCTTGAGGCTGGTAAGACTAACTTGCGTCGTGTCACTTACCTCGTTCTCGACGAGGCTGATCGCATGCTTGACATGGGTTTCGAGCCCCAGATTCGCAAGATTATTGGCCAGATTCGACCTGACCGACAGACTCTGATGTGGTCCGCTACATGGCCCAAGGAGGTCCGCGCTCTGGCTTCCGACTTCCTTCAGGACTTCATCCAGGTCAACATTGGTTCCATGGAGCTTGCTGCCAACCACCGTATCACACAGATTGTCGAGGTTGTCACAGACATGGAGAAGCGAGACCGCATGATCAAGCACCTTGAGAAGGTTATGGAGAACAAGGAGAACAAGATCCTCATCTTTGTCGGCACAAAGCGAATTGCTGACGAGATCACTCGATTCCTCCGCCAGGATGGATGGCCCGCGCTCTGTAAGTATCATCCATCATCCCACAACAATATTACAGAACAGCTACTAACATATGTTAGCCATTCACGGTGACAAGCAGCAGAACGAGCGTGATTGGGTGCTTGACCAGTTCAAGACCGGAAAGTCACCCATCATGGTGGCTACTGACGTGGCCTCGCGTGGTATCGGTATGTATCATCATCCCCCCTCCCCCATGGCAACCTCCAGCGACAGCACTTGCTGTACTTTACTCTCGTGTTTAGGGGCTCTCTTGACTGTGCGAATCTGCCTGATAATTATCGTGTCCAATTGGTTCTCAACCAACGGGGTCTTGATCCGTTGTGTAGCCTTCACTTTGCTATACTCACGTGTGTTCACTCTTGTACCGTTCTCACTCCCGTGGTACGAGTGTGGAGTTGGCATATTGTTGCCTTTGATCAAGCTGCTGGCCAAGGTTCTCTTGTTCCCAGGACCCAGTGACCCGCATACTCCAGGATGGCATTTTGACGCACTTTCTATTGCCCCATCTCCGCTAGGAGTGAAGTACAGATGGCTTGCCAATATGCTTAGCCATTCACCTTCATCTTCCGTGCTGGAACGTTGCTATACAAACCCCTGCTTCGCCTGCTAACCATTCTTGCTAAAGATGTGCGCAACATCACTCATGTGTTGAACTACGACTACCCCAACAACTCGGAGGACTACATTCACAGAATTGGTCGTACCGGTCGTGCCGGTGCCAAGGGTACCGCTATCACCCTTTTCACTACTGACAGTGAGTATCCTTCAACTTTATCGTCTTCATACATACTAACGATCTTCTCAGACCAGAAGCAGGCCCGTGATCTTGTCAATGTTCTCCAGGAGGCCAAGCAGCAGATTGACCCTCGCCTTGCTGAGATGACTCGATATGGCGGCGGTGGTGGTCGCGGCTACGGTGGATGGGGACGTGGTCGCGGCGGTGGTAGAGGTGGGTATCGCCGACGCTGAAGCAGCTAGATACCTATCGAGCTGACTGGACCTCCAGCCAACGCTAACAACATGCCCATCGGCAACCGTAACCGTCGGTGGTAAGAGGTTTATTCATATTGGGTTACCACCCTCTCGTGATACGGATCAGGCAGCCTCACATTATGGATCCTCGGATTCTCAAAAGTATATGACACCCAAGGCGTTTGTTTGTTAGAGATGGGTGATTCGATTAGACTTGACTCGTCATGCGAGTCTGGATTTCTGGTTTGATTGCGGATCGGTTTGGTCACGCACTTTATGTGGCATTTTCTCGTTTTCTATTTTATGTTATTCGAAATAATGGCTTTAGATTGGGATGATGATATCGTGTCGAGCGGTATGGAAAACGCTCGCAGGTGGAGATAAGGGGAAAATATCCCACCTTTATTGGAGGCCTCGTGTTCTGGAGGTCGATGACAATCTTGTCAAGAGTCGAGCTGTATGTTCAATAGACAATTGTAGTTCACTCAACTAACACGACTCACTCTATGTTGATGGTGTAATTGAATGTATGTTATCTCGCGACTAAGCGCCTACAGAAAAGTATCGGACCCATTGAAGTATTGGAGAGGAACATTCCCAGGTTACTGTCACATAGATCACCACGTATATCACTGCTTCTTCATAGTCTGGTTGCCTTTGATGGTATCGGTTGCCCCCGCCCCCCCCCCCCCTAACCGATGTGTCCTTGTAGTATCCCCGTTTCTCATACGTACGAGTTGGTTTCTATGTCTACCCAAACCGTGCTCCCATCAGCGCGATGATTGCGATGGCCAGAACGAGGCACAAGTTTTAGTCGAAATCAATTGTATTTTCAGTGTCAAACATCATTCTCGATGCTGTTTGAAGTCTGCGTCTTGTTGTCTGGATGTATTGAGGATAATTACCTCATGCTTTGGGACCGTGATTATCCTCTTGCGGATCTTTGTACACTAGCAGGTTTCCTTGGTGCCTCGAGACGCTGACAGCATTGACAGAGAGTTGGGCGCTGAATGCTTTGTCGAGTTGGCCGTCGCCTTGGCTTGTGTGTACATGCTCATCTGTGCAGACTCAGCTTACCGTCAGTGTCAGCCCTTTAACACTTTGGGCCATCGAGGTATACGACTGCCTATCCAAAGCTGCGCGATAACTCATGAATTCTGTAGTAATCTGGCACGGCTATTCAAACTTCGTTCTTGGTGTTTTGACTCAATCGTTGGCATCGCGGATATCATCCGACTTGACTCTGGCTTTGGTCCATCACCCCTTTACAGATATACCTACTCCTCAACGTACGCCTAATGATAAGATGTTGATTATTGGCACCAAAGAATGCAACCGATTCTGTCGTCATCAGTCTCGCGTACAAATAATTGAGTTCCCCGGTGCAAAAGGGTCACAAGCAAGACCCGTGGACACTCCCCGTTATGCCTCGTTGATCCAGTCAACCCAGCACCCAGGCCTCTGAGATCGTTCTTTATAGGTTCTACACCATTGACCTGTTGCTATGCGATCTTCTCTAGGCGGCCATTCTGGACGGTCAGGATCATCCATTTTCAAGCCACCTTCTGTTTGGACGTGACAATGGCTAGGCCTAGTTACAATTGCATAGTGACATGAAAACTCGTGTCGTGTTATAGCACTGAATGATCCTGCCACAAGAACACGGACGTACAACATTAATTGGTGTAATGATCTAGTCTGGTAATGTCACCGTTGAGAATGTGTTTGATAAGCAGGACTCTTCTGCGGATGGTGCAGTAGAGAGAGTCTTGGTTGCATACCTCCGGGTTGATCATCTTCTTGCTCCTCTTTGAATTACCTCCTTTTCTCCGCTCTTCTCTGTAACTGTTGGCTGTGGGCCCAAGACTTGAATTGATGTCTGGTTGTCCCTCTTTCATGGGTTCTTGACGAGTTCCATCGGTCAAGTCATTCAAGCCCAGACATCACCTTTTGGTGAGCCGGATTTGTTTGATTTCTATTTCAAGCTGCTGCCAGGCCTGATCTGCTCCTGGATCTGGGTAAGTCATCGAATTGGTTGCTTCCGGCGAAGACTTATCACCGGTGCATCCGTCCACGTAAGATCTGACCGGCACCACAGTAAATATCATGAACAGCACCTGGCGGCGTATGTTTCGTTGAGCAGTCGTTGATCGCCATGAGATGGTAGTTAGCTCTTCTGTCTTAGCCAAGACTTGGAGAAGAGCCCTGGAGTTGAATAGCTTCAGTAGCTTGGAGTGCCTGGTGAGACAAGCTTTTCAACACCAACGGCCGGTCGTGATCCGCCCATAGCGCCGGATGTGTATGCCATATCAAGGAGTAGCGTCTGGTCGATCATTATCAACGATATGCAAGACATTACCTGTCTTTCAGGCCAAGATTTGCTATGGGTTCACTGATATACAGGAAATATTCATCCCTAACCTAATATCTTATGGTTCCCCTTCATGGCTAGGTCGCCAGTCATGACATGCCAATTAGATATCAAATTCTTACGAAAGGTAAGACCATGTAGTATATTCATGTATACATATAGAAAATCATAAGACGATGTTGTAGTAATTTGTTAGGTTGCGCTCACCACCAAATGAATAGGGCAGCCCCTCAAACTGACGACCGAAGCACTCGGTCAATGAGGATAATTAGAAAAATACACTCTCATGACTTTAGCTACAGGGTAGCGAAGGAGATGTAATCATGAAGATCAATATTAATAGACCCGCCTTGCCCCTGACCAAGAGTTGGGCACTACTCAGGTTGAGTATCAAGGCTGATGTGGTGCGGATAGACGCGGACGCATCATGAGAACCATGCTAATCTCGATTGAAATTCTCCAGTGACGCACATGGAATCTCGAGATTGAATGTCACTGCCTCGATGCGCAAGACGGCAACAATAGCGGCATACGGGATAGTCTGTCGGCGCGATATGACATGGTATGGCACGACACGACACGACGCGGCGTACCAGGCCGAGTCAGTCATGGCTGACCAAGACGGTTTCGCCGCCTTCTGATGGGAAACGCCCCAAATCTTTGCAAAGTTCCAGAACAGCCTAACATGACTTCTGCTCTTCTACTGACTCTCAGACACGACGCCAGGTTTCGGGTCCATTCCCCCAACTTGTCCATGTTGCCCGAAATCATTTGCACGTATGTCAGCCTCTCCGGCAGTGATTGAGGCAACTCGGATGGACCGTGTTTGCCATGATGGGGACATTAGGTTGAGCTCAAAAATCCCACCGAAAATATTCGGCGACGGGTGTAGGCGTACGGAGGCAACCCAACGCCTCATGGGAATAGCAAAAGAGAAACAAACCTATGGGCATGTTTTGCCAACACCAGCACCCAGAATCTACGGACAAAATGATAAAGGTCTGTTGGAGAGGCTCAGAAGCTGTTCAGTTTCCACTACCTGCAGGGATAGACAGAAACAACAGCCACGGCTGGATGACAGGGTGCAGGGGGCCCACAAACCAAAGGCTGAATAGCGAGAGTGTGCGGATCGGCCAAGAGACAGACTCCCAGAACAGAGTGAGTGAGAGTCTGATTCCAAGTGCCTCCTCACCCGTCCCGTCGATGCACCCCAGGAATGAAGGCAAGAGCTTGAGTCCGGCGTGGCTCCGGGACCAATACCATTCATTCACAGCACGCCGTATGCCTATGGCGTGGCATTTCCCGGAGGCTTGGTGCTCGATATTGATTGAGCAATGGTTCTCCGGCCCCCCCTGTGTCTATCCCTTGGTCCTGGTCCGTCCAAGCTTTCTCCAGACGCGATGGGGACTGATGATTCTAGCTAAAGATTCAGCCCAGACCACCGCGCAATCAGTGTCAATATCGCGTCGTGCCGTGCTCGCTCAACTCTATGCTCAGCTCCAGCCCAGGTATGCATGGCATAGCAAAATGTTGTTTGTATTCGTATCATTTTGTCACCTTTTGGTTGATTTGATGCTCCAAGATTGTGACATATGACACATCCTCTTTGTCGCTTGCCGCGGCGAACCCCCAGACCGAAACACATCTGTCGGTGTGTTTACTCGTCATTATGCTGTATGGTAGACGCATACGACTTCCCCTTTCCGCTCAGGGTTCCGCTGGCAATCATCGACCCATGGGAGTGAAACCCCCTCCCTCTTTTTTGACAATCCTCAGATAGCCCTGCTTCAACATACAGTCATGGGAAATATCATGCATGTCACCGTCAATGACCAAATATCCGTTCTCCCGACTACGTCTCTTTTAGTTAACGCACGCCCATATGTAGCAGAGTTTCCTGACCCAACAGCGATGCATTTTGCTACGTCACTGTCCACGGACCCAGAAAGGCGCACATATTATCTTTGAATGTTAGCAAATTGGGTGTTTGATGATGCAACAGCACACAGCGACAAGGCGGAAAAGAAACCAACCGCCAAGTCCATGTGCGAGCCGCGATAGCCAGGGCAACTTCGCCTGGCCCTGCTGATGAGAACCATCACGGGGACGCTAGAGAGGACCTCCTCCCTGTTGCTGTGATGCATGGATGCAAGGTATGAGATAGGATCCACACTTTGAAAGCGAGGCCCCATGCTGTTGGGACTGAACTGTCTCTGTATCCAGTCTCACAGTACTGTACAGTGCCGTATGGTATTTGCTCAGCATACCCCATCATTATCCTCTCAACATTGTGTCTTTCCGAGCGCGATATTCCACGCATGGCTGACTGGCAGAATTGCTGGAAACGTGCGATGAATCGCCAGCTTGATAATTACGTCGGTGGCGGATTCTTTTGCCGGATGGGCGCTGCCGTCGGCATCGCGTTTGCTTGCAGCGTATCTCATTTCCCTGTCACGGAACCTGTCTCAACCTTGAATGTCAAATATCGCAAGGAACCGTGTCAGGATGGGCTCTTGTTAGCATGGTTCTGACGTCCATCTGTTCATAGCGCTCAATCAGTGAGGTTGGGGATATGTTCAGCCTGACCCGTGCCCTGTTCTTTTATCAAATAATAGCCGCAAGAGAAATCTCAGCCACCAGCCTCCAGTCTGTAGACAAAGTTGAGTAATCGGAAGCGGCTGGACGACGATAGCCTGTCAGTTCTGTTAGTCGCGTGGCTGGGCATCTTCAGCACCAGATCTTAGCAGGGGCTGTGAGTTTATCCAATGCCAACCTATCGTAGTTAGGAGTGAAACAACATCCAGGAACGTGCGAAGACCCCGACAAGCCTGTTTCCAGCAACCTAGGTGCCTTTCTGTTTTCAGGGAGAGTGAATACGACCAATTCTCCAGACCAGCCCAGAAAGCAGTATCATCTGTGTCGTTTCTTTCAGCAACGCATCCGTCCATGTTTCATGATGTGAAGCCACATAACTTTCGTGGCCTATGGGAAGGGGCAAATCTTTGACGTGCCGAGCATCGAGTCAGCTTTGCGCCAAAGAGATGACAGAGAGAACCCTGATAATCGCTTTTCTGTTAATTTCTGCCCCTACCGATTGCAAGGAACTGTCGAATCTCTGAATAGCTGGATTCAGAACATCTTTCCTTAGCAACAGGCTTTGATAGTGGAGGCCAACGATATTGAATCGCCAGCCTCCAGGTCTGTGCTAGCACGCTAGGGCAATT
This sequence comes from Fusarium oxysporum f. sp. lycopersici 4287, assembly GCF_000149955.1. Taxonomy (NCBI): domain Eukaryota; kingdom Fungi; phylum Ascomycota; class Sordariomycetes; order Hypocreales; family Nectriaceae; genus Fusarium; species Fusarium oxysporum. The sequence continues at coordinate 1,614,268 of NC_030995.1, read as the reverse complement.
TACGGAGAAGAAGTCCCAATTCCACTTGTGCACCAGGCCCAATTCGACATGCGCTAATGAGCTGAATTGAAGGGCTATATGCCCACCGCTCTGTAGATCGCTAGCGCCGCTCAGCCCACCAAGATCTGAGTGTCCTCGCGGTGTGGTGGGCCTTCATCAATCATCCAGAAGAAGTGAGATTGGCCCGCAGATCAGTAACATGACTGGTCATCTCGAAAATATCTTCCTCGCACGTACCGTCGGCGAACAGTCGTGAAGCCCGAAGGTGCCAGTTCAAACAAAGTTAACCGGTGCTGTCTGTTCCGCTCCCCGATTTTGTTTGATGTTGCACATGACAAGCCGCCGGCGTGCGGGAGATTCCCAGGACCACGGGAAGCTGAGATCGTGGTAGACCGGCTTCTAACTAGCCCACGTTTGCTGGGAATCAAAGACACCGTCAATGTAGACTAGGCAGACTGCCGTCCACCGTCACACTGGATGGCTTGCCGTAGCCTCACACGTTCCTGGATATGCAAGTGACATCCGCCATCTCGTCAGGACCGGGTGGTCAATGATCTACTGGGTCACTGGAACTAAGGTCCTCTAAACAGCGCTACTGACTGGCTGTTAAAGGTCGCTGCTTGTTTTCTACCCTTGATTCAATAGTGGATAGAGCCCGGCTGGCTGTGTTTCCGAGATATCGGTATCTGTGCGATGCTGGGGCACTGTGGCCGCAATACGGTGCGAGTCTATCTGTAGCATCCAATCTCATCGTATCAGTGATTCGGCAGCCCTCTATAATCATGAAACAAAAATGAGGGATTGTGCGTAATCGCGTTTGTAGAGGTGGCCTTGGACTAGATCGTTGCAGTAAATTGTTAGCAATCAGCCCAGGTGAATTAAGCAACTGGTCCTGTGCCCCTTGTCCAACATCTGCCCCATCTGATAAGATGTATCTGCAGCTGGAAGGGTGACAATTAGGTATTAACTTACTATCTGAAAACGTCCTTCTGCACAATTCGCGATGCACACCATCTCAGGCTCGCGCGAGCAATTGTCGTGACGTCTCCTCAAGTGATTTCAGATAAAGCCATGAACAGGATATGGCTGTTTCGATCAGAAAGAAACCTTGTATTTGGATGTATTGTTGCATGTGAGCTTCCCCTTCTGGGCAATCTCATCGCTGAAAACTGCTACTCATCATCGACACTCATCGATTCATTCATGGGCTTGCTCAGCCAACGGGGATGAATGAATTTGTCTTTCAATTGACACAAACTCATCTTCCATCCAGATTGACTTCCGTGCTGAGCAGGGACACCAAAGCCGGCAAACCGTCCGTTGATATGCACACACCTGCGATCGAAAGATGTCGGAGACGGCTTATCCCATTCTAAGTTAGTATGAAGCCACTAAGTCAGCAAGATTTCCAGTGGGTTGGTATCGTCTTTGGACTGTTTGAGTCTTCTTGCAAAAGCGTCGGTCAATGGAAATCTTCAAGCTCAATCTTCAATTGTTTTTGCTGCGTCTTGTGATGGTGCAAAATGGGGTAGGCCAATGACAGGGGTTACTCACCGCCTTGAAACTGTGTATGTTTCCAAGAAATACAGGCGCATGTGGGCCATAGTTGACGAGAGTGACGAGCTTCGAATATCGTTCTTGGCCAGTCTTCGTACAGCGGTACTCAACCCTAGCATGCTGTCGGTCTAGACAACTGCTCCCCTGCAGAAATTGGCAAAGTGTGCATCAATGGGGTCCTCTGTCCCATTTGTGTGGATCCATGTCCAAAGTAATGTCGCAAAAGAAAACCAGCATGCTTGCTTTATCATCTTTGTCTGCAAGCTCGCCCTGCGTAACAATTGGACGTTCGAATGAATGCATCGAATCGAAGGCGGTCAGGAAGGGAACCCAGGAGGGGTTGCATTCACGAAGCATCAAAATTGAGAGACGAATGTGCCTCTGAACCCCACCTGAAATCATGATTTGCTGGTACGAAAAGACGAACTTCATTGCTTCATGCCGGTAGTCAGTTGTAGACCAGCAAATCTACCAACAACTCCAGTTCCCCGCAACTTGGACAAAACACTAAAGGCTCCAAATCACCCTAACCAAGTATGAGACTTGTCTCCTGGACTGCGGACAAAAACGCGGTTGGAAAGCGAGTCAGGGCTGAGGAAGCAATTCTGTCGCTACATGACAGGGGAGCTAGGACACACTTAGGTTGTCCTCCATGTGCGGGCGCGTGAACTGGCGCCCAAGTGACCCGACCACACCATTGGCGTGGTCAAGTCCCCCCACACGGCGATCTCGGACACGATGATTTGATAAGTTGGGGGAATTGGCAGTCAATGGACCCTGAGCCTCAGTAGAATAGCTTCCAGCTAAGTCCTTCAGGACTTGGGTGAAGGCCCCTGAGAGATGAACGGCTAGCAGGTGTGATCAGGAATCAGCCTAGACAGCGTGTCCAGGTGTCTATGCATCTATGCCAAGAAGGAAATGAGAAGCTGTTCCGCCTGCATATCAGGCGCACGGACAAATTTGCTGGGTTGACGTCGGCCCTGATGGTGAAGGTGTGGGTGTCACTCTGGCACAGTGCTTCAGATGGAAAACCAGAGACCCTCGACGTTGCAAACCTAGCCCCCAATAAAAACGCCGACCAACGGTGGTGGGACGACTCCTCTACCTCATGTCGCAAAAGAGCTATAATTCGTGAGAGTCGCACAGGGGCCCAGCCACCCAAGCACAAGTGCTAGAATCGGCATGGGTTGCGCATCAGTGGATACTCCACGTGAGCACCAGTTGAGACTGTCTCGTAGGTTCAGTGGAAACACAGAACCAAGTCAACACGTGGAGCGTTCTTAAATGTTTCCATTCTGGTTGTGCAACAGCAATGGTGTCATTCGGTCCAAAATAGTGGCAGGCCAATTTATGCGTAATGGAACTTGGGCCGTATCATGTCAATATCGACGATATGAGAACTTGGATCAACCGAGGGCCATAGACAACGATATTACGGCAGCTTCATGAAAGCTTCCCCTGCTTGACTGGGGCAAGAGTTGGGGCTCACGGCCCAGTCGCTTGGTTGGGCGATATTCGACTGTCATTGGCCCAGTGAACGAAGCGTCTGCATATGTGTTGTCAGACACCGTATTGATGCATCGCGGTGTGGTGCGGCAGAAGTGACAATCCTGCTGCTGTTCTTGGTTGCGGAGGCATTGAGGCTTGAGTCGTATTGGCTCCCTGTGACTTGGAGTTTTGTTCTGAATGAATTGACGAACAGGTTAGCTGAAGTACCTGGCTAATGAAGTAAGGTAATCCACTTATTGGCTTAGAGAGACACCAGCCAGCTAGGCCTACTGTGCCTCTTTGGGGCATTTAGGCCCTTTTAGTTCCTCCCAGATGCTCGGGTCGCTTAGGATCTTGTTTAACTAGACCCTGGATTTTCTCGGACAGATCATTCGACTAGAAATGTGCCAAACCTGCCAGGATGTTAAAAATGTGTGGCTAGATCGTCCACAAATAAAGAAGCCAAGAAGCAGCTCCTGTTTGCAATACTGTGCGAGGCTGTGTGCGAAGAGAAAAGCTGACAAGGCTGAAACAGGCAGACGTCTGGCATCCTCTTGCTTGGATATCTGATCAATGTTTGTTGATGAGATAAAACAAGTACCTAGATGTGGTGGCCGTAGAGAGTGTGGAGAAGAAGCCAAGTCGAGATTTTGAAGATATGGAGGTACCTACCTACCTCATCTCCCTTCCCCTTCCGATTTTGATTTCCATCAAAGTCAAACAGGCGGCCCCTAGCATCTAGAATCTTTGTGGAAAGGTCATAGACCTGAATTTCTAGCAGACAAACAGCCAGTCGATGAATTCACAATTTTCCGAACTAAGGACATAGGGCAGAGGTTCCAATCAGCTCTCGATCCAGAGTGCTTCTGATTTGAACCATGGAGCCATACCTTTAAATAAAAAAGAAAGATTGGCAATACAGAATTATACTTTGATTTAGCTTTCAGTAATACTTCCTCTCTCTGAAAAATATTTCGACTTAAAATTCTATGAATATTGATTGGTGCTTCTACAATAATGTTCACCACGTACAGTACTTCGTATATGGCACAAGGAAACTCAGTGCGCTGTGCGAGCCATTGGAGTTTCTTATCCATTTCTTTGAGTTACACATATGCAGTCGAAAAAAAAAAAGAGCCAGAGATGATCAAGCAACGTGTCTGTCCATCTGACTGATGTCAAATTTCTCGGTCACTCTCCTTCATCTTGTGTTGCCTTCCAACACAACCTTCGTCCTTCCTGAGCGACAACTTACCAGTCAAATTGGACCGACTCTCCGTACGCCAATCCGACAATCTATCACGCGCCCTACCTGTTTCTGATACGTACAAGGTGCCGAGGATGCAGCATTTCCCTGTCCCTGCCTGTTACAGTATCAGCCACAATGCCATAGCATCGATATCAGCATACCAGCATACTATACCTGAGGTAGAGAGCGAGCGGAAGAATGATCATGGCGACTCTTACAACAACGTCAACTGGACGACAGCCACTGTGCGCGCTGTGGACTGCCGGTATGGCGCTGTTTCTGATACCGTTTCATCCCTCTTCCAAAGGCGCCAAATCATAGCGCCCACCGATCTCAAAAACCAAGTAAACGCATTCTAGGGCTGAACTAAATACAAGAGACCAGAGCCACTACTTGCCCATCCCCTGAAGCCAACTTGAAAATGGCGGATACGGAAACCTTAGCCCGATCAACGGCGCCGGCATCCAAACATTTGCTAGAGGATGATGGCCTGCACGTCAGGGACTTGTCGATTCCACATCGACCAACTATCCCACGTTGGCACGTCACAAACAAGCTCGCTATCATAGCATCGCGTGTGTTGCGCAGCGAAATTGTCGTTACACAACCGTGTCGCGGAGAATATTCTGATCCATCCTTGAGCTTGGCTTGCGCTCGACTGTAACTAGCGTGTGCTGGGAACCACGATGCTGGGCTCATTCACACCCATTGGGGTATCGCCGCCACGTTCTTCGGCCTCGACTCTACGGCACATGCCCGTACGCGTACGCGTACGATACGAATACTCTGTCTTGATTGCTTGTAAAAGTCTCGGTGTTGGCCTTGAGTCAGTTGAGGTCACAAGAGAATTCTGCAATCTCTCCCTCCGTCGGCCGTGGCAATCCGCGTGCCCGGTAACCCCATTCATTCTCTTTGGTCGATGACCTCTTTCGCCCATTGGCACCCTGTCGACAAAGCTCGCTATCGGTAACTAATTGCTAACCCCTCTTTGGACTTAATTAGCCAAGCCCCGAGCTGCATTCAACACAAGCATCCTGGACGCCTCTTTCTGTGGTTCAATCACAGCCACGTCGAGCTTGATTGGGCCAGTGGAAAAGGCCGCAGATCTACGGCGTACCCATGCACAGTACGTACAGTATGTTAGTGGAGGAGGTTCCGTCCGAGGATGATGGAGGGTGGGCAAGGGTGGACATTCCTTTGGGCCTTTGGATCCTGTACGGGGTTGTCCTCTGAGTGGACCTTGGTTACCAGAGCGCAGGGCACGCGGTGACTACCCATGTCATTCATCTTCTCTCCCTGGTCAACCTCACCATCATGCTGGCTTCGTGATGGCCCTCGACAGCAGGGCAGAGCTCGCGTTACAACCGTGTCTCCCAGACGTCGTGCCTTTCCGGCCGAAGACAACATTCAGCCTCGATAATCTGACAAAGCATGATCAAGACCATAGCGTACAATGGACCCATTCAATGGAAGATGAACAAGAAGAACAATCATGACCAAATTCGCCGATTTTCTTCTACACACACTCCGTCACCAAATTCGCAAGTCATCATCCTGCGTGTGTGATTGCACCCAAACAAGGGGGGATATTGATGAGCAAAGCAAAGACCACCTCCCATTCCCAGCCAGCAGGACAGGCGCAGATTCCAGGACACACACAGTAAGGTCAGGTAGCTAGCTACCTTGACAGGGGACAGGGATCTCCCGTTCCTCTGGCTCAGCACGCTGCCTTTGATGCGTTGCTTCTTTCCAGCAGCACGGGGGTGCATTTCTCATTTGGATTTTCATTATTGGTAAGGTTAATATGACAAATTCGAGAAAAGAAGGGACAAAAAAAATTCAATTCCAGGAAGTTCTCTTTTTCTCCCCTTCCTCTTACCTCCGCATAGCCCCAAACTCGACAGCAAATTCCTCTTCGTACGCCATACGAATTCGAGTTTTACCTCAACCTTCCATAAAGTCTCCCCTGAAAGGACGCTTAGTCTTTCTCGTAATTACTCGCCGCTTTCGCTCAAAGACCAACGAGTCAGCGGCTCCCGGCACCGGCGACGTGGGGATTCCTCGGCAGAACGATCGACCTCAAGCTAGCAGATTTCTTGCCTGTGAGCCAAGTCTAGCCCATCTGGTCTAGCTGGTCCAGTCCAGGCCATCCACCATCTGTCGCACTACGACGGAAATACCCCAACTTGGATTCATTTGCTGTGCTTTTTGCTACAGTAATCGACATCGCTGCAAAAATTGCACCCAAACTCGCACGCCCCTCTCGTTCGAACAAACACACGCTATCTACCAAGGTCGATAAGCGCAGGATCCCACTGCCACTGCCCTGGGTTAAGTTGTGCTGGAGTGTGTTGGCTAGACCGTCCCATCCCATTCTGCTCACTCGCTCCCTGTCCCTACTGTGCGGTACGTTACCGACTGTTTCGCGTCGACCCGTTGCACTTCGGTATCTTCCAGCCTAGCAAACAAGTCAGACCAGTCCAGTTCGACTGTCATCCAAACCTCGACGCGCATACCTACATACATACAACTCATACATACGTTCGTTACGCTTCCTTGACGGCTGGTCCCACCGATATCAACAACTTTTTGCCCCCCCCAGGCCGAGGAGTGTACGTTGTCCATCACACTCCGTCATTCATTTCTCGCCTTGGGACCTTACAATAATTATTCGGTCCCGCACCTCTTCGAGTTCTCCGTCATTACAGGAGGCTTCTTGCGTAGACGTACGTATAGCACACAGAAGCACACGCCCCCCACCCCTGCACGGCCTTGAGTCGCTCTCAGAAAGACGAGAGTCAGTGTATCGTGGGAAGATACACTTTGGCACACCCTGCCCATCTCAGGCTTTTAGGCGCTAGACCCTCTTTGCTTCTGGGCTCTCGGCAGAGCCACCGTACCAGACCGATTTCAACATCGCACTATATTAGTGCGTCGCTCCCCAAGAACTACGGGCGACTTAGCCCGACCTCTCTGTGATCGAGGAAAAGCGAACTATCCTTGCCCTAGGCTCCATTCCCCCATCTCTATCTCCCCTCCCCAGCAAGATCCGCGCTCAAGGACTCGGCCTAGGAGCTCGCATCACGCACTTAACCATAAACCAACCTTTGGTCTTGCAAACGGCGCTACTACTGCCGCCGCCAACAACATATACTGCCGCGCCGCCGCAAGTCTTGTTGCAAGCGCTTCAGCCATATTACACTTCTTTCCCCTGCTACTGGCAAACACCAACTTGACGCGGGTCTGAGCTAAAACCTCGCCGGCCATTTCTTTATCATCAGCCCCGTGGAGCTGTAGCATGTCTCTGGTGCCAACACAGCAACCTCGTACTTTTGTTGACAACCACGCATCGTTGCATTCTGCTTCCAATATCGCGAAACTTGGTTCCGAGGCGACCCTTGACACGCTCCTCAGCTCTCCCAACTCTATGGAACGAAGTGCTACGGAGTACTCGCAGTCAGGTTTGCCTTCGCCCTATCCAAGCAACTTCGGCGACACCAATTCTGAAGGTTCGAGGGCAGATCACGCATCTGCTGCGCAATATCCTGTCAAGCAGGAAGTCAACTATTCAACCTCAGCCACTCCCACCTCCGAGTACGGCGTCTATCCTCAGTCAGCCCGATCAGGATCTTTCCCAGAGCACGTCCAGCGTTCATACCACCCTGCCAGCAGCACTAGCACTGGAGGTATGGCGCAACAACAGAACAGTCCGTCAATGCCCCAGCAGGATGGGCGTAGCCATCAGACCCATCCGGTCAAATCTGACAACGATGTTCCTATAGATCCGTCCATCGCCGCGCCGAGCCCAACTTACGCTTCGTATGGGCAGCATTCCCCCTACGCGCCTAACCCAGACATGACACACAGTTACTCTCACCCCGGCGGCGGCATGTATGCGCAGCCTCGGCCAGACTGGGCTGGTTACCCTCAGCACGGAGGTGCGCCTTTGACTCCCGGCCACCCAGTTTACGCCCAAAACCCTGCTTCAGCGCCACCTCAAGCACGACCAAACCAGGTATGTTGCGACTCTTGCAGACATGCTCAAGAGTGAACTGGAACGGGGAGAGTGCAATGCGCGCACGTTGAAGATGTGGGAAGCGCGTTGATTGTTCCAATTTTGGTTCAGCTTTATGGATTGCCTGCTACTCGACATACGATCATTACTAACATTCTCAGGTTTACTCCTTCGTTCCCATTCCAGGTGCGCAACAGCATAAACGACCTAGGCGACGATACGAGGAGATCGAGCGCATGTACAAGTGTGGATGGAATGGCTGTGAAAAGGCCTATGGTACACTGAACCACTTGAACGCTCACGTTACCATGCAGTCTCACGGACAGAAGCGAACACCCGAAGGTAAGCTGCTCACGACTGCGCAGATATGTTTCTCGATGAGCACATATGCCTAACAAATGACTATAGAATTCAAGGAGATTCGCAAGGAGTGGAAGCAGAGGAAGAAGGAAGAGGAAGCCAACCGAAAGGCTGAAGAGGAGCGACAACGCCAGGCTGCTGCCGCCGCTGCTGCTCAAAATGGAGGTGGCGATCCTCAAGGTCCTGATGGCACGCCTACCTCATCCTATCCTGGCCGAACAGTTCAGCTGCCTCCCATCGGATACCAGCCTGCTCAGTACCCGCCACCACCTTCTGGCGTTCCACAGCAGCCTCTTCCCGACTATAACAACAGCCATATGTACTCGAATTATCAACCTCACTCGCCTTACGCGCAGCCCAGTCAGGGCATTCCTTACCAATGTATGTCGCAGAGGCAGAGGGTGGCTTAGTGGATGAACTAACCAGGCTTAGCAAACGGTGGTCAACCCCCAAGCCACTAAGACGGATGGTTAAGCAGGGATCAAGGTACTAGAGGAGGAAACTCACCAAAAGTCAGAAAGAAGATTAATACCCGCTGTACTATATTGGAACGACCACTGTGCTTCTGAGCTGCCATCAGTTTGACCTGATGCGACCTTCAGAGAGCATGGCCGATTTGGAGGGGAAGAAACGCAATCAACGTTTACTCGGCCCGGTAATTACTCCTCTACTTCGACTCGCATAGCCCCTTGGCTGGTCCCAGACCTTCATTGGGTTTCCTGCATACCCTTTCAACTATTGGACCTTTTTTTCTTGGTTTCATTTCTTGGAGTTATACGTATATGCCCTCAAGAAGATCTTGAGATGAGGAGTTGCCAAATTCTTTTCATCAGCATCAGGCTCTGGTCAGGGGTGGGCGGTCCTGGAGGTTTGGCGTGTTTATTTGCATTTACGATGATCTGTTATGTTTGGGAGGCCTGTCCAACCCAACCGCAGCAATCTGTTTGCGGTAGCGGAGGGCATGGCCACCGATTTGCTCTCGCATATGTGTGGTCAATGGTGTGATGGGATTGAAGATATGTTTATTATACGACGGCCTCACTTAAACTTGTCAAAGGGGCCAATCAGGGGGGGTACGAATAGATGCATCGACAGTATATGATGATTGCATGGGCGGTAACATTCTGTGAAATGAGTACATTTTTTAAGCCACAATTGTTAAAAAGTTCCATGTTTAACTTAAATCGTGCCCTCTCCGTGAACAATTACATTGCCATTTTGGGCCTTAAATGAATCAAAGTGCGGAACAATGAGTAAACTTGTGATGATGATTTATTTACACTCAAGTCCTCATAACGGTTACTTCAGAATGCGACAAAGATTTAGTGAACCGGTCTGTCGGGTCACAAGTCAGCCCTATCTCTTTTCAGAAGAGGCGAAATCGATCAAGACACATCGGAATGATGCTTAAACCTGGTTAAGCGTGGGTGGCGTGCCGTAGTAGGGTTGTGTTGCACACAATACTGCAGCAAAGGGATAGGATGGGGATGGGGGTGGTTGAGTTGTGTTGCTGTGTTACAGACGCTAATCTACGCGGATAGTCTCAAGTCCAAGTCAAGGGTGTGAAATAACAAAAGAGCCCAAAAGCAAGGATTGTAGATTGGGTGATGGTGGTGATGGGCAAGGCAAAGGGTAGAGAAGGGAAAGGTCGGGTAACACAAGACATGGAAGCGCCTGACGTACATGTGTAGTGCACGTTAGCTTATTAACAAGGAGGTGAATGGAAGTGGTCTGATCATGTCTCTCGGCTTTAAGCAACGCTAAGTGGAGGGGGCGAAAACGATATATCCAGCAGATCTATAGATTGGCGAGAGGCCAGTGTGTGGTGTGTGCGTATGCGTATGCGTCTGGTGTACGTATGCGGTTGGTGTTGATGACCCGACAGCCCAGTAGACTAGATAGATACTCGAGAGGATCTACAGCCGGGATGTGATGAAAGGGGGAATGTGAGAAGTTATGGGTGAAGTTGTATTCTACGGCGCTGCTCGAGGTCCATGCATCTGCTGCGCATATATAATATGGATACAAATGTTGGATAGAGTTTCATGATATAGACAAGGGTTGTAATGTAACTCGAGTCAGGAGAGAATTACTCAATAAATGCCATTGAACGAGAGTTAATGAGTCAGTCCTCTTCAAGGAGCACTATTCTGCGATGCATCTGGACACGATGCTCGCAGCCTTATAAACCACCGTTGAATGCAGATAAGCTACGGTGCTGTAACGTCTCATCGAGAAAGGGGACTAAAGTAAACAAGGGGGGCGTGTACAGCAGCGCGTGCAAAAAGGCCTAGCAAGGGGAAATTCCAACTAGAACAAAAAAGCGAACCAACTAACTTATACCAAGACCACAGCGAAGCGAAACAAGGCGAGAAAAGTGCGTGCGTAGCGTGCAGCCAAAGGACCCCAAAGTGTGCGTGTGCGTGTGTGTGTGACTGATGCCGTTGCGGATGAACAAGGGGGCGACCACGCGGCGCTAGGAGAATTTAGCCGCTCGTCTTTTAGCACCTACTCACTGACGTTACTTGCAAGCCCAGCAAAGTGAATTGTCAGGTAACACAAGGAAAGACAAGAGGAGAGACAAGACATGGGCCATGCCCCTTTGTTGGGGTCTGGAATTGTTTCGTGTCGGTATATGCGTACCCCATGGAACTAAATTTTCGCATGGTGTAGAACTCTGTCTAGGCTGGTCTTGTTAGTTCCTTTGTCTCGGGACGTCAAACCAAGGTTTACACGCCTGAACGGCAATGGCTGGCCGTTGAATACATATTTTATACTTTCTCAACGGTGTGGAGATTTAGAGTCTGAGACGGGTGTGAAGTTTGATGGATTCAGGTACGTGATACGAGACTATTTGACGGGTTGTCTTCGAGTTCAACGGTATGACACGATGATTTGGCTGCTGTGTCACAGACAAGGCTGAGGTTACAGAGCACACGGTTAAATTGAACTACATGGATATATATTGAAGTTGGCTGCATATGTCAGTCCAACCACAAATTAATAACCAGAAGTACAGTATCTAATTTTCCAGGATACTTTATACTCGTTATTGTGACCTTGGAATAAATTGCTGTCATGTTTCATCGTAGATGTGGGACGATTTATCTCTGAACGTCATCACACGCCACCAAGAGATTGTCCACCAGTATTCTCTATACTCAATGATGCTCTGTTGTAGAAGAATACTCACCTGTTAGAGGAATCTATACTCAATAATTAAGGTGTTTCTTTCAGTAGACAAAATCCGGCAGTACGACTATCGGTCATCCCGAGCCTGAGCCAGGGTTTATGCACAAGCTCTGCATGGTAGTAAACTTACGCCGCACACGGACGCACGCAAAGCATCCTTGACCGGCACTTACGGGATCCATGATAGTGGCAGTGTTTGCTCTAGCATCGATCCATAGCAGGGCTCTACCTCGTTGCGGTTAATGTGTGGTGACGTTGCAGGGAGCCAGGAAGGATGCGATGTCGAAACAGGGTGTGCGGTGGAGGAACAAACCATCAACTTCTGGGATGACAGCTGAAAGGATGGTTCTTGGCGGCTATATGATCGTGGATATAGCGTATGTTGTGTTTCACATACAAAGCCTCGACTATTCTGGACTGCTGGGTTTAGTAACTCTTGGCTAAGCCTATCGAGATGGTGATTGAGTGACCATGCAGCATCGGGTGCATCAGCATCACTACCGACATTGCAGTTCGAATCGTCAATTTCGCTTTGTATTCAGTTTCGCGACAGATTATCAGGTGAGTACAGCAGTGGGCCAAATAACCGTTAAACATCAAATTTGGAGGCTTGCGGGAATGCGGTTCGGGACGAACACAAGGCAGCCAGAAATCTAAACGTGCTTTTGCTCAGGGGATGCATCAACTCAGTCCCATTGTAGGACCGATTACTTGAACAGATGCTTTCCTCTTAGTTCTCAAGCAAGTGCTGAAGTTTGAGATATCCATGACTCCAAGACTTTGAGGGGGTGGCATGATACTCACAGTTTCACATGATTCAGAGTTGCTGAGAAGATTTAAGAGTAATTTTTGCTTGTGATGATATTCAAGTACTGTATTAACCTAATATCAAAAACTGGTCTTTGCGGTCAAATTATTTCTTTTTCGCCTTGCCGAAGTGATGCTCAGAGTATTGACGAAAAAAAGCGGGATAAGGTAATATCAGGCAATCAGTCACCACATCGCAGTCAAGTTCATACATTATCTCAGCGGTAAATTTGGACCACAACTGCGTTGTTCGATAAATGAGACGTCTCCGTTTATAATATCAATTTCCTTGACTCCGTTGTCTCAGAACGTCATTCAGCTCCTTCGTGCCTTTTGCTGATGACGTGCTGTCGTGCATAGGCCGTGCCACGCGGTCAAAGAAAGTCCTGGATACGAAGAGAAATGTGAAGTCAAACACGCAAAGAAATCGCCATATGAAACCTGGAACCTTTATCGAATTTAGAAGGGCATCCCAAAACTTCACTAAGTTCAGGTAAAGTACCCACGGGTATCTAGCATTGTATCACATCTGATAAGGTTTCTCCCATTCATTACCTGGGCTGCCTACTTTTTTTTTGCTACCCCGCCATCGACCAATGTTTTGCGGCGCATAGCAATATCAGCCTCAGCACTGTACCTTACATCCCATCATATCTCGTACCAATACTGAGATACCCAGAAACTCAATACCAAGATTGGAGTAACATTATCCGAATATTCAAGATTATTAGCTTCCGTCGCTGGCTCCGGAAAGGACCCATTGCCGCCTTATCAAAATGGAGGGAGATCTCCCGTCCATTCCGTCACGACCTAAGGGTCTGACGAAATCGAACTCAAGCGCATCTTTCGGCGGTGGCTCTGCAAAGTCCGTGTCAGTACTAGGAACACATCCTCTGGGCACTCTTCATGTTCATCAAGTCAGCGAGACGCCTCATGAGCAAGAAGATGATGATGGCCCTCCGCCCTTGGATCCTCCCTCGGGACAGAGTGAGAATACTGTGATCAAGACCTCCCAACATGGCTCTTCCAACTCCTTCCACAGCCCAAGCTGGGAACCCTTGACACACAACATGGGGGGCGGAGATGTGGTACTCATATTAGACTTGCCCGAAGTCTTCACGGTTGGGTACGACTCAATATCATTTACAGCTAAGCACTTTGGTGGCGTCAGGGATATACCACCAGGTGCTCACTTCTTCTGGGTCGCTCATCCAGGAGGTCTTTCTGCTCGGTGTGGTTTCTGGGTTGTCACGAACAGTGTCGACACTGTCCATGTTATGCAGTGGGATCGATACAATGAGGTTCTGGGTGACTCAGCTCGTGCTGAAGCCCGCATCCAAGCCGATAACCTCGACACTATTCACTCAAAACTCGTCCCTTATCAAGATCCAAGTGCAGTAAACGCCGCCAACGGTGAACTTACTCAGGCTACCTCACACAGAAATCTCAACATGTGGGAGCAGTTAACTGGCAAGATCACAGAGGGCCTTCTCAATCGAGTGACAGGACAGAACTACGATAATTGGACGGTACATACCGGCGATCGTGTCAAAGGGTCGATACTCATGGCTGGCGAGATGGAGCTTGACAACTCAATCTCAAATCCATTGCTCAAGGCTCGCGAGCTCAACTTCGCGTTCAGCCAACGGACCAAAACATACTCAACAGATAACACCGGAGCCGACCGGACTTTAAGAGCCACGGATGCAACTCCTTATATCTTGTCGCAGGTTGATGCTTCTGATAATGATCTGAGCCCTGACGACGTTATCGGCGAATTCCAGTTCTCTTTCGTTGTAGGCGTCCACCTTGGTAACGATTCATGCATTCAGCAATGGTGGCATATGTTGCTGAAAATCTTTCTCCATGCTCATCTCCTCCCCCTCAGTCGACCATCTCTCGCAGCTGCATTCATTCGCACCTTGACTGCCCAACTCACGTACAGCGCCTCCTGGCTTGAAGGTTCAATTCTTGATACTGCAGAGTCACAAACCAAAGATCTTCGACTTTCACTCACTGTCTACAAACGACGCTTGGACGAATTTCTGCAAGGCTTGGGGAACAATGCCACACCTGAGCAATTGGCTGTTGCTACAGCTTTTGCGGGACTTGAAGCTGTTGTGACTGGTACGCTGGATTGGGATCTTCGCGGAGACTATCTACGTCGAGGCAAAGTCATGATGGAAGATGGCGAGGAAGTCGAGCTGGAGGTTGCTGATTTGGCAGCCGAAGATGAGCGAGGAGAGTGGGCACCAGAGATTGTTGATCTGGATGAGTCTGGGCGACAACGCGATCTTGTCTCGTGGAACGACTAGATATGCTATTTTACAAGAATGCTTCGTGCTTCCAAACATTGGGGGAGACTAGCAGAGCCAACAACAGTAAGGGGTTTCCAGACACGAAGGAAGAAACAGAGCGTAATGTGTTACCTTGTGTGTAAGGAGTAGCTCAGCATCGGAATGCAGTTGGATTGGCGACACGATTGAGTTTACAAAGCTGGAGTTAGGAGTTGGGATTTATTCCCGTAACAGCAACAAAGTACTAAACATTTGGCTTCTATTAACACATTGAAGGTATATTGGACAGACCAAAGTTGAATATGATAGCACGAAAGAAGGGTTGTGCTTTTGAACCACGGCCAGCAGTCTAACTGGTAAGTGACGCTAATTCGACTTGACAGGGCTTGCGAATTGCATTTCCTCTACTGGATTGCCTTGACTCGACGGAAATAAGCCTAGTGACGTTATTTTGCATGCTCTGATCAAAATATGAAAACAGGTGTCGTCACATATGAAAAAAAAGGAAACTGAGTATCGGAGCGAGTCCTGCAACGAGGCAATTCATTAACATCACAGTGCGTAGCAGGCAGCATGGGCCGCGTCGTTAACTTTGAAGATTTCATTTGCCTGCCAGATCCTTTACAATCCGCCAAAAGCAAGACCATGCAAATGCTAATGGGAAACCCATCCCCAAACCAGGGAAATTGTGACTCCAGTCCCTTTTTCGCACTGCCCGTAGTATCCTCCACTGCACCAACACTCCGGCTCGACGCTTTTTTGCCCCATTCCGACAAACATCTTGAACCGTTTAACGGTAAGACTTCTGGAAGCGAGAGCGGGCACCCTTACCACCGAACTTCTTGGGCTCGCATCGGCGGTTGTCGGCAACGAGGAGGGTTCGGTCGAACTGGACGAGAGCCTGCTTAAGGAGGTTCTTGGAGTGCTCATCGACAAACTTCTGGTAGTAGGCGATCAGGGACTTGGCGATGGCCTGTCGGATGGCATAGATCTGGTAAACAGTTAGTAAGTCGTTCAAATCGACGGAAAAGGGTAACCTTCTTGAGATGTATGGCCACCCCCTGAGACCCGGCAGCGAATGTCCACGTTGGCGAACTTGTCAAGGCCAACAACGAGAAGAGGCTCGTAGACCTAGGATAAGAGCGTTAACACTTTGGTTCTCAACAAGACACAACACCATCCGGGAGCATCGTCATTTCGAGTTCGATAATTGAACGACGTGCTTTCGTAAACGGTCGAGGGAATTCGTAAATCGTACCTTGAAGCGCAAGATCTCGGGCTGGACGAGCGAGAGAGGTCGTCCATTGACCTTGATAAGACCGCGGCCAGCCTGGAAATTTCAAGTCATGTCAGCTTCTCTGACTCATTCTCACGTCTTTTGCTGGGAATTTCGCGTACCTTGCAGTGAGCAACGGCGGTGGCGGTCTTCTTTTTACCAAAACACTGCACTGACTGAGTAGACATGATTGCTGGTCTTGGTGTTGTCGTTGGGCGGCGGGCGGAGGTTGAAAGCGTGGTGATCTTTCGGCGGGAGTTTAGATTCTGTCTCTTTCGTGAAAGGCGCTAGTGCCGAGTGGGACCTTGCCTTTTTTTTGGCCCAATAAGAAGAAGACCCACACACAGATCCAGGGCTGCAAAAAATTAAGACGCCATAGACAAAATTACATCAACGGACTTAGCCCTTTTCAGAGTAAGATTTGCACGCTCTTTTTTCACGGCCAACTCACATTTCTCCAAATCCATAGACCCTCGTTAGGGCACTGCACGTGAACACTCCGAGCATTGTGAGCCGGACTGCCCACCTTGACAAATTTTCGTGCGTCTAACAACTCACAGCCGAAGTTCAACGTTCTACTAACCGTCCCCTGTGCAGTCGTCAGGTCAGCAAACCACATCTATCATCAACCAAGACGCTTTATTAACATATTACAGAATGGTTGCCGCTAAGCACGTCAAGATCGTCAAGAAGCGTACGTAAAATCGACATTCCTTAGCGACAACACGAGCGAACGAAGGAGAAACGAGTGGGAGTCAAAATGCTGACTTGTGTGTGCAGGCACGAAGCGCTTCGAGCGTCACCAGAGTGATCGCTTCAAGTGTGTCGACCCCAGCTGGCGCAAGCCTAAGGGTATCGACAGCCGTGTCCGACGACGATTCCGCGGCACCATTGCCATGCCCTCTGTATGTCGAACCTTTGCGAGGCCTGATGAGAATTATCGACTTTCTATAAGGCGGGACGTGGAACTTAGTACTAATCCTGTGTGATTTCAGATCGGCTATGGCTCCAACAAGAAGACCCGCTACATGACCCCCTCCGGCCACAAGGCTTTCCTCGTCAGCAACGTCAACGATGTCGAGCTTCTCCTTATGCACAACCGAACCCACGCTGCCGAGTACGCTCTCCCTCCAATTTCACTCGACCAACTCTTAGCTAACCATGTTTTCAGGATTGCCCACAACGTCTCGTCGAGGAAGCGAGTTGACATCATTGCCCGCGCCAAGCAACTGGGTGTCAAGGTCACCAACCCCAAGGCGAAGGTTACCACCGAGGTTTAAAAGGAAATGGATCGGTTATTGGGCTGCTTTACGGTTATGCATCGGAAAGGGGTTTGCGTTACTTGCGGTTCTGGCACATAGCTCCATGGCATGCTAGAGAATAAAAACGCGCCGTTGAACGACAATGATATCTGGCATCAACCGCTTGAGCAGCAATATCTCTTTGAGTCGGAAGTGACATGGAATAAATGTCTGATCCACTCGAAACTGATGAGGTCTCTGATGGGGGTTCGGGTGAACATATTGTGAATTGTGGATGAGACCATGAAAATAAACAAGACTCCCTATGAGGGCCCCATCTGCTCCCCCAATGCCCTCGAAATATTGACCGTTTCACTTCTGCAGCGAATCTTGATTATGTCGTCGGTGCCTACACAAGCCCAAACTTGGTTGCAATAATCCGCGAGGCTAGACAATCCTGTGGGTGTCTTCCCTAGCTCTTGGACACAATCAGGATAATGAATGATGAATGCCTGAGAGCTTTGTCGTTCGCAAACAGATTCATCAACAACACTTCGCTGCATCTTCAATAAGACAATGCTAAGTTGAGGAAACCGTGACTTGATGACAAAGATCACAGCCTTGAAGTGAAGCAAACTGATGTCCATTAGGACGACATGATGAAAGTCTAGGAGAACCAACTTCAAACAAAATTTAAATACATCCCAAGAGCACGCTTCACTGCAACTATCTCCCTCTTAAAAGCTGAAGACTGATGCCTTCGTCTGGAAAAGGTATAAAGAAGAGTTTGTCCTAATGGTGCTACCCTGGCGGTTGGCAGGCAGCTGCCACTTGCCTCGCACTTGCCCAATATCATATTCTCATGGCATGACAGCTGGCCATGACGACGAGCCAAACCTCTTCAGCTTGCAAGTAAAAAGAATTTTCTCTTTCCGTATTTCATTTGAATTGCAATTTTCCCTTGAGCCCCTCTCGTTCCCCTTCCTGGTAACTTGGTCAATATCATGAAGCAACTTTATACACGGCATCGCTTATAGTCAATCAGCCTTTTACGACTTGACTCGGGCTCCTTTACTCGAAACCTTGTCGCCTTCTCTATATGCTCAAGCGTTTGCTTGAATGCACCTTCAGAGTATTTTCGCCGATTCTGGCCTCTCCGGCATGACAATGGCGTTTCTACCACCACGGCTGATGCAGCAGCAACCCTATAAACCAACATGCACCCATCTCACCATGACGCGGATTTACGACACGGACTCTAAATGTTCCTCTTGTCATGAGCCCGGTCAGTTTGGGTGGCTCTACCAGTGTACACAGGATCATGAGAAGATGATTGAGGAGAAACTGGTGAGAGGCCTTCCATTGAATAGAAACATCTGGTAGAAATTGGTAGCTAACTGGAAAGCAGCCATGCATGGACTACTTGGATTTCAGCTTTCGCAAGAACATGGTTATTCGAAAAGGCAGCGCAGAAGCTCGACGCGACAAACTTAGCTTTCTTCAAGAACTCACTCCCGAGCAGATGGCATCCTACCAACCAGATCAAATTGCAACTATCCTAAGACAGCGAGAGGAAGTGAGGCAACAATAGTTTCCTGTAGCCCTGGAAGTATACTAATATCTGTGGTAGTTAAAGGACGTTATTGCAAAGGAGGAACGACAAAAAAGCACCTCGGCTCTGTTTAGCAACCTTCTTCCCCCCCTGGGCTTCGAGTCTTCTTTCAATGACAGGGGACAACGGACCCTTGATGAAGACGCCCTTTGCCAGTACAAGATCTGCCAAAGGTGCCGCCCTGCGTGCGTTGATCGGGCATTTTTGAGCCTCAATGCAGTCGCCGATGGCGAGATTACTCCAACAGCTGCTGCCGGTTTTGGATTCGAGTCTCTAGGCGGAAGGCCAGTCATTGACAAAGATGTTGTTAGACATATTGACGAGCACCGCCCGAGAGTGAGTTTAGATCCTCGACCATCAATGGCAGATTGTTGACCAATGCATCCAGCCTCAGATCGGCAATCGTCAAATGATGGAACTGCTTGACGAGCAGATCGCCCGTATGCTCACAAGTCACAATCAGAACCAACCTTTTCGGAACGGGCTTAGGGGTGCAATCTCTGGACTCAGAGGAGCACGGCAGTTGCCTACTGTTAAGAACGTTACTGCAAGAAGGCAACGTATGCGCGACGAGGAGAAGGCCTTGGCCGACGCCGCTCAGGGTGATGCAGAGGCTATTGCATCGACGCCTGACTTACTGGGAAACCCTTGGCCATGGCTGGCTACTTTCCAGGTGCCCGACGAGCATGAAGATGATCAAACCCACGGTCAGCACCCACGACAGAGAGGGCGCGCCACACGGATTCCCCGGTAAGTGTTTAGAGTGATGTTTTACGCCGGCCTTATTAACAAAGACGGCGCAGTCCCACTACTCCTGGTCCGAGATCCGCACGTCGCCGTTTGACTGATCAACTGTTGTCTAGTACGTCTAATATCCCTCCTCTTGACGGATATTCATGGAGCCTTTTTGGTGGCGCTGAAAATACTGTCTCAACAACCACCTCCTCCCTCAGCGATGCTTTTAATATCAAGTCCTCAGGGGCCGAGAATGAAGGCAACAGTGGAGAACCATCGCCTATGTCACTCGGAACTGACCATGGTGTTGCGATGACAGAGGAGAGCATTGAGGCTAGAGTTCCCGATGTGGTAACTCAAGTGTAAGGACGATGGTTATGAAAAGTGTGTGCTTGGGAAACCAGTGAGGTTACAAGATTTGGTGGTGCACTCAAAACTGGTTTGGGGTTTTGCGGCGTTTGAGAGGTTGTCGGACTGGTTAATACTTGGTCGAGTCAGGCTTTGTCTAGAGTCTTGGAACATTTGCTTCTGTGGGAGTATGATTCTTTTGTTAACCTATGATTGGCCCATCTCTACTAATTATCCTTGGAATTCTCCAATATCTTCTTCATCATTTGATTACCCACCACTTTGGCCTCTTCAAATCGTGGTTCAAAGAACTGCTGGGTACTCACGAACCGCTTCTCCCATGTCTCGAAATGTCCCAGGTTCACACATTCGGCCCAGGCCCGTGCTGCAAAAGTGAACTCCAGATCATCGCTACGGTACGTCTTATCCTCAATTGCAGTCTCAATGGCTGCGTCGAGGACATCTTCGTTGCGGAACAGGTATTCAGTGACGCCAAGGCGCAAGCGGAAGAGAGGAGTGCTGCAGAGCATGTGATCGTAGGGTACAATGTTGAGCGCCGCCCAGCAGTCGACCATTGCAAGGATCGAGAGATGGTTGTTGGGTCGAGGCTCATCTGTAGGCGTCCCGAGCGAGAAGGACGACAGGATCGACGGCTCAAGCAAGGGGCGTGTGTCCCAGGACGTGGATGGACCAAATACCTTGTCGCGTGCACGGTAGACTCGTTCTCTGAAACCCTCACGGTTTCCTTCGAGCATGAGTTTGTACAAATCGGTGACGCTTCGTGCATACACTGACGGCACAGGTTGACGTCGTACTTTCGGATGAGACCAGCCTTGTGCTTGCAGACGCGGCTGCGAGATGTTAGCATCAATCCTATTCGGTCGATGATTTCGACACCTTGACATTCTCAATACCGCCAACATATCGACTCAGCTCCCAAGGAAATTGCTTGTTAGCGTGCCACGCCTTACCCATAGATAAGAAGGCTGCATGGGTGACTGCTTGAGTATCGGCGGTGATACGGTCGTGCTCGCGGGCTGAGAGATGGACAAACTTTGAGCGGAGACAGCTGAGGACAATCTCAACCTTTCGAAGAGCTGAATCTGGGGCGCGGTGTTGGATGAGCACAAGGGGCTGGTTAGTCGGATCAACATTGGGGCCATGAAGTGAGTGGCACGAGATAATATCGACGTCGGTGGGGAGGTGAGCCTCGAAGGCAGCGATCTCGGGGGACTTGCAAGAGGTTTGCCCTCCAACGATGGCACCAAGCTTGGTAGCTAGTCGCAACAGTCAGTGTCTAGATGACTACTGTTTAACCTCGAGAAGAGACGCTCGAAGGAAACATTCACAAGGGATACGAAGAGAGGGCGCGTACATGGTCCATACTGAGCAATTACACGATCAATGACGGCGGCCTCGACGCTGTAGATGATATAGTCGCTTGCGCGGGAAACATAGTGGCCATTTCGACAAATTTCTATATTTTTCTATTCGATAGCTTCAGCGACTTGGAGCGAGGCAGAGCAGGCAGGAATCACTGAGCCATACATTTCCAGCATATTCTTTCTGAAGCTTCTCCTGATTCTCTTCTCTGTCGCAGGCCATGATTCTAAAGTAAATCCGCCGTTAGCCACTCGGCATCCGGTACGGGGTTGCATTCACAGGGAGAAAGCATCTGTTCTTGTAGTTGTTAGCTTTTGTGTCAAAGCAGAAGTGCTAACAAAATGAGGTAGATGGGTGAAAATTCAGACAGTTGATAATTAAGGTAGCAAGCGTTTACATCATTGAGAGCACAGGTCCGATTCTGATGGCCATAACGGACACCAGGCGTCCCTGAACAATGCTCGAGCCAAATGCGCTCTAGTCATCATGAAAGAGGGGAGGGGGTGTTGAGAAGGAAGAGTTGGCTTACCATTTAAAGAAAAGAAGCTGGAGCTGGAAGTGCGGATCGCAATGGATCCAAGACTTACCTCCAGCCAGCGGCTGACAGCCTTTCGGCATACATCTTGCCCATGTCGCCCATACCAATCAGTCCGACGACGAAGTTCTCCATCCCCTCAGGGACGGGCTGCGATTGTGAAGCCATATTATCTGCTGCGCGATGATAGCAAGAGCAGGAAACACGAATCACATCCTCTCAAGCGACTGTGCTTTGAAAGAGCTTTGTGCGGAAAGCTCAAAAGAGTGTGTTTGAGAGTGAAGAAAAAGTCAGAGTGAAAAAAAAGTTCGCGACCTTCTTTATGGTGGAGATTTGAAGCGCGTTACGTAAGCCAACGATATTTCGCGTTATAGCGATAGGTGGATCTATGAAGCTACCCACTTCAGCGTCAAGAGAAGTACTCGGAATATCGAGAGGAGCTTTTGGTGACTTGCACTGATTCATTTCATAATTTCGCTTCTTTTGAAAAATGGAGGTCGTATTTGCGTTAGGCTCAAATGGCTCTGGTCAACTGGGCATTGGCCACAAAGAAGACGTTTCAGTGCCGAAGCAGGTGCTCTTCCACCCTGACCCTCCAACCTCCTCCATTACAAAAGTCGCAGCGGGTGGGAACCATACATTGCTTCTTACGAAAACCGGCCAGCTTTACTGGAGTGGTGATCCCACGCCTGGTGCATGTGGATTGAACACTGGTCCAGATGCAGCTGTGTTTCGAGAGATTCAGCTTACCAAGGATGGAGAATCTCCAGTTGGCGAGATTGCCTTGATCACAGCAACCTGGGAGGCTTCTATCATTGTGGCTAAAGATGCAGATGGAAAGAAGACTCGAGTTTTTAGTGTCGGGGCGGGTATGAAAGGCGAACTAGGTCTGGGAGAACTCATCATTCGGACACCATCAGCAACCCAAATTCGAGAATTTCCACCTTCAGGAACAGAAGTTGTCGACCTGGCTGCTTGCATGGGACATGTCGTTGCAGTTCTCGACAATGGTGATGCTTACGGCTGGGGTAATGCGAGAAAGTCCCAAGCTGGTGAGCCGGGTCAAGTACTTCATGCTCCTAGAAAGATCGAGGGCATCGACTTCAAGATCACAAGAGCTGTCTGTGGCAGAGAATTCACATGTCTATTCGGCGACCCACAAAGTGGACACATCAAGGTTCTGGGTTCAGATAAATGGAAAATTCAATCAGGTGCACCCGAGACATGTCCTGGGTGGAAGGACGTAGGCTCAAGTTGGGGAAATATCTATGTACTGGAGAAGGACGGTTCTCTACAAGCCTGGGGACGAGATGATCACGGACAACTACCTCCACCGAATCTACCCGAGCTGAGCAAGATTGCAATCGGCAGCGAACATGTTGTTGCTCTCTCTACCGCAGGCGATGTTCTATCATGGGGATGGGGTGAACACGGCAACTGTGGACCTCAAGTTGAGGATAACGATGTCAAAGGACGGTGGAATGTGATTGCTTCGTCTAAATTCATTCCCCCGGGCTCTAAAATAGGAGAAGTCGGGGCAGGGTGTGCCACCAGTTGGGTATTCATTACAGCTGAGTGAATATACTCATCTAGATGCCACATCTTTCGTCCTTCATAACATTTTCTTGTCCTCAATCGGGGAACAGGGCCAGACTTTCGACCTCTTTCAACTTTTGTGTTGGTTCAATGTATGTTGATTCAGCATCTGTTGGTGGCGGATGGGGAATTTCGGCTTGAGGTTCAACAGGAGCAAGGTTCTCCAAGAAGCGGCTCGTGTCCATATCAGAAGCGTTCTACTATAGTCAGTACGCGGTCAAAAGAAGGGCTTTTGCAACTTACAGGATCAATGCTATGATCCCATCCCAGCTTAGCATTGTCCTCCGCAAGCTCTTCATCCTCGTAATTGATAGGTTCCCAACCTTCATCCTCAACGAATAGACTCTCGGACCTGTTAGTCGCAGGTGGTGCCGGTCTCTGCGAGGGCCGAAGGTCAAACGCCCCTACGCGCGAGGCGCTGGCTCTAGCAGCGCTCATCTGTGGTGTTGGATTATGCTGAGGCAACGATGGGGGAGGAGGCGCTGGCGCGGGTGCTGGTTGTGACTCTGGAGGAGCCATGCTCGGCCGCCGTGATGTGGCTTCAAGACGCGGGCCAGTATTCTGGGTTGCGTTCTTGCGTCCTTTCTTGGTCCTCTGGCCAGTGTTGGTCCCGCGCTCACCAACAGTCATGACGAGAAATTCGCATGACATAGCGTCGCCAGTATACGAAAGCTGGATGGGTTGTGTAGGAATTGAGTATCGGGCTGACACATCGTTGCCTGTGATGCCAGCATGTTGAATGATAGCGCGGAAGTCCTTGACGGATATTACAATGTGAAGCTTGTCTTCGACATCAATCTCGTCGAATTCATCCGCTTCGACGGCGATTGACGTTTGGAGTGGCTTTTTCAAGACCGCTATTCAATGTCAGCTTATAGGCAGGCATTTTGTCAAGAGATGCGCACCATCCTCGCTCACAGTCTTCTCACTGAAACAAGTAAAATTTACATGATCTCCATCAGTGTTGATATCGAGGAACTCGATACCAGGGCCAAAGTGATCCATGAGCTGCCGCAATGTGCGTGAAGAGATTGTCCAGTGGTGAGGAGCATCTTGTTTGTTGAATTTGGCATGAACTGGGACAGAGACCTCAAATGGCAGACGGTGTGTGGAAGTTAGTCCATTTCGAAAGATAAGACGTGCGATGAATCGACTTTGAACCCCCTCTCCATCTTCAATTGCAACATCGCATCTGTCGATGAGCGTTTGCTTCTCTGCATCTCTTTGTGAGTCAGGGCCCGTACGACTTCGAAATAAGGAGATCAGAGCCTTCAAGTTGTCAGTGAGGAGGTCCATCTATGCCTTGACGGAAGATTGAGCTTACTCGGATGTAGAGTGTGCAGTAGAAACGGTCACGGAATTGGTGACTTCCTTGGTACTGGTACCGGGAGAAGAACTTGGTCGTCGCAAATCTGACACTTGCGTAAGCAGATTTTGAGGTGTTGAGGGTAGTGAGAGTAAACTAGAGGTGAGATGTGAGTAATGAGCTAGATGGGAGCCTTCTGGCACATGTTGAACATACTGAATCCTTGCGGGCCTCGAGTGAAACGTCGTCACTGAACTTGTTCAGGCAGATGAGGGCATCACGAAAGGCGGAAACACCTTCCTCACTGAGAGTAAAATTGAGTAGCGCCATGACACTTCGAATTGTTCGAATGGCTCATGAAAATATTTCTGTCATGTTTGAAGTCAGTTGTGAAGTCAATGTCTTCAACTTGAAATGGCAGGCACGCGTTCACGCTCAAAGAGCAGCCATGACAAGTCGGAGTTGAATGTGGATCCGGAACTCCACTAGACCTACCCTGTAGCTAATGATCAAAACACCAAGAAAATATATCGTCATCACAGCCAAGTTCAATTTTGTGAAAAGTCAAGTTGTATTAGGAGAAATAATCTAATACTTATCCCTCATCCGACCCAAAACTCCTAAGAATCCATTATTGTCGTGTCATCGTTCCAGCGCCGTCAAGACGTTTGTTGTTCCATCAGAAGATTGCTTAGGTGCAGCCAAGCGACTAACTACTTAGCGACGGAAGCAGCTGAACTTTCCGAGAGAGAATCGCCAAGGGCCCCGTCGGACACCATGCTTGTCAACATGAACACTGGTGCCGAAATGGCGACCACCGACTCCCTTTGACCAGAAAAGACCCATGATGTTGTTTGTTTGTTTGTTGTGCAAGTTTGAAAGTGTAGGTTATCTAGACGGATATCATTAGCTCAGGTATGGTTGACGGAAGGGAAAGGCTTGTATTCACCTTTGTGTTGAAGTTGAAGAGATGTCGTTGAAAGAAGCTTGTTTACGAGGAAAATAAGGTGTTGGGGGGTTGCAGATCAACTTTATACGATATCTCGTTGGCATAACAAGCCCAGTCCAATCGCTGCCTTGGCAGGGACCGTGGCAGAGGCCTCTCTGTAATTCGATCTACGATTCCTCACCAGTGACATCTTTTGGCGCTCAGTGACGTAGGCTTAGTGGCGGTGTTAAGGTCACGCCACACATGATGTACGTGGTAAAGGTTGCCCTCTTTGATTCTTTATCACTTTGTTTCTGGCTGAAAGAACTTACAAACATGAACACACTTTGAAATAAAGGTAACATCTGTAAATTGAATAAATTATTTCGCAAGTTATCTTCCATTACTTGTTTGTCTCAACTGAGGTTGATTTACAGTATAATCTTCCTTGGCGGCATATTTTTAAGCGACCAAGGAGGCCCTCACGGAGCAAGAAAACTGAGGATCTCTACCCTAAGAGATAGAAAGATTTAGGTAAATTTAGGGTGGGCTTAGGAGACCTTTAGATCAGTTAATTTTGGCACTTGGGATAAAGGTCCTAAGTTTTCTTGCCTCTTCTAAAGGGAGGTTCTAACATGGGTGTTCCAAAATCAAGCTTGACGCATGTAAATCTTGCCTCCTTCCATCCAAGTGAAACACCATCAACGAAAAGCCACGATAATCCCACCCTTAAGCCTTCGATATCTACGCGTCAACACTCTTCGATTTTACCGCACAAGTGAAGCGTTAAAGCGGCTCTAGCGCTTGTAACAACAAGGAAATGGGTTTCGCGTCCAACCTTGTTCTTTCATCAGAAAATGACGGTTAATGGAGTTCTCAACGACCAGATTCCTCCCATTGCCTCTTGTTCGCAGATTACTGATCATAATATTGCTCTTATTAGGTTGCTGTTCAATTCACATCCTTAATCAGCCTTCTAGTACAGGCGCCTTGCTAACTGGTGCGAAGGGATGGTACGGCAGAAGTCTCTGTTCTGGCAAGGCCGTTATTGGATGTTAGTGCGTCCTTTGCCAGAACACAGCTTCTCAGTGCTGAGCATTTACTGAAGTCCATCACAATGAGATGCCAAAGAAAAGAAGAACAGTGTACCTCCAGTCTAATGGCAGACGAAATCATGGCATACATAAATAGCCCCTGGAAGCAATTAAGCCATTTATCATCCCCAACTGCTCACTCAGCAGCACACAAACGAGTAAACCAACACCTGAAAGCAACCTGTCAAAATGGCCGATTCTTCCCCTCAGACTCCTGCTGAGACTCCCACCAACGACCAGCAGGGTCTCCGCCGCTCAAGTCGCTCAAACCGTGGTCAACTCAGCCAGAACCACTTTCTCCTACAGCACTATGTTGTAGGAGAAGAGGCAGCTCGCCCGATTCATGGGCCTGGACGTCGCCGTGCCATCGCAAAGCCTGAGGCTGATGATGATGATGTGTCGGGTCCGCTGGCACAGTCAGCGCCCACAGCTTCCAGCAATACACGTCGGCCTAGAATGCAAAGCCCGAGCAACAATTTTGCCAATTTCAGGAGCCACGAGAAGACACCAGCCGGCTCTACAGGGGCAGTAGCCTTGGTAACCCCTAGGCGAGGCAGTGTCCCAGCTTCTTGTACTCTTACACCCTCTATTCAACAGATTGGCGATCGTCGCCGAAGTGCCTCTCCTCCCCAGTTTGCTTCTTCAAACATGAGAGATCGTCAAGACCAGGCCCCCCAGCAGCAGACAATGCCCGCTTTCCCATGGGAGCCAACCTTTCAGTATGGCTCTCAACTGTCTCCTCAGTATCAGAGCCTGGGGCAGCAGAAGATCCCATCTCTTATAATGTCTGTGCAGCCCGGTCAGATGGCTCCGCACCAACACTTCGAGCCGCAAACTCAAGAATCTGTCTCCGATGCCCCTGGAGTCTTTGTGAACCCAGAGGATTTGATGCTAGACACACAGGATCTGGTGAATCCACAGACGAACAATATTCTGAAATCTGAAATTCCCCAGTTTGCTGAACTAGTTGACTCGTATAATAAACTTCACGAGGAACGTCGAGTACAGGAAGCACGAGACCGTCTGGCTGCACAGGAGAAAAAAGATAAAGCGAAAGCAGCGGAGGCGGAAGAGATGAGCCAGGAAGAGATGGACGCATTATGGGATCAGTTCATGAATCCTGATGCTTTCAAATGATACCATTCACAAGGTAAGCCCACCACTAACGTGATATTACTGACGTTTCTTTTTCAGAGTTTTCTTATGTGAACGGCAGATTTCATCACCAAAATTGGTAGTCTATTTCACAGATATGTCTTCATTCAATGACAGAATAGCTTGGCTCGTGTGGGATCTGCTTTTGATAGTGCAAATCATCGGCGGATAAAGGCAGGGACTTCGCCTCCTATACGCCCTTCGGTACGGTAGGTAACGGTAGGTAAAAAACAAATAAAACTCACAAGTAAGTCTTGGACCATACTCAGCCCCTAAAATAGCCTCACGTGAAGTATCTTGTGTGACTTATGAATCAATCCGCTGTAGTCGAGCGGCTACTTGGAATGAAGTGTCTTCCATCCTGCAGCGACCAAACTCTCAGGACCTGCTCGATCGCCAGCACCCGTCCAGTAGAACAGACCGCCCAGGCACATTGCTTTGGCATACCTCGCCTTGACACAAACCGTGCTAGGAACATCGAACGAGACAAAGCCTTTGTCTCCTTTGGTATCGACAAAGAATGCCGCTGCAATGGATTCTTCGACTTTTGCGCCTGCTACCCATTCATCCGGTAAATCGCAGTAGTCAATCTCGCCTGAGCCCTTGAAAGGATGGCCTGGTCCACGAGCCTGTCCAAAATATCTGGCATATGCTGGAATGCCGAGGATGATCTTACGGTTGGGGAAGCCCTGCGAGGTCAGGTAATCGACGCCGCGCTGGCACGACTTGCGAAGGGTGGGATACACCTCGTTAAGGTTGTTGCTTGGAGGCAGAAGCTGCGCATGATGGCCACAGACGTCGGTCCAGCCGCCTGTGAAATCGTAGCCCATGAGGTTGAGGAAGTCGAGAAGTTGCGCTACGACTGGTAGGTTGAGATGCTTGAGGCAGTACTCGCCAGTGGGAAGAGCGCTTGTCAGCAGGTATTTGGGAGCCGGCATGGTCTCTCGGATGGCCTGGAGGTACAGAACATAGTTCTTTCCAGCTTCTGGAGTTTGAGGGTGCTCCCAGTCAACTGTTACTAGTCAGCTCTGGAATAGCTTTCAACTGGATATTAACATACCGTCAACTCCATCGAAATGATGGGCGTCACAAAACTCCTTGATCTGGCGAGCAAAAGTTTGTCTCGCTGCTTTGCTTGCTGCAAGTGCAGGAAATTCCTTACTGCTAGAGCCACCACCAATCGAGACGAGTGTCTTTATATGAGGGTGCTGGCCTTTCAACTTGCGAAGTGCTGCGAGACAGCCCTTTTCGCCATCAACTACTTTATTGTTGTCGCCCCAATCATCGATGGACTACAGATGAAGTCAATAAACAGTATACAGGGTTTCGAGTGGGACTACGTACTCGAAGTGTACCATCCTCGTTAACACTGCTTGCATTAGCTTGAGAGAATCATTGTGCTTTGGAAACATACCCGACAAAGGCGTAGAATATGTGAGTGATTGAAGCAGTGTCCAGGCATGAAGGAGGACGCTCTTTGTAGCAGCGCCACGAGGGATAGTATACAGCGTTGATGTATTGGTTCGACATTTTGTACGGACTCAAATAACAATGAAGAAGCTAAGAAAGAACAAAAAGAAGAGGCCTTATAAGAGAATGCTTTAAGTATCAATAAGCAATAGTTTCATGCTGTACAGAGACTCAGCCCAGTAATTGACCCACAGGTGGCTGTGGTTGATGATTGGGCCTGGTCTTTTTTCGTTGGTCCAAGAGTAGTCGATGATTTATTGGAAGAGGCGTTTGCTGAGCGATTTGAAAAAGAAAAACTGTCTTATTTATAGTTGTCACGAAAGGAAATATGAGATCATCGGGCACCAAAGAAGAAGCGGAATTGGCAAGAAGTGGCCAGCCAGCCGACCAGTATGAATTCAGTTGCCACTTACACAAGCCATCAGCAACAACAGCTTTGCATAAACGCAATGCAGTGTGCTTTATGCAATACGATACATAATTTATTGCAATATTGACAATCTATGGATATCTGCGTTGCCGAATTACGTTTGCCATACTATGAATCATTGACACCACCTCTCAATCTCAACTCCATCCAGCTCATCCAGGATATCAAAACTCGTACCCGCCTGCCTGGAAGCCACAACAATGATATCAAACTTTCTCAGGACATCCTTCCGCCAGTGTTCATCTAAGAGACGACGTACTTGAGGTAATGCAGATTGCTTGACCAGAGAATCTGCCCAACATACATCCACTTCTCGCGAAACAGCGAGACTCTTGACGAGATCTGCTCCTGGGGAGTTGTCAATCTGTGACTGGCCAGCTTTGAAGCCCATACCCACTACAAGGACCCGAGGTGTTCTTACTGTGACTCTTTGTCTCAGTCTCTTGAGCATCCTCTCGGCTAGTCTTGATGGTCGAGAATGCATCGCAAGTGTAGCGTACTTGAGCAAAGGGAAGTGACTATTTGAGAGGAGGTAGAAGGGGTTAACTGGGATACAGTGTCCGCCCACGCCAACACCAGGAGAATACGGCATATATCCGAATGGTTTTGTAGAGGCTGCCTCGCAGACTTCATATGGGTTGATGCCGTGTGGGATACATGCATCTGCCATTTCATTGGCATAGGCGATGCAGACCATTCTCTGGCAGTTTTCATAAAGTTTCATCATCTCGGCTACTTCTGGCTTCGAAACAGGAATAACGGTCTCGAAGATAGTGGAATAGACTCTGTTTATAGCGTCGAGGGAGCCTGGGGTGATATCGTCCAAGCCTGAGATGATCTTTGGAATGGACTGGACAGGAGGTTCGACGCGGCCAGGATCAACTCGCTATGAATCATTAGTATATGAACCCAAAAATAGGAACGAAGGAAGACTTACCTCAGGAGACATGCCGGCGAAGAACTGGCAGTT
Organism: Fusarium oxysporum f. sp. lycopersici 4287; assembly: GCF_000149955.1. Lineage (NCBI taxonomy): Eukaryota > Fungi > Ascomycota > Sordariomycetes > Hypocreales > Nectriaceae > Fusarium > Fusarium oxysporum. The sequence continues at coordinate 1,583,224 of NC_030995.1, read as the reverse complement.
GGCAGCCAATGGACCGAGTAGTTGACGGGTCATACCGATCGCCACAGAGCTTTCAATCACGACCGTTGACCCAGACCGAGCCACTTCACCCACAGTCTTCAACGCATCACGAAGATAGGATGAGTCGATGGTTTTGTCAGGCCTGAGAAGTGTTGGCACTGATATCAGGAAGTGCGTAGCTCTTCGCAAGTCTTGTGAGTCCCTGGAGAGACAAACGTTCTCATGCTCTTGATACTCAAGACCAAGGTCCTTGATTCTCTTGGCAGAGACATCAAACCCAATGACTTGATATTTTGAGGAGAATGAGCTGACCAGATGTGTGCCGACATAGCCAACACCAATGACTGCAATGACCGGCTCATCGTTCTGGCTGACCTCGACAGACTGACACAGTGACTGATCAAGATCATCTGTATCTGACGATGGAGAGCTCAGGGGAGGGCTGTCAGGATAAAAAGTAAAGCTATTATCGAGACGCTTCCAAGGAGAAGAATCTCCGGGAGGTATCAATGGAAGGATTTCCTTCTCGACCAAGGCTGGGAGATTAGCCATCGGCTTTGGAGGCATTACTTGAGCCATTGCTGTTGAACAGATAAAGAAGATATGGTAAATAATGAGGTATAAGTCAAAGCATGAACGTAACTGACCGACATTCTGTGAAGAGACATCTGGTTATATGACCTCAGCCATTGTACTTCCATGTTCCAAGCTCTATTGCTCAAGATCCCTAGCTTGTGCTTGGTTCCCGAAGATCACTCATCTATCTCACAACAACACCGAAGCGAACCGCCTCTCTCAACGGTGTTTCCACGATGAGATCATCACTCTCATGAAACAAACTACCTCTATCGTTTCTACCAATTTTCTAATCACAACGCTGATCCATAGGAACTAAAGGTATCCAATCGCGCGCACTAACCGAAATCGTCCGACTTTGGATTCAATCTCCTGGCTCCGCATTCCAATCAACGTCGACTTTTTCCATGAGGAGCCTTGAGAAGTCGATCACCCCGATATAGTAAAGTGTCTCAGCTAAGGAGATAAACGACGGAAGCTACGTCAGGAACTGTTGGTCTTGGCGGGACTTCTGCAAGGGCAACACGAGGTTATATTGGGCCAATTCTGACGCCTCCCGAGGGGTAAAGCTGGGAACCGTTGGAAAAATGGTGTTTTAGGCGGTTTCCTTATGTTGGCGCATCAGTGGCTGTAAGCTCTGTTGCATGTTTTAGAGCGTGACTAGATTAGTCGCATCCACTTTGTTTGCTGTTTGTTAGTTAACCTTTGTTAGTATCATCGTTCACTCCTTATGGTGTTGAGGCACCTCGAATCGAGGGTATGTGTGTTAACGATCACGCGATGTTAATTGAATATCAAGAAGATCACTTTGTTGAACTCGATTCATAGGATTGAAACGTTCTTCGCCGTCTAATTTCGGAGAGCAATAAGACACTACGGTAGATATCTATAGCGAACAAGAAACTAGCACTGGACGACACTCCGAAATATCGCCATGTCTAGAATATCAGTGATCTTACACCCATGCTATTTGTAATATTCAGCTCTTAGCCCATATAATCGACTGGTTTGTCCATCATTATGTCATTGATGTTTGCTGTATTTCGGAGCTTCTCTCCGCGGTAGGCGTGGATACGCCGAGCCCGAATTCCGTAATCACAATCCCATGGTGTTTCTGTACGAGGTCAAAGCCATACGTCTAAGACTGACTAGACAGTCCTAAAAATTCAAGCTATACAAGCTTAAGTCTTTGCTCTGGATCGACACATGGAAAACTTGTTTGCCATTGACCCGGCCCTTCAACACCGAGACTCCACCCATAAACAAGAAATTTAAGCATGATGACGCCTCATGAGAGCATATGGGCGAGATAATGCAAATAAATCTAGTCTATGATCTGTAGACGTACTGTTTGATTGGGTTCCCAGCTTTCTTACCGAGCTTTCATGGCGTTTGGCTCATGACTGTCGATATTCACGACTCACGCCAAGTTCCGCTCACGTCTCCATGGTATAAAAAAGAAACAGGAACTTACGTATAGCCTCATGCAGCTAGTTAGTCATCTACATTAGGCAAAAAATTAACATTCTCATTACGGCTGGAGAATCTCTATCCGGCGAGGAACACATCCTCTTTCACAACTTGGGAGGCCTAAAGACAAGGACTAGCTAATTCAGGCGAGTGGACAAGCTCAACGGGAGTTCCTAAATAAGTTGAAAGTTGTAGAGAGCTGAATAATCGGCTAGAGAGTGTTGGTTTGCCTCCAACGATCCCATGGGTGCATGGCTAATGAGGGAAGTGGTGGGCACTACAAGCCTTGGTAGAAGGTGATGGGCTCAGGCAAGCTGTCATAAGCTGTCAAGCGACACGAACTTAGCTTAGATATTATGCATACGATATAAATGAAGAACATTGATACAATAACGAGTAACCAGCAATTATAAGAGACTTTACTTGTAAGACCTGACTTCCACATTCCAACATGGAATCTCACTAGAAGACTTACCGCATTCCAGGTAACCCAGATATCTGGTTTCAGAGAACCGTTAAAAAGTTTCTCTCAACTGCCGGACGTTGCAAAACTTTGCCAATCCGATCGAGCTGGTTCCTCGATCGGTGGAGCAGATAGTCTCGCGTCTTGGCCTGCGAGAGACTAAAACGGCCCTCCACCTGACGGCGTGACGTTGGTGGCATGAGAGTCAACACCAGTTTCGACGGTAAAGGAACGTTTGCCTGATTATCAAACTAATCTTCTTTAGTTTGCGTTTCGAATTACTTAGTAGCGGGTTTTCTAATCTGGTCATGATCATCATCGCGATCAACTTCGGACAACCCGCTCAGTGTAAGACGAAGCCCCGTTTGGACCTGGTGATAGGGGTCAAAACACAGAATAATCTCCTTTGAGCGATTATGAAGAGAAAATTTTGATTCACGCGTGGAGGTGATCGACGTCAGTGGAAGATGTCTGAGCTCGTGATCGTGTCAGAGTTGACGGTGAGAAGTTGGCAGACCGGGCAGCATGGAGCTCGATCGAGGAAGAGAAAGAAGTGTTTTTCTATGATAGGGGTGAAAGATCGAGTAATGATGCTTACTTCAAGCTTAAGTCTCAGTATAACTCATCTCTTGATGTAGAAGTTGTCTGCTCCTTGCTATCTGCTCTAACTTCTTCTTCATCCGTTTCGAGAACCATTGTCTGCTTGTACTACCAATAACATGGCGAATTTGCATGTTTCAGAAGCTGATACTGCTAAGAGGGCTGTAAGTTAACTCTCTCATTAGTAGGGCCTTGCTAACATGCAACAGAGTAACTCCTGGAGAAGCCCAACCCATCAGGAAAAGAGCTGTCACCCCCTCCACTCGTTCTTTATCAAGAGTTCAAACAACAAATATGTTCTCAAAGACAATGATGGTCACTTCCATGATGCATCTCTGGGAGATATCCTGGAGAGAACTAGTCAAGACGACGCAAGATCGTCTGACGAAAGCATTGGCCCCTCATTGTTCACTTCCTCCCTCTCATACAAGTCTTCCTTTGCCCAGGCATCCATCTCCCAATCCTCGTCCAACCTTCCCACTAAGCCAAGCAGCCCTTCTCTTGGAGAGTCTTCTCACCAAAGAGACCTCATCGTTCCTCGTCCAAGGCTACCTGAACCCAGTAGCTCGACGACGGGATAGCGGGTCGGTGTATAGCGTTGAAAATTTCTCGGTCCAGGCCGTTGACTACACTGCGACTGCCACTCAAACCTCTCCCCGCAACTCAATCCTGAAGGGCAATGCCGCTCCTGCTCCCAAGGTTGAGATTGACTCTGAGTCTCAGAACTTGGATGAGTACCTGAGGAAGTATGGTCAGAGGAAAGTCACTCGGCAAAAGCACATCATGACTGCGTTTCTGATTTCTGTCAAGTAAGTTTCTCAACACTCCTCGACAAGATAAAGACAATTCTGACATCATGAAGTTTTATGTTTATCTTCGCCTCCTGGTGGTGGCCTCGCTATTACTATGTCTACATCCCATTCATCTCATTCCCCCTTGTTCTCAACTGCATCATGATTGCCTCCATCATCTGTTTTACTCTCAAGAATCTCATCTTTGCTGAGAAGATAATTGAGCCCGATCACCTTGAAGATCTCATAATGGTCATGCCTTGTTACAATGAAACCCTGGAGGAATGCACCAAATCTCTAGATTCCCTGGTTGATCAAGTTGGCATTGACAACCACAAGAGGGGTATCATGGTCATTTGCGACGGCCGTGTCCGCGGCCCTGGAATGGAGAAAACGACAGCCCAGTACCTCAATGAAGACATTTTTGTCGAGCAACTCCACCGTGAGAAGATCGCCAGAGCTTATAGAGCCTGGGATGGTCAAGCCATGGATGTCGAGATCTCATGGGGTTACTATAAGGGCGTCCCATTCTACTGCATTGTCAAAGAGCAAAATCAGGGGAAACGCGATAGCCTCATTGTTATCCGCTCGTTTTTGTACAAATTCAACATCAGAAGCACCAACCCCACGACCATATTTTCTTCGCAATTTCTGCTCTCAATGACTGACTGGCTTACACAAGAAGTCAAGGTCAATCAAGTGGACCATTTGATTGGCATGGATGCAGACACCATTTTTGACAAGGTCTGCATTTCAGAGCTGCTCAAAGAATCAAAATACCCAAATACTGTGGGCGTCTGTGGCTATGTTGCGGTCGATTTCAAGGACGGCAATTGGAATCTGTGGTCAATCTATCAGAATGCCGAATACACCATTGCTCAAGGCTTGAGACGACTGCATCAATCCATTGCCACGAAAAAGGTCTCATGCCTGCCAGGATGTTGTCAGCTGCTAAAAATCTGCGACATGACTTGCGGTGACAAGGTCCTTGTTGAGCTGTTTGGATATTATCCTAGACCGCTTGATGGCATAATCACACGCATCCGAGCCACCGCTTCTGAAGACAGAAATCATATCTGTCAGCTTCTTACAACATTCCCAGAGGCGCAAACTCGACAGGCTCTGAGAGCTCGAGCGTACACGGATGTGCCTCATTCTTGGAGTGTTTTCTTGTCCCAACGCCGCCGGTGGACACTTGGAGCTACAAGCAACGATTTGTTGTTGACAACAGCAAGACATTGCCAATGGTGGGAACGAATTCTTGCGTTTTCTAATGTCCTTACTTGGTGTCTCAATGTCTTTGTAATTGCTTCTATCGGATGCATGATCGTTGCTTTTATGCATCAGCCGTGGTGGATCATCATGGCCTTTGCAGGCATTATGATCGTACCACTCATCTACTACGTCATCATGGCTGTCTGGCTCCCTCAGTCGATGCTGGAAAGATTTCAGTATCTTTTCGGCCTTTTCATATTCGTTGTTCTCGGACCATTTTTGAATATTGCAGTCATAGTATTTGCTGTTTTTAACATGGATAGCTTTGGCTGGGGCAAGACTAGGAAGGTCATCGCTGAAACCCCTGACGACCAGGTCCAGGAAAAGCAAAGACTAGAGGACTCTGGCAGTGGCTCAGCCTCACCACAGCTGAATAGCAGAAGTAACCAAGTTGATGAGACTGCAGCGGGAGTAACAGTCCGGAGGCCGACTGTAGTATACGTGCCGCCAATTGCTCAACACCGGTAGTTCGGTTATAGTTTGCAGTAGTTGAACGCCAAAGCCACAATACGATAGACTTGAAACTTCTAAATGTTAATCCTAATCTTGATTAAGCCTAAAGTATGGGTGCATAGATAGCATTCAAGATGTATGTAACGTAACGTAACATGCACACCCACGTGTATATCCTCAGATCTATCAACTGCTTGAGCCTCGAGTCTAACAAAGACACCCCTGTAAATTCCCCAAACCGCCTCTTTCAACGTCGTCAACTACATCAAAGCGCGATCGTCAGCTCCCCACCCACCACCTGAAAGACTGGCGTTTAAATTTATATGGTTCAAAGGCTGGAACCACCACGCTAGAATCGGGAGCGGCGGCCCAGAAGCTCCTCTGAAAACGTGTCGATCGCGTACCTCACCTGGTAAAGTGCGGCTACTGCTAGGAACAAGGGGTGGTGTAAGACGCCATGAGCTAAACATTTCCAAGTATGGTAATCCTGTTTGGCACAATCAATTGTTGATGGTGTATAGCATTCCAAGTTTGGGATCCTCACATGACGCAGAGTGACCAAATTCGCTCACTCTTGTCATTGTACTATATCTTCTTTCTCCAATAGTCAATCAGCAATTGTATAGTCGATCCTTTCTTTGATCATTGCATGACTCACTGAGAGTCTTTACCAGAAGAAGCGTCAACGCCAGCAGCGCCTCGTCATTGTTATTGGAGCTGAAAATAGGACTCAACAAAACTAAAAAAGAACTTTGCGTCAATGGTTTATCTTTGTTATCCACAAAAGAAAACATCCATAACGCCGGTCTCGTCATCAAGGCCTGTTGGTCGGATCGGGAACAGTCCTGAAGATGTCTGGCGGGCATCAAGGATTTAAAATACTCAATAGTCTAAAATAAAAGATTCGTCAGGGATATAACTTACTTATATCTAAGAGCTCTGGTGCACTTTTGTGTCGATCCTGAGCCTTTATCTCTTCAGCACAAAAGGATTCGTTGGATAATTGTTAGTGTTTCATAATGAAGTCTCTCACTCTCCTGTCACTGGCTGCTCTGCCAAGCATTGTCTTCGCACATGACTTTATGGTCAGACGCAAAGGAGCCGAGTTCAACATCGCTGCTCGTCATGAGCATGCTTCAGCTCAGTCTGAAGGACTCGAGAAGCGAGCCTCTTGTGGAAAGGATATTGGCTCTTGTCCCAAAGGACAATGTTGCTCTGCCGCTGGCTACTGTGGCACCACTTCGCCTTATTGCTCTTCGCCACAATGCCAAATGGACTATAGCAACGGCAACTGTGATGGAAGGTATGTCTGTTTCCGATCTGTACTTGGACGCCTGACCTAACTCCTGTTCAGCAAGAAGCCTAAAGGTGATACCACAGCAAACATTCCCAGATCAACCACTGGCAAGGTCCCCTATAGTAAGTATCTAAGCGTCACTGCTTGAAACACCAACCTGACCAGACCTAGACGTATATATTACCAACTGCACTACTCCTGGAACTTTCGCCCTGACCTTCGATGACGGCCCTTACAAGTACACCGACCAAGTCTTGGACGTTCTCAAGCAGAACAACATCAAGGCTACATTCTTCATCACTGGTACTAACCTCGGCAAGGGCCAGATCGATGATGAAACCACAGGCTGGCCCAAGATCCTCCGCAGGATGTACTCCGAAGGTCATCAGCTCGCCTCGCACACCTGGTCGCACCAGGATCTCACTGCCTCAACTGACGAGGTCCGTCAGCAGCAGATAATCTACAACGAGATGGCCTTCCGCAATATCTTCGGGTTCTTCCCCAAGTACCTCCGTCCCCCGTACGGAACCTGCAACCGAGTCTCCGGCTGCCTTGACTATGCGACCAAGCTTGGGTATCATGTTATTAACTGGAACCTTGATACCAAGGATTTCGAGAACAACACCCCTGACAAGATACAGACTAGCAAGAACACCTTCTCTAACGGCGTTTCTACTAATGCTAAGGCCAATGCTTACATCGAGCTGAGCCACGATGTTCAGGAGCAAACTGCTTACAACCTAACTGCTTTCATGATCAAGACAATCAAGGATAGGGGATATAGAGCCGTCCCCGTCGGAGAGTGTCTTGAGATGCCCGTGAGAACTGGTACGTTACTGATCCTAACTTCCAGCCTTCAGTGCCTGTATACAGCGCCACTCCTTGTAAGTACTTTCGCCTGCACGATATACTTCATCGAGATATGCCCCGGTGTATCACAGAGTTTCTTTGAGCATGTGGTATCACTCCGCTGTTTCGGAGCTTTATGTTGAACCCAAATAGCTATAAGAAAGCAAGTACTGATATGCTCAACAGCTCCCTCTCCTACTGCCGCTACCAAGGATGGCACATGCGGTGCTAAGAATGGCGGCACAAAGTGCACCGGATCCAAGTGGGGAGACTGCTGCTCCTACAACAGCTTCTGGTGAGTTTTCAACCCTAACCCCTAGCAGGCAAACCACTGACCAACTATTTCTTCTACAGCGGCTCAACATCCGGATACTGTGACGGCGGTTGTCAAATCGACTTTGGAAAGTGCAACAAGTGGACTACTGAAAGTGCTCTCATTGTCTCGGCCAATGGTCTTTGCGGTGACAAGTATCACCAGACTTGCAAGGGCTCTACATACGGAGACTGCTGCTCCAAGGGTGGAAACTGGTAAGTTCTTTCTATCACCCCATTACTATCTTTTATCTAACAACGTATCTAGTGGTAAGACGAGCGCATACTGTGGCACTGGCTGCCAGAGTGGCTTCGGAACTTGCACCTCTTCTAAGTGAGGCGTAGGAATTCGAGGCAGCCTCCGGTAGAGCTGCAAACCACTATATGGTAACTCATCCCTGTTTATATATTGTTCATGATGTAGACGTAGTTTAGACAAGTAGGCATTTGACGATTAAAATAGCCATTGTTACAAGATCATATGAATCTTGGACTCTTCTGGTTTGCTCTTCCAGTAAGTTCTCATATATCTCTGTGGTGCTTCCCGGCGCATTTTGGCCTCATAAAGAGTCAGCCAGATAGTTCTAGCAGCCCAAATTGCAGGACTTGCCAGCCCCTGGCCCTCTCAGCAAACAACACGAGTACGCAACTGAGTTGCAAGTCAACAGGGCTCGATTTTGAGTCCAACTTCCCCAACACGGCCAAGTGCAGTACTCGACCCGTGTTGACAAAAGCAACCATATACCAGCCCCTGTCTGATGATCCCTTTAAGCCTGTGTAATAACGTTCGAAATTCATAATGAAACCCACCAAGCATATGTGAGAATAAGTCTGTTGCCGCTCTCACTGGCCAAACTATCACAAAGTAAAACTCGAGATGTCATCCAAAGCTCATCTTTATCGTCAACGCCGGGGCTTTACTCCTATGAGGACTCCACCGGCGCCTCCAGGTGACACAAGACATGCCGGCTGCGTTCTTGTGTGCACAAATAACTAGGATCTGTCACTCTCACAACGTGCTGGCCCTTGCCAATTCAGTCGCCGCGGATCTGGCCACGCACGCGGCAGAATGCATGCAGCCGCCGTATCTCATAAGCCTGCATCCCTAACAAGGCCTTGTTATGTGCGGATAGTCTCCTCGAAGACATAGGACGGGTGTCAACAGATCCACGGATACCTGCAATTCCGAACATCTCCGGGTGTAAAAATGCACAGTCAATAGCAGATTACCTTCACCTCTGCCTTGATCAACTTTTGGCCAACTTGACTACGTAACTTGGCGGGCGTTTGGAGGCTACCAATTCCATTTACATGTGCATGTATGTCTTAGAATTGTCCACAGATATTTTTCAGCTTGAATTCTGCAGTTTTTTCGGCAGACCTGAGGTTTCTCAGCCGTAAGTATCAACCAACGGTCAGGCGCCTTGCACAACTGCTGGGGATCTAGTGTCGTTTGCTCACTCGTTGTCTGTCAGCGTTTGAGGCGGCACCCGTCGACTAAGCATCAGCTGTTTGTACTATGGTGCCATACGTATGTTTCCATCAGTTACGGTGGTCAAGCGCCATTTCTGAAATCTCTGACTTATCATCCAGTGTTTCATGATGACGAATGAGGACAGCTCTTGGAAACAGAGGTCTCATTTGACATCAGGCTTCAGATTCAACTGAAGTTCTCATAAGGCGATTGCATGGTCGATGCATTGCTACTAACTCAATTAAGTACTAACTGCATTGTCAATTCCTCGGATCTGTTGTTGGTGGATATGCCTGCACGATTGCCATGTTTTGGTCGAAATGATGCCGCGATCTGTTGAAAGATAGCAAGTAATTGTTGGTAAGAAAATCTCGCCTCTCCATGTTCTATAGGTAGCCTATAACAAAATCATCAAACTCAACCAGTCAACTGCTCATCGTTGAATACAAAAATAACTCAGACCAAGGGATATGCAATCCAGCCTCAAAGAACAAAGGCGATCGTAATCCCCCTGGATCTTGCTTGGATCTTGATTCTTCCGCTATGCATCCGATACTTCTTGTGCCTGTGTCCACAACGTTCAAGCCCCAGCACTAAACCAACACCTCCTTACTAACACCACAATCAACACGCATCAAGATGTACTCAACCGCCTTGGTAAGCTCAGGCCCAAGAAATGTCACGAAAAGCAACAGCATCGTCGTCGCAGACAGATCTGTCCAAGGCGTGGGGCTGGTGTGATCTAGAGTTTACCAGAAAACGTTGTTTGCCTCGACGAACATGGGCACGTACCCATCGTACAGTGTGCGAGGCGTCAATGGCCATGTCGACAAGGGGAATACCACATGGAAACGTGCGTTGAAGAGGGCCCAAGCTCGGTGGCCCTGGTCAGTGAGCATTTCGAGACATGACCAAGCTTGAGACGGATAGCAACATCTATTGTAGATCAAGTCGGAGCACAGGGCAAAACGGGCAACAAAAAAAAACATGTCGACAATGGTTGATACGATGGTGAATAGTAGTCTGTCAAACATCACGCGGCTAATTGCCAACTTGTTAATATACACACTAGACTTTATATCTCGATCAACAATAAGAAAGCCGTCCTCTCGTACCAAGAAATAGAGACAAAAGGGTAACAAGACGAAAAGAACAGAACAAACGAATCAATCCCATGCGCGCAACCTCATGAAGGGTAGTAGTAATCTCACATAGCCCTCAACTTTGTAGGCTCCTTTCCCTAAACGCCCTGAACAGTTCGTACTTTGTCATTAGCAAAAATCCTTGAGAACCACCAACGACCGCATGACTTTCACAAGTCACTTCGCTGTGAACCACTTTTGTTGATATGAACTCCGTCGCCATTGTAGGCGTTGATGTTTCCCGACAGATCCACCAGGTATGTTGATACTCACTGGTGATCGTCCATGGCGAGATGCCGCGCGTCCGCATCTATCTGGCCAGTTTCCTACATTACCGTCGAGGCTAGAAGACGTGTTTCGACATCGTCCATACCCATCCCATCCATGCGAGGACCTTCCATTCCCTGGAGTCTTTGTTCAATAGCCTGGAAGCGTGGTTCGTAGCCGCCTCCAGCTCGGGCTTCAAGACTGTCCATGCGCTTCTCGATGTTATCAAGGCGCTGCTCGATGCGCATTAGACCCTGGGCCATGTCGTGGTTCAGGCGGTCGAGCTTATTAGTGAAAGATCGGATCGATGTAGCCAGCGGCGCGTTCTCCTGACCAGGCGTGCCAGAGGGAGCTCGTGGCTCATGGTTATGGCGTCCCTCTTGGATAGCAAAACGCCATTGGTTTCCGAGCTGAACTTCGCAAACGGCCTTGGCGCGAAAGGGACAATCAATTTTGCGTGTCGAAGGGTTGCGCTTCTTAGCAGTGCTGTTGTACTTGACACCACCGCGGTCGCAAACGAGATCGTAACGGGTAGGTTTTCCGTCGCGGTAGTTTGAAGCGCGCAGCTTGACAATTCCGTAGCCCTGGTCCTTCGCAACGCGCTGGACGGAAGCCATCAAATCTTCAAAGGTCCTAAATATGCCTTCTGGTGGGGGTAATAGCGCTGGAGGTGGTGTATTCGGCATGACGAGTGATTGAGCCAGGGTGGCGGTTGTAACGGAACGGTTTAGATAAAGCGGGGAGGGCAAATAAGTTTGCCCAAGAATAAATGGCTTCGGAGTGCTTTAAAAAGACCGGGTGCAAGGCGTAGAATGAGATCGCGAATGGACGAGAGATGCTGTTGGTTTTGGTCGCGATGCTGTAGTACACAGGGCAGGTATGCAAAAGGCTGGGTTCGACTTTCCCGCACTGTTCTAACTGTGATACAAGTATGGACCTAACAAGGTTTAGTGTTGATCCGGTCCGGGCCAGGCGGACCATTCACAGGCCAGACCTGCAGAAAGGCGGGGCCGTAGGTGACAGCAGGGTGCAATCTACGTACCTGATGGATGCTGCGAAGCGTCGTTTTGTATGTCAAGCACAAACCAGGGGAGGTAGCTTCGCGCAGAGCAAGGCGAGGTAAGGTACCAGACAGTATGAATGGAGAGGGAAGGGTGTGGAGGGGTCAAACAACGTGCTGAGAGATTGAGATGGTGACTTTGTGTAGCTTCAGCGGGTGCGACGATGGAAGATAAGGCAGAGACTATATGTACAGTAAGTAGCAAGAATGATTGCAGGCTTGTGATGAAAGAGATGTGTTTGCCGGAGGCACTGGGCCTTGATATAAATCAGGTTCTCGAGGTGGAAACGGGGAAACGGTTCGAAGGGGGTGTGAGGAAGCTCAGGCTTGAGGCTTCAAAGCTGTTTGTATGGATGCCAAGCACGTGACGGACGGGCTGAATAGAGCGTTAGAGTTGGTGGTTGATACGGGTAGACGCAGCAGTTGCGGGCTTCGGCTTGTTTCATGAACATTGAGGTGTTTGTCTCTCTCGTAGACCCTTTTGCTTGATGACCGTGATACACTGGCAATTCTGGCGTCTAGACAAAGAACTCGAGGTATGTCACCTCTATCGATCGACACGGTGCGGGCTTACTCTGACGGGTTCAGTTCAGTTCAGTCGCAGCTACAGTTGCAGTCCCATTATACGGGTCACCGGTTCCTGGTTCCTGGTCCCTTGCTCGATCGAGACTCGTTCCCTCAAAACGGTTCGACTTAGGTACCTTACTTCAACTGCATGTGCCTACGATTGAACTTGGTTGCACCAACGGGAATCTAAACGTCAAAACTTCTTCCCTTCCCCTAACAACGCTTGCCCCACGTCACGCAAGGCAAAGACGAAGACACAGTTAATCTTTGTATGCGTCCATCCAATCCATTCCTTACTTCTAGAATGTTTCCCTGCGTCAACAAAGTTTACAGTGCAAGCACTGACCATTTCTGTTAGACCTTTGTATCCATCTCGGAATAAAAATAGAGCCCTGTCCACTTTTGCCAGTCTGATCCTTTCCCCATTGTCCACGCAAGCCTCTCATTCGCTCGGCCACCTGCGATCTCGTGTTGCTTCCTCAGCGCCATCAACTTCTGGATACCCTATCTTTTACCGGTCTTCCTACCCCATTCGCGAATATGAACCAGCAGCCTGCCGTTCAAAATCAGGCTCAGGCTCAGGCGCCAAATGCAGCCGGCCAGGATGGCTGGGATGAGGCGCGCCTTGAGGAAGCCATGAAACGCCTCAAGCTTCTGCACATCAAGGTAATGTCGTTTTCAACGTGAGAAAACGAGATGCAAACTTGCTCATCAGGCTCTTGTTTCAGGTCCGGCAATTGAACGACACCATCCCCAAGATGATCAAGCCGCTTGTGCAAAAGCAACCTTCACGTAGGCTCCCTAGTCTACTCATACTCTGAAACATCCTGAGCTGACCCGTCACCTATGTATAGCCGATGTCATGTTTGCAGCTTTCATGAACTCAGTCAATGAAGCGCAAGCAAACATCAAAGAGGTTACCGACTTGATGCGTGATGAGAAAAGTCGTGAAATCTTTGCGCAGGCCAAGAAGAGAAAAGAGGAAGAGCCCACAAATATCAAGACTTGGGAATATTATGATCACCCAGACTGGTTCAGAATGGATGAAGAATAACGAGATACATGGGACATATAGCATAGGCGTTTATGGACGGTTTAACTACATCATCGGGACATTAATGATAGGAGCAAGAGTGGTGCAGAAAACGCTTTCGGACTTTTTTCACTACTGGAAGACGGTAGATCAATATCATGGAGTTTTAGAACAAAGTACCACACAGTTTTTTTTTTCGATCCAATGGATAGATGATACAAACATTGCCGCCTCGCTCATTAGTGATACTCGATGCCATGAATTCTGATGTTGCTTCTTTAACGACGAGGCGGCCAGAAGCTCAGTGAAATGAACAAGGTTTCGGGGAACTCCTATAGAGTTTGTGATATATTACAGTCAAATTGTCCTGATTTGCATAATTTGGGGAATAGAGAGGCATAGCCCCTAAGTTTCCATAAGACTGTTTCCTTTTTCCAGGGCAAGGATAGGTTGATCATCTTCGACTACACACTCTAAGATCTGATCCAAGGGCGTGAGGTCCATAGAAGTACGTTCCTCCTGCTTTGAGAATGGGCTTCCTTCCTAGCTTTATATTAACTTTCGGTTCGCGAATGGCACCGCGGTTGACGGCGGAGGCCACATAGCAAGACCTACTCTAGCAAAACCGATACCGAGCTGCCAAGGGGGGCGGAGAGAACATGATGGGAGAATGGCATTGGATCTTCTGCAATACTTATGCCTAGCTTAGTCTACATTTTAGTTTCTAAACCCTCTACATGAAGTGTTCAGAACATGGAGTGCAAGAACTCATATTCTCCTCTATCTCCAAATCATAGAATGTATATAGCTTTAGTAGGTAGCTAAAGGCTCATAGTGCTCGGGGGAGGGAAATGAGAAGCATTGATGATAAATATTAGCGATTTCCCCATCCTCTACAGACTAATCTTATTTCTAAACGTTTACTAGAACAAAGATATCATTTTATGCTGAGAACCTATCGAGTTACATCGTGACTTATAGTCAGGGGAATATGGCACCAGTTTCAGTCAAGACTCAGAAGTAGGCCTATTGAGACTCAGTATCTCGATATCGACACTGTTTCAGTATTTAGTAAAACTTGAAAATAACATTTTTATGGATCTGAATACAAGTAGTTGGGTTGGCCGCGAGATCGGCCGTGAGTAGATAGCCTTGGCTGGACATGGAGGAATGACAAGAACTGGCACCGCACATATTATTCAGAGCAAATTACAAACCAAAATAATCAGCGTGAATGTTTCCAAAGAGTCAATTTGTGACTTATGCTGAGTTTTTGGTCTTAGGAGTTTGGAAAGCAAGGCCTGATTCACCATTTCAATGCATCCCACTGTTATCACACACCGTCTATCCATTGAATAACGGCAAATTCGTTTCGCCCAACTCAACCTGTTCGGCGGAGTTCGGGAAGCACAGAGATATGATCTGTTTCTGCGAAACTGACACAGATGAAGCATGTTGCTTCTCTCTATCCACAGATCACCACCAACTAAATGAAACTACCCTGAGGATCTATTTTACATCCAAGTCCAAGTGGAACCTGCGGCTGGCGAAAGCGTAAGCCACTTTGTGGCTGTATCACGTGCTTAGCACGCCAGCCCCACTACGAATTTTACACACCCACACAGAATTAACAACTCGAGTGTTTTGCGAAATCTCCTCTCCTACTCTCGCGTCCAACGTCCAACACCAACTAACCCGAGCAGCTCAGTCAAATCACCAAGCCGCTACAATGGTTAACCACAGAGTCACCTACCGCCGCCGCAACGGGTGAGTTCTTTCCTACGAAGCTGTCGAGTTTTCTCGCTCTCGAATATGTCGAGATCCTGGTTCTCGCCATACAGCCTCATACTTTCGACTCGGCCATACGATCAGGAACTAACCATGCTCTCAGTTGGAACACGAGAAGCAACACTACCCGTACCATACGTACCCCCGGTGGTGAGCTCCGCGTGCTGCACATCAAGAAGCGAGGCACCGTCCCCAAGTGTGGTGACTGCGGCTCCAAGCTTTCAGGCGTAAGTCGACCAAGACAAGCGAATCTTCTGCGATACGAGGGATGAGACAACACGAGGACGGCAAACGGGTACTGGCTGGCATGCGAGGCAACGAGCGGCTGTGACATCAAGACCGATGGCTTCACATACCGCGAGAGGAAGGAAATTTGGCATGACCCATCCAACCAACCGCTTCTTGTTTTGTCTCTACCCTCTGTCGCAAAGGATTATCGACCTACCGTGGAATATTAGAACTGACTCAATTCTCCCATAGATTCCCGCTCTCCGACCCCGCGAGTACTCTCAGATCTCCAAGCCCCAGAAGACCGTCCAGCGCGCCTACGGTGGTTCCCGATGCGGTAACTGTGTCCGCGACCGTATCGTCCGAGCTTTCCTCATTGAGGAGCAGAAGATCGTCAAGAAGGTGCTCAAGGAGCAGGAGCAGAGCCAGAAGAAGAAATAAATGCAATTTCCATTGCTAGGTTAGGCTTTGCGTGGGAAAGGCAAGGAACTCTGAGGACTCGGTTCATTGCTTTGGTGTTCATTAGGCAAAAAGGGACTGCATGATACATCGGGCCGGTGCCAAATGGTTGGCCGTCCGCCGTCTTAGGACTGCTACTATCCTCTTGGTGACTTGAATGAGAAAAGAACATCAAGCTGGCGTGGACTGTGCATGAGTGATGAAGTATCGTTGGTGTGGCGAAGGTGTTAAAAATTATGACCATGAAAGTGACATAAAAGTTACCGGCGCCAATTGGTTCAAATTACATCCACTTGGATTGTCAATATGTGTCTCATTGATTCATTGTCATTTAAACGGGTTCTCCATTTGTGTCATCTCAAATACGTAGACTGAATATGGCGAGGTGAAATCATGACGTGCTAAAATTATCTATCCCCCACTTACTTTGATAATCTCTTCCAATTCCTACATCGAAACGAGAAATCCTTCCCTCCGCCACAACTGTATACCTCGAAAGCCCGCGATATTGTCATAATTAGCATTCAGTCATGGCATCACGAAGTCTCATCCGGCCATGCAGCGCACAACGAGCAGTGTGCCAAGCTCTCATCCAGACGCCGCGACCTAGATCCACGACTACAGTTTTCAGAGCCGCCACCTCGACAGTCTCACCTCGTTCTCAAGCCACTACATCAAGTCGTCGACTCTTCCACGCCCTTCCGAGCCGGAGAAAGGACCAACAGCCACCAGCACAACCTCCCCCGACCGACTTTGCCGAGCTCGACGTGCTTGGCAACACTCCAGCGCCTTCAACTTCGGTCGACGTGTGCATGTATGATGGATTTGGACTGAACAGCGGCATCACTGTGACGGGCGGTAATGGCGTTTTGTTGATTGATGGCGAGGTATTCAACTGGCGCCCGTGGGAGGCCAAGGGCTCAATGAATCTTGTCAACAAGAAGGGCCAGTTTGAGCTACCACCAAAGGCATTTGCGCTATTTGATCTTCTATGGCCTCGACCTGGTATGTGTTCATCCTCGCCACTTGTGTCATGACATATTTGGCATTCTTGAGGAGAATGCTCTTTGCTAATTGAGTTATAGATCTCCTCATCATTGGAGTCGGCCCATCTATTATGCCATTGGCACCCGAAACGAGACGACTTATATCGGAGCTTGGTATGCGAATCGAAATCCTAGACACGAGAAATGCAGCAGCGCAGTTCAACTTGTTGGCCACAGAACGAGGTGTTTCGAACGTAGCAGCTGCTCTGATACCCATTGGATGGAAGGACGGTGTTGGAGCGGAATGAAAGCAGTTGAATCGAGAGGCGCATTTCGAAAGTGTATTTATATTGTAAGAGTATGAACGCGAGGGCAAGATGCTGTATATTCGCTATCATAAACAGGGAAATGGCGAGTCCTCAAACTGACTATTTTGCCCATGCAAAGCAATCGGAATGAGATTCGAAAAGCTCTCTGTTTTCGAATTCTATATTCATTCTCTATGTGCCGTGGTATATCTTTCTAACAGTGGAGGGCAGGGACTTACATTGCCAATTTGCGATATAGCTGAGATTTATGGATACGGCCAGAGCACTTGCATTCACTACACATGACTGTTTACCCATGTTTAGACGCA
Organism: Fusarium oxysporum f. sp. lycopersici 4287; assembly: GCF_000149955.1. NCBI lineage: Eukaryota > Fungi > Ascomycota > Sordariomycetes > Hypocreales > Nectriaceae > Fusarium > Fusarium oxysporum. The sequence goes on along the minus strand of NC_030995.1, from coordinate 1,565,497 downwards.
GCTACTGAACCAACACAGACTGGCATTCCCCAAAATGCCATAAGGTACTCGGAACCAATTCGAGTCAATGATAAAAACTAAAGATAACCAAAATTACAAGGTAAGGAGCATTTCTTCGAGATTCTACTCATAAATTCCATCATCTTCAGGGTAGGCTCCATGCACAACATGCCTCACTCCTGCACAAATAATTGGTTCCCCCAATGGCGATCTCATTCGCCCACAAGGTATGATGCAATTGTGTAATTGGTTGCTTCCCTGAACTTTGACAATTACTCAAAACCAAATTTCCATTCTCATCATCAATATCAATTCAGCAACGCCACACAATATCCACACTGAAGATCATCGAATTCAGCATCGAATTTTGACATTATTAGGTCACACTTCACGCAATTTTTGTTCTTTGGCGCGCCCTGACCGCGGTTCGCGTGGGGCACATACCTAGGGTCGACCGTCCAAGAACTTCAAAAGCTTGGCTGGGCCTTGTTCGTTGATCATTCAAGTTCCCGTTGTCAACTGGGCTTCTCTATGAAATTGCAAGTCTTTCCGGCGTTGTACTATTTGACATATTCCATGTCGATTGTATGAAGACGGCTGCGGTGGTCGGAGAAACACGCGAACTTGGTGTTACTCGTGTAATACCAATAATACCTTGTTGGTGACTCAACAGCAGCTTCAATCTCTGATACAACTAGAACAATCGACCCAAACTCAAACCCAATTGCGACTCAAACCCTCTTTCTTATCCATTATAAAAAATCCGCAACAAACTTATAATACCTCCACCAATATCCTAGAGTTAAACCCCCAGACGCACTTATGGCCTCTCCTGCAGCGAGCGTCCAACAGGACGACATTGACTCCACTGACCCTCACCTCACGGACCCGACCTTGCTGAGGGATCACTCAGAGTTCAAGTCCTATACAACAAGTCGTTTCAAATACTCTGGAATTCGAGTTTTCTACCGACAACATGCCAAGGCAGACCAACTGCCCAAAAAACCTGCTCCATTACCACTATTGGTATTTCTGCATGGCTTGGGTGGCTCTGTTGCCCAGTTTCATCGTCTGTTAAGTAGTCTGGTGGATGAAGCCCCTTGCATGGCAATTGACTACCCCGGTTGTGGCCGATCTGAATTCTCGGTCACTAATTGGGATGCCTACACGACGGATGCTTTGGTAGAGCTTCTGGAAACAGTCATTGAGGACTATCGAGACAAGGACGCAGGCCAACGAGTGGTCCTGATCGGCCACAGCATGGGGACAAGTCTCGCTGCTAAGTTGGCCAACACGCAACTCGAGCATACAACTTCGCTAGCCGAGTACGTCGTAGGGTTGGTGGCTATTTGCCCTGTGTCAAGCCCTCCTGATGAATCAAAGACATGGTGGTTTCGGATGGGACTTTGGGCTCCGGAATGGATGTTTAATTTGTGGCGAGCCTGGGAAGGTTGGGGGGGCCCCAACAGTGCCAGTATCATACGTTTCGTTGGAAAGGATGCTGACGAGGCTACCCGAAAACTCCAATATCGCTTTAACAGACAGAGTCGAACCCCAGTCTTTAGACGCATGGCTAATGGTGCCCTACCACTCTATCACAACGGCAAACCTAAAGGCGGTCTCCCAACCCTGGAGGTCTGGGCAGGATTAAATATCCCCGTCTTTTTGATAGGTGCTAAAGGGGACACTGTTGTTTCACCTGAAGAAGCCGAAAAGATTGCTAAAGCATTGGACCCTGAGAAGACTCTGCCAGAGTCAGGGTCATCAGAAGAGACACACGAGGCTATTGCCGACGCTGCTGCCCCCGTCAGTACTTCTACAAGACCGCAGGATCATATGCCACAAGCTATTGAAGATCTCAATGATGATGACTTCACAAAGGCTAAGTCTCCGGTGCTTCCCAGTTCAGAAGAGGACAGCCCTAATGATCCCTCAACCCCCGATGAGACTATGACTGAACTACCTGCGCAACCGAACCACCCCAGAAAGGTAGTAAAGACCATTATGATGCCGTCACCTGCAACACACGCTGTCCTATACGCTCCCTGCTCAGTTCGTGCCGTTGCTGGGTTAATTTCTGATTTCCTTGCCACACACGTTACTGGCAGACTTTCCCTGGCCTGGCAACTGCAATACCTCTCCCGTGAGGGAAAATGGGACGTCAAGAACCTTAACAAATGGAAGTCTGTCAATCCCGTATCCGAGCCGATTGGACCTGCTGGAAAACCTATTTTCCGGGCACTCAAGACACTTCGTGAAGTGGACGATGTCCATTGTCCACAGAATTTTGTTTCGAATTGGGGTTCTATCGTCAAAGATATCATTGATATCTCAAAAGACCAGCCTGTCTATGACCCCCGCGGGTTAGAACGAGCTGGAATCTATTATCACAAGTTCCCCACAGTTTCGAAGATACCTCCAGAGGCTCGTGAGGTTGAAGCTTTCATCAAATTAGTTGACGACCTTAGAGACCAGCAGCCTGCACGCGCTACCGCTGAGGACTGGACCAATCCCGAGCAGTGTGTTATTGGAGTGCACTGCCATTATGGTTTCAACCGCACGGGATACTTTATCGTATGTTATCTCGTTGAGCGGTGCGATTTCGGTGTTCAGGAGGCTATCGACACATTTGCCAAGGCGAGGCCTAACGGGATCCGCCACTCACACTTCCTGGATCGGCTGTATGTACGATACAATGTTGACACGGTTTCTGCCAGCCAGTCATGATTATCAAGGGAGAAAGGCGTTTGGTTAAGGGTGTTAACGGCCACAAGCGAGGAGTATATTGGCTTAAAGCGTTGATTATGGGCCATGGTTTAGTTAACAACCAGGAGTCTGGTCGGTGGTCTCTGTTGGCAACTAGCGTATAGATAATGGACTACTCGATGTTTGTCGGAGTCAAGCATTGTAGTGGGCACTTAACAGGCATGATATTCTACCCACTTTCTCGGGTCTGTATTGAGGTGAACTGGACAACACATTTAGACTCGGTTACCACTGACGTCATGCTGGGATGACTACGATGAGTCTGATTATATGATTTAATGTGAATTGCAGGGAATATCTGTTGGGCGATAAATCACCAGACAGCCGCTAAGAAGTTGCTGTAGTTGCGCTGGTTTGAAAACTCAAAAGTTCATATGCATCATAGGCAGGCTAATGAGTAAATCTACTATAGATTGGGTATACCGCTCTGCATATCTTGATCACAATCTCCCTACCGACCTCTTACTAGACTCATGTAAGTCGTATAATCATTCTAAGAAATGCAGTACATCCGTTAGACCTCAATAGCATGGTACTTGTTGCCGAGAGACCAAACTTCATCGAGTCCTTCCATGCCAACATCTTGGACATTAACCTTGCTCATCTTTTCCTTGAGTTCCGAGGTGATCGCGTCAACGTCAACCTCAAGATACTCCCGTAGATATTTGCCAACATCGGTGTTCTCAACATTACCACGGATGCTCTCTGTTCCCGGGCCACCAGAACTGTAGATATTGACGTCGACGGCAGTGTGGCCGTGGGTACTCCAACCGACGTGGGCGCGCAGGGAGATGAGAGCTGAGAAGAGGACAAGGGCGCTCTCAGGGTGATCGGCAATGGTGGTGATCTCCTTGTCAGAGGCATTGGAGATACCAAGACCGCGGACGATGAGTTCCTCGTTAATGTACTTCTTTAGCTTCTCCTTATTCTTCTTGATGCTGGAATCAGAGGCGAGGTGTGTGTTGAGCTTGGCGTGAAGCCACTCAGCCGAGGCGGTAGCATTCGCGAGGGCCTTGGGGTACCAGTTGTAGACAGGGAGGTGACCGGGTTCCTGAATCGCAGTGGCAAGACCACCAGTTTCATGATCGCTGGTTGCGACAAGAACAGTTTCAGTCTTGCTTTCCTTGATGAAATCAAGAACAGCTTGGAATGTCTTGTCATACTCAAGAACCTCGTGGACCTGAGCTGCAGGATCGTTGATATGACCGGCATGGTCAATTCGGCTACCCTCGATCATGATGAAGAAGCCCTTGTCACTCTTCTCGGTAGCCTTCTCAAGAGCGCGAAGAGCAGTCTTGGCCATTTCGCTCAGCGAGGGGTAGACGTCGTTGTGGTTTCGGCGGTCAATCTCAAAGGGGATGTCAGTTGGGGCAAAGAGTCCGAGGAAAGGCAGCTTGACGTTGTTGCCACCCTTGAGAGCGTCAAAGCCAGCGCGACTGTCGGTGTAGGTCCAGTTGTGCTTTTCCTTTGCAATCTTGATCACATCCGTGTCGTCGGCTCGGCAGCTGCCCTCTGTGCTGTTGGGCAAGAAGTTGCAGCGACCACCACCAAGCATCAGATCAACAGTTCGGCCCAGGACACCTTCTCCGATCTGTTGAAGAGCAATCTCGTCTTCCATCTCGCGGAGGACCACGTGGGAGTTGAAGCAGGCTGGAGTCGCATCCTAGATAGTCTTGATTAGTTTCGTAATGACTTCGTTACACTCTAGTTATACATACCTCAATCTTTGTTGTGACAACAAGTCCAGTATGATATCCAGCACGCTTGGCAGCTTCTAGGACTGTTCCACAAGGATCGTGGCTAGGGAGTGTAGAGATAGCACCATTGTAGGTCTTCTTGCCACAGGAGAAGGCTGTAGCACCGGCAGCGCTGTCTGTAACCAGGGAACTGCTGGAGCGAGTCCGGCTCGTGCCCCAGAAATGCTTATCGAGAGTGAGGGTATCGCCGAAGGGAAGCTCTTCCACGTGTTGTCGGAAGCTACGCGTCAAGGACAAAGGTGCAGGGCCCATGCCGTCTGACACCATGAAGACGAGGTTTCGCTTAGAAGCGGGCGTGTTGTGATCATGCTTGGTTTGTTGCTCATGCTGAGTCCAGATAGCAACAACAATGACAGCAGCAGTGGCAATCAGAGCCCAGGCAAAGAGGCCGAGTTCACGGAGTCGCGAGTTCCGGGCGGCCTTATCGGCCTGAGCATCGGAGCGGCCGTCACCGGAGCCGGACAAGAGAGGATCGCTTTCGTTGGCCTGAGGAGAAGGCATTGTTAGCTAAAAAGAAAACGTGGGATGACAAGATAAGTCTCGGACTGAGGCAGAAGGGAAGAAGAGGAGAGACAAACCATTGTACGGTATCTGGCCGCGTAAGAAGGAGGAAGAGTGTTGTGCAAGGTGCAACAAGACAACAGAAAATGGTTGGATGGGCGATTATGGCATTATGCGACACTACGAGTTGGAGTTATGCGGGGGGTAGCTTCAGAGCTTGTTACAGGGGCTTGCAGTTCCATTATCGGTGGACCAGGTGACATCAGTGGTTCACGTGGGTGGAGCGGGATGAAGGCCTATTGCTCACTGATAATCAGTTTTTGGAGAAGATAACCAATGGTGAGATCTTACCTTGACCACGCGAGCATAATTTTAAGGTAATCGAGATCATGGGTTTTTTTTTTTTTTCTTTCTTCTGGATGATCTCCAAATATGCATTTGACTCTTCACGTGTGCTTACCTACCGGTAGTTGTACTCTAATAAGGAACTCTACTTTAACCTCTACTGACTCGCATTTTCACGGCCCTCATTTTCACCTGAGGATTCAACAGATCCATCGTTAAAGAAGTAGACCCGACTTCCGTACCGTTGTTTCAACAGGCGGTGACGGCTCGCGACGACCCGCCCAATGCGATAACTCAAATTTCAAGCTTATTGGTATCAGCCTGAACCGAGCATGTACTTCAACCGACTTCATTGTACTGTGAATTCATAGCAAGTTTAGGCTATAGACTACCGTATTCCATCTCTTCCTCCGAGAACGACGTGCTCATGCTATAATGTTCCCTCCTGTTCGTTAATGGCCGAGTGGCCATACTAAACAGCCGACCAAACCGAGAATCTCTTGGCCCAAAGTCAACTTCAAACCGTCATGTTAGATCCATTTTCGCCGGAATAAGAATGACATATTGGTGTCACAGAAGGGTTTGTGGTTCGCTATTCATGCGCAGAGCAACCGCCGCACGTTGCTTTCGGCATAAGTGGACGGCTGTCAAACAGTTCGTTAGGGGAAAGTTGCTACACATGAGCCTGTTACTAACAATGATCCTCAAACGGAGCAGAAGCGCAAACCGTTTAAACAATCAGAAGGTTCGCAGCTGGCGTCTGAACCACGAACGACAAACTACCACTCCTCATCTCTACCGACAACCCGAAGATGCTGACCATGATGTGTCCTGAGACTCAAACGACTTGCCTCAAGCTCAGCTACCAGGACCATCGTTATGCTTCTCGTTCTCTGGGCTTGCTCATGCTACTCAACGGGCGCGCACAAAATAACAAGGCCCCCAGAACGAGATCTCAATAGCCCACATGTGCGGTTACGTTTTATTCCTAAATCTTTGCGGATGTTATGGCGGGCTCCTTTTCGAAACATCCTGCCCCCAAGTATACCAAGAAATCCACCGAATCAATGATCCAGATGCCTGGACAACAGAGGGTCTGAACGAGCTCCCCTTCACTCTCCCCGATCGTTGTGTTGCTGGCTGGCACAACACACGGATAATTCTGACACATGGCGTTTGTTGCCCTCGATGGTGGTTCGAATGCCCTTCTATTGTGGTTCCTCGATACCCTTATTTCTACCACCCGGACAACAGACAAGGTTGAGAGAGAGAGAGAGAGCGTTTATACGATAAAATCAAGTCAATTTAGAAGGTCTAGCTCAAGCTGAAGGTGGAGGATGTATTTCTATGAGTGCGACGCACGGAAAGGATGACAACTGCCAAAGCTGTCAGGAGTTGGTTGTATTCTGATATCTATACCCTCAATCTATGAATTATATCATGCGACTTTATAATGTGCCTTGAAGACACTGCCATCGTTTGCTGATGGACGCTTGAATCAAGACTGATAGCTTACGCATGCAGAGCCGGTATTAGAGCTCTTCCGTTTCGTACAACATCTTCTGAAGGGTATTGATGCACCTCAAGGAATAAGATTGACTGGATTGGTCCTGTCCCTTCTCTGTCAAAGAATACTCAAGTCTGACCCGCTGCGCTCTGGTAACTCCGAGTACCTTGGGTTAGCGTTTTAAAAAGGAGGGGATGATGCCAGACTTGGAAAGGGGGATGTTGTGGCCGTGAGATACGACGTTGGCATCCTCGTATGCAGTGTAAAGATGGAGCCACGGATGGTGTTAACAGGTAGATTCTAGTATCTAGATCCATCAAGTCTAATCTCAATTTAATATATAAATCTCTATAACACTATTAATAATTTAGTCAAGAACACAATTTTCTTTAATTCATAAATTTAGGTAACTTTATTATAGCTTGCTTTGTTCTCAGGCTTTTGACACCCTTCAGTAAAGGGCCGGTGTGCTTGGTAAGGTTTGTTCATAAATGCTATACTCAAATCCACTGCCACTCACAAATTAATCACGCCCACTCCTTTGCCAATACTTGGGTATCACTAATGCAAATGTTCCCGCCATTCAACCTCATAAGCGGCCATTGGGAAGAAAAGGCATCTCGGGCCTTATAACAGGGATGCCAAAATAAACCCATCAAAAAGCTTCCTGAGCTTATGCTAAATTTCCATTAGCCTTTTTGTCGTTTAGAATCGAGGTCTTGAGTATTCTTACCTGCCCGCAGCGTGTCCGTCATACCTTAAGCTTGATCTTTTGCTGCTTGGATCTCTTCTTCTTTTTTCTAAGTGTAAGGATATGTCTTCTTTGTACGACTCGCACCAGCCAGTTGTAAATCATCTCTCTCATGAGAATCAAGATGGTCGCTACAACAGTCGGAACGGCGCAGGCCCAGCTACAATGTTGTTAGTATTGTGCATTACTTCGGAAGTATTGCGCTGTAAACAGCCCAGCCCAAGAAAACAAGCGCCAGGGAGCAAGAAAACTTCTGACTCTTGACCAAGGTGCCAGAATAACTAGTTTCAGGGCAGACTGAGTTATCCCGGATTTACCTCAAGTCTTTTCGACATTTAGGATAGAGGTCCTAAGTTTTCTCGTCTCCCCTGTACATTGGATGAAATGAATACTTACAAATACCAAATACCATGGTGGATTTCGGGGAACCCCTCTTCCGCGAAGTTCTGTCCGAAAAATCCTGTTATGAATGTCAAAGGGAGGAAAATGATGGTCACAGTGGTAAGCTGCTTCATCGATTCATTCTGGTGGGCTGATATGGTGTTGAAGATAAGGTTGATAAGGTTGTCGGATGATTGTTTGAGTTGTTGTAGAGCTTCAGTTATCATAATACAGTGATCGAGCACATCGCCTAGGTATGTGTGGGTCATGGGAGTGACAATAACACCAGTTGAAGGGTTCTCCAGTGCCTGCATGGCTTGATCGTGGGTCATATGTGTCTTGTGATCTCGCAGAACATTGACCAGGTTGTCAATAGGGTTGAGGAAGCTCAGCATTTTGTTGATCTCACTAATGCATATATACAGCTTTTTGCTTTGACTGATACTCGGCGAGGTGAGCACATCTAGCTCAATGTCGGCAATAATGTCTGTATAAATAGACGTCAAAGGTATGGCAAGGTCGATGATGGCGTCGATAATGCCCTGACATAACAGGGACGCGTCATTGGACTCGCGAAGAATAGTGCCCGGGGTACTCAGACGGGTGACAATGGGCCGCTCAATATCCCCCGCTGAGACCTCGAAGAAAGAGATGACCGTGTTATCTGATGTTAGAAATATGGAGACCTGCTCTGCCGAAACGGCCATCTGATATGGCGTAAGGGATGAATGGCTCTCCATGAATTCTGTTCGTGCCTCATTTCCCGAGGCGTGATAACGCTGTAATGTCCTTATCATGCCCGTCTCTTGCAGGTCTGCTGTAATAGGGTCCTGTGGCCGTAGCGAGTTCTCAAAGTCCTTCTCGGGGTCGGCCGCCCTGCGAGTATTCCAAAGCTGCCTCACTGAGCCTCTCAAAGCGCCGAGCGTCTTACTAGAGTATGTGCTGCTTGTGCTGGTTGTGTCATCTTCATCGTCTACCAGGTGGACGAGCTTCTGCAGGGTCATGACGATGAAAGCGTGGTTGGGATACCAATCAGCTTTCGTCCGGTTCCTAATCTGCATCATGTCCTCCAGAGCAAGCTTGTGAAGACCCTTCTTGTTGCCGATTGCCTGAATAACGTCCCAACTGAGTCCATTGACGTTGATCCATCGGCATTTGGCCCATTCTTCCTTTGGCTGTTCAAGGAAGTCGATGAAATTCACATTATCGAAGTGTCGCTTAACCATTTTTTCTTGCGAAAAGTCGATTACAGAAATCTCACAGGGTGCTTGAAGTGCAGGCATCGAAGCATGACCTCCATCGGGAAGCTTTGGGTCATAACCAGGCTCGGAGCCAGGCTGCCAACCAGGGCGATCGCCAAAGGCAGTGTCGAACTCATCATAATCCTCCACCGTCTTGAACGTTGGGGCGCGAGTCATTCGGCGTCGCAATATCGAGGGCGAAAATGTCATTTCGCGATGGACCTCTGTATCGGAACGCACTGGCCGCACAGGCTCAGCCTTGGGCGGGGAGAGGTTCTGTGTGTTGAGGGTGAGGTTGTAGCGGACATGCTGATCCTTCTCATCAGATACGTTGGTGTTGGAAGAATGGCTTTGGCGACTGCTCTGCTCTATATCGTCCTGGGGCTGCATCGTATTATCGTGCTCCGCTGGGACAGCGAAGTCTCGTGATGTTGACATGGATGGGAAGATGCCCTGCTGAAAGGCAGAGGCGAGAAATAGAGTATATATTGCAGCCGGTCGAACGAGCGTGTAGAATAAAAGTAACTTTTAAAGCTGCAGAAAGCCTATCAGCGCAGCTGAGAGAGATGGAATGAAAGGGATCAGGTCCAGTTCGAGTTACCTAAGACTCGCATAAAAATAAATTCAAGGGTGCTCGATTCCTCATGGATGGGTCGCGGCGTCGCGATGCAGGGGAAGTTCAGCCCGTCAGCACCAATTTCAGTGGTCGGTTTAGGGGAGTAGGGGGTTGTTTCTCAATGGAGCTTTCAACCATTCAACTCGTATATCGCAGCCGCTGTTGAATAACCCGACCTTTAGTGTGTTCGAAAGGTCCAGACTTTGATGGGCAGAAGCCGATTACCCGTCCCTGGTCCATCGAAGAATGCCATCGTCTATTATGACGTCCTGACGATGTCTTTCACGATGAATCTCCACGCCAATCGCTGATGAGCAGTCTCATTCTCAAAGGCCAAGCTTTCACAACAAGCTTCTTATCCACATTTTTCCGCCTCGGCATAGAACAACACAGAATAAATCAAGGTCGAATACGACCGCACTTTATCCATTTGTGTACGATAGAAATGATTGATCATGAGTCTCTCAAAGACCCGAAACAATGATCTACAGATATAACTGTTTCAGAGACCGCAATGACCACCGGATGATTTCTTAACACAATTTATAAAAATGCAAGGTTCGGGAAAAGCGGCCATTAGCACCGCATCAATAGGTCACGATCTTGGCTTTAATAGACAAAAATTCGATGCTGAAGGCTAACAATAAAGCACTCCTTAAGAAGTCAACTAAAGAAAGATCGGTAAACTTATGAATTTCAAGTCAGACGCTTCCAAACTTATAAATATAATAAGAGATTTACATTCTTTTTATTAAACTTTTTCTAATATTATACAAGCTCATTAATTACCTTATTTTATAGTGGACTCCTCTTAATAGCTCCCTCCAGGAATTCTCATCAGACAATGGATATTATTTGTTAGTTTAACGTCATGTTTCTTGACATTGCATACTTAGGTAGTACGAGGGCCAACGTCGTATTTCACAACCACAACATTCTCCGTTCCACTTCTAGCATCATACCCCTCGACTATCATGAAGCAGCTTTCAGAGGATCTTCTCCTTTCCAATTCGGCTACTGAAGGCACTCGGAGTTACCAGCGGATCACACTTCAATGTTTCCATCTCATCTGTTGTGATCATGTCGAGACACGCTTCAGGTGCTGACATACCGAGGATCACAGGGTAAGCTTGGGCCCCTCAATTGCCTCTGTAGCCTAGTGAAGTTACAGGCAGCAACCACCAACGCCCCAGTTGGAGCTTCTGCCCAGGCCATAGCTTATTCACGGTTAATCTGACTTGAGCAGTTGAACAAAGAAAATGGCACATCTCTTTGTTTGAAAGAAACATCACGCATCTCATTTCGATGATTTATTTCATCCTTCTTCTTCTTCATCATCATTGTCGCAATTTCGAAACGGCCTTCTCAATACATGTCTACTTTGCAACCGCCTAGCTTACAACTAGAGTAAACAAAACATCATGTCGCAAACTGATGAGGCACAGCATGAAGACGAGATCCAGTATGGCATCGTGGGCATGACCCGCGAAGAGCTGGAGGAAAAGTGAGCAATTCATAATCCGTCAAAAATTCGATCCTCATACTGACCTTGCGCAAGGTTTCCGAATCGCCCAAAGAATCACTCAAAGACGCTCATCTTCTCGGAACTGTTTCGAGAAGTCTTCAACCCCCTCAATGAGAATAAGAAGCAGAATGCCATCGGTGCAGGCCCTAGAAAGGGATTCCGTGGTGTGAACAAGCTTTCTCCTCATGAACAGCGTAGACACATCATTGAGCGCTTCATCACTCGATGGCGCAAAGAAGTTGGTCCTGATTTCTATCCCGCTTTGCGTCTGATCCTGCCAGACAAAGACCGTGACCGTGGAGTTTACGGACTCAAAGAAAACACCATTGGAAAGTTGCTCGTTAAGCTTATGAAAATAGACAAAAACTCCGAGGATGGCTACAACCTGTTGCATTGGAAGCTACCAGGTCAGACGACAGCGTCGCGCCTGGCTGGTGACTTTGCAGGACGATGTTTTGAAGTCATCTCAAAGCGGCCAATGCGCACCGATGTTGGGAATATGACCATTGCAGAAGTCAATGAGCAGCTTGACAAACTCGCTGCTTCAACAGGAGAGTCAGAGAATCTGCGCGTCTTTGAGACTTTCTACAATCGCATGAATTCAGAAGAGCTCATGTGGCTCATTCGGATCGTCCTCAAGCAGATGAAAGTCGGGGCCACGGAGAAGACTTTCCTTGACTTGTGGCATCCAGACGGAGATGCTCTATTTAGTGTGTCCTCAAGTTTAAGACGTGTTTGCTGGGAGCTGCATGACCCAGAAACCCGCCTTGAGCAGGAGGAAACTGGAGTTGCTTTGATGCAATGTTTCCAACCACAGCTCGCCCAATTTCAGATGCCTGCATCTTTTCAAAAAATGATCGAGCTTCTTCGACCAACCGAGGAAGACCCCGAATTCTGGATCGAGGAAAAGCTGGACGGTGAGCGTATGCAAGTCCATATGGTCCAAGACAAGAGCCACCCGGGCGGCAAAAGGTTCTGTTTTTGGTCACGAAAAGCCAAAGATTACACCTATCTCTACGGCGATGGTCTTCAAGACGAGAACTCAAGTCTGACCAGACATTTGAAAAACGCATTTGCATCTGGAGTAAAAAACTTGATCCTGGACGGCGAAATGATCACCTGGGATATGGGTGTTGACAAGATAGTGCCTTTTGGCACCCTCAAAACAGCTGCGCTTTCGGAACAGAAGAATAAGTCTGATACAGACTCAGCTGGGCACAGGCCATTGTTCCGCGTTTTTGATATCCTTTACCTGAACAACAAACCCCTAACTCAATATACCCTGCGGGATCGACATCGAGCTTTGGAAAAGGCTATCAAGCCTGTTCATCGCCGACTTGAAATTCACAGTTACGACAAGGCAACGAGTGCCGACGCAATCGAGCCTCTTCTCCGTGAGGTCGTCGCTAATGCTTCTGAAGGCCTTGTGCTGAAGAACCCGCGATCTATGTACCGCCTCAACAGTCGAAATGATGACTGGCTCAAGGTCAAACCTGAATACATGTCCGAGTTTGGCGAGTCCCTCGACTGTGTCATTATTGGTGGCTACTATGGTTCAGGGAAACGAGGTGGCATGTTATCAAGCTTTCTGTGTGGACTGCGTGTTACACAGAATCATATCCAAGCTGGCGCCAACCCCGAGAAATGTTTCAGTTTCTTCAAAGTCGGTGGCGGTTTCCGTGCAGAAGACTATGCGGAGATTCGGCATCGAACAGAAGGCAAGTGGATTGAGTGGGATCAGAAGAATCCGCCATCAAAGTACATCGAACTTGGAGGAGGAGAGCTTAGACAGTATGAGAGACCGGATGTCTGGATTCGGCCTAAAGACTCTGTTGTTGTTTCTGTGAAAGCAGCCAGTGTTGGACCTTCAGATCAATTCGCCCGAGGCTTCACACTAAGATTCCCACGATTCAGACGACTCCGACTGGACCGAACCTGGGATACAGCCCTCTCCCTTGAAGAGTTCCAGGAGTTGAAGGAGCGAGTTGAAGAAGAGTCAAAGGAGAAGGCGATGACGGTTGAGGACAGGAAGCGGCGCAACCCCAAGCGAGTGAAGAGAGAGCTGACCATTGCTGGAGAAGACGCGACTGTAGCTGAGTTCAAGGGAGAGATGACAAACCTTTTCGAGGGACTGGACTTCTGCGTACTTTCAGAAGCGCTCCGACCTTATAAAAAGACCAAGGCCCAGCTTGAGGCCATCATCAAGGAGAATGGCGGCACAGTCTTACAACGAGCCGTACCAGGGACCAACATGGTTCTGATAGCCGACAAGAAGGTGGTAAAGGTGGCGAGCCTCATTAAAGGAGGGGCCGTTGACATTATCTGCCCCAAATGGATAAGAGATTGTCTTGAACAGGAATTGGGAGCGTTTCTTTTGCCATTTGAACCGTCGCATCTGTTTCACGCCACTGATGCATTACACCGAGCGGCAGAAGATAACACAGATCAGTTTGGGGACAGCTACGCGCGGGATCTTTCCATCGAAGAACTCAGAGAGCTAATGCAAGACATGCCTAAGATTGAGGACGGCACGCAATTTGACAAGAATGAGTTTCTCCAACAGCTTGAGGAACATGGGAAAGACTTAGGACGATTAAGGAGCTTTACCTTTCGACGTTGTGTGGTGCTGTTTCATGCCGTGGAAGCTGGCGACAACAAGATTTCGAGGCTAAAGCACCTTGTCAAGTACGGCGGGGGTAATGTTACAGATGACACCGATGATCTGTCTGTGACACATGTGGTGATCGAAGGCGACGACCCGATGCAAGTAGGCGAGGCCGCTGATATGGTACGAAAAGAGCTGAGCTCAAGGCGCTTGCAACCAAGATTAGTGACAGGGAAATGGATTGACGAGTGCTGGAACGAGAGCACATTACTTGACGAGGAGCAGTTTGTAATTCCTTGAGGAATATGGGGGTACTTATGATGTATACTATCTAACCTATATGTTAATGCAATGAGAATACAACGCCCAAAACCTGTAAATGTGCACTCATTTGCCGATAGTTAAGAACAACCTGTCACCAACATCTCCCAGACCAGGCTTCAGCATACCATCCTTGGTCAACTCTTTGTCCACTGCTGCAATCCAAACCTCGCATCCCTCGGGCCACTCGGCAGCGACTCTCTGAACACCCTCGTCAGCTCCAATAACGGCGAGAACAATGATTCTCTTTGCGCCCCATTCACGAAGCGTCTGGATGGCGGCGGCGCAGGTCCCGCCGGTTGCAATAACAGGATCGACCAAGATAGCAAGGCTACTAGCGTTGCTGTTGGAGGAGTCACCTGGAATTTGCTGGGGAAGATTGTTGTAGTACTCAACTGGGTCGAGAGTAGACGGCTCACGGTACATGCCCAGATGATGAACTGGAACTGGGATAGGGAGCATGGTTTGCACAGCTGGAGTGGTCAGTTTAGGCAATATGAGGGAAGTGGCAGCTGGACTAACCGTCAACCATGCCAAGACCTGATCGCAGAATGGGAACCAGACACATGGTACTTGGTTGCACTGTTGTGGAAGTGAACTGGAAGCCCAAAGGCGTCTCATCCTGTTCATGGTTAGTGAAGCTTCGAAAGTACCCATTATGCGTCATACCTGAGTCCCTTCCGTAGCTTCCAAAGACGAAGCAAGAGCTTCACAAGAGACAATCAGAGAGATCTCATGAATCAGTGATTTGACCTCTCTAGGGCTGTTGGCCTTTGAGCGAAGCTGGCTCAGCTTTGCCCGTAGACACGGGTGCTGAGAGACATGGACGTTTGAAGGCAACGAAGACATTATGAGTCAAGTACGAAAGCACAGATTATTTCACAAAAGTAAAGAATCTACGAGGAGACGATGAAGCATCACAAGATGAGATGCTGGGACGAAGCCAAGGAGAGAGAAGAAGGAGAAGAAAGAAAGAATCAGAAAGAAAAAGGAGAGGGAGGGGGTTTTGTATGTGAGCGAGAGCAAGCAGTGTAAGGTATTTACATGGAGACACGTTGAGCACTGTACCTGTACCTGTGCCTAGCTGTACAGTAGCTGTTTATCAGTTTGTTGGTACTACGTGAGATTGGATAATCCAATCGTCGTTCCAAGAGAGATCACAAGGACAATGAATGATAGTCGAGGCGGGCGGTAGCGTATGTCGGCGGGGTTAGAGCTTAAGCTACAGGGGAATGCTCGGAGGAGGGCGGGGTGCGATAAGATAAGACGGAGCTCACCGCTGTCAGTGATAGGAGCTACATTGAAACGCGGTGAGGACTCAACATTCAGATATTCATGTTTGTTGTTAGTAAATACTTTCTTGGGCATCAATTGAATCTTATTGGACAAGATACAAACTATCATCCTGTTTTCTCTATCACCCCGTGTCTTGTTATCTCTTTCTTATATATACCCTTGCTCTCCTCTCAACTCAAAAGACTCCACAGCAAACGCCTCCACAATATGAAATCAAAACGCCAGTCATCCTTTGTGGCAGAGCTCGGGATGTTTCTTTCCTTTAATGCCGTCATATCCGACGAATCTAGCCACAAACTATGCCATCAAACCTTAGACATCGTAATTTAACAACAGCAAGAGCTTCTTCCGTTCAAATAAAATGCCTTGTTACCACAAACTGCGTCGTCATAGCACGTTGCGATCTCTGACTTGAAGTGACCGACTCTTCGAATAATTCAACGATAACGCGACAATCAAACCATGGCTGGCGAATCGGCCGCTCAAAATCGACAATCGAGTTCTGGGGCGTACAATGCGCCAAACGACTATGCTGAGCTCGGCGACATAACTCAGCAACCGATTCAAGGGGAGACCCCTGGCGAAACCACCAAAACAACAGCTCAATCGGCAAGGCGGGCAGAGCGATACGATTCCGGTACATACGACGTTCCACAAGACTACAGCAACCTCGATGAGACAGAATCTATTCCTCCGCTACAAGAGCTCTCGCCATGTCCTACCCAAGGCCAACCGCGAGGACACGCCAACTTTGTCCGCTCTGATACCGCCGTCGAACCAGAGCCTATAGCACAAGAGGCAGCGCAGAAGAAGACGTCAGAATTGCTCACAAGCCTTTACACGCATTCGTATCTCGTGCTATTCGCGATCCTTGGAGTATTAGCGCGTCTGGGCTTGACTGCGTTGACGCGCTATAGCGGCACTCCCGTTATCTTCAACACGATATGGGCCAATTTTAGTGGAAGTGTTGTTATGGGATTTCTGGCGGAGGATCGCAAACTCTTCCGCAACGAGTGGGGAACTCCGGCCTACGACGAAGTCATCAAGCGGGCCAAACAAAAGCAAAAAGATGAAGCCAATGGATCTGGTTCAAGTCAGCAGATGGATGTAGATCTGGACGCAGCGAAGCGAGCGCATCTTGCGACCAAGAAGACGATTCCCTTGTACATCGGACTGGCAACGGGCTTCTGCGGGAGTTTCACGACCTTTTCGAGTTTCATCAAGGATGTATTCTTGGCCTTGTCTAATGAGCTGAAGACGCCTGGGTGGTCAGAGTCGCCGACGAGTCGCAATGGGGGCTATTCCTTCATGGCGATGCTGGCCGTCATCATCACCACTGTGTCGTTATCACTTTCTGGCTTATTCCTAGGCGCCCACCTGGCTATTGGCCTCGAGCGCGTTACGCCATCGATTCCCTTCTCGTTGAGTCGACGGGTGCTTGATCCCTTGGGCGTGCTTCTTGGCTGGGGCTGCTGGCTTGGTGCAGTACTCCTCGCCATATTCCCACCACATAATGCCTGGCGTGGTCAAGCCCTCTTCGCGCTGGTCTTTGGACCATTGGGTTGTCTACTACGCTTCTACCTGTCTCTGTACCTCAACGGAAAGATGAAAACATTTCCTCTCGGAACATTCACTGCCAATGTATTTGGCACTGTGATCCTAGGCATGTCGTGGGATCTCGCACACGTGCCGGTTGGTGGAGTAATCGGTTGCCAGGTGCTGGAGGGCATGGAAGATGGTTTCTGTGGATGTTTGACGACCATTTCAACGTGGGTTGCTGAACTTAGCACTCTGAGGCGACGAAGTGCATGGATTTATGGCACGGCCAGCGTTGTGACGGCTTTAGTATTGATGATCGCTGTCATGGGCGGATTACGATGGAGCGATGGGTATAGCAAATTGCTATGCACAGTATAGAGACGAATACACCTGGCTAAAGATGCAGTTGGCCATTCCTTTAGAAACACGGGTTAGAGAGGCGGGCATCTCCTATGCGGAAGAAGCCAAAAAATACCGCTTTACCAAGAAGAAAGCCGAGTGCTGATAGTCTTAGGATTCCATATGACAATTCCTTCATGGTAGTGATCTTGTACGGCCATGATGATGTGGGGGATGATGAAGGCAACTCTGACAACAATTCTTAGAGTACAACAACCCTTGCAGCCCCGCCGACGACAACAAGTTCCTTGATGGTCTTATTCGCGACATTGAAGTTGCTGTCAATGCCCTCGGGAGGTAATGAAACTTCTGACAGTAAAACAGTGTGCTAAAATTAACTGGTCTAAAGATCTACTACAATACACTAAACTTACCTAATTCTTTTCATCACTTAGGATAAAGGTCCTAAGTTTTCTTGCCTCCCCTTGGGAGCGTTCGTCCGGCAGTTGGTGGATATTCTTGGCTTGGCACCTCTGCTCACCTCAGCTCCATCCTTGTTCTCGATCCTTAGCTTCGCAGCTTTGTCTCAGGCTAGGCCAATGGTAAAGGCCAGAGAGGATGAACCCCTGCTACGGGATTCAGCCCTATACCTGGATGGGCGCCACTCTGTTTTATATTCGCAGCGGTAAACGATTATCATTGGGGGTCCTTGAGTCCTACTGGGCTGTGCTAGGTTTTGTTGGTCTGTTTTTAGATATGCATATAATATCTTGAGGCTCGGCTGCCCTTGATAATAAGTGGGAGTCTATATTGTCTGTTCTTCTCATCCATTCTCCATTGATTTCCTCAGTAAATAGTGACTTGTTTCTTCCATGTCTCGACAATAGTTTATTCACTCCTTACTTGTCCCAAAGGAGGGTTCTAGAGTCACCATCGCCATGTACTCTCACCAGGCTGGCGTCAACGCGCGCTACGAGCCTCAAGCCACAGACGATGTGTCTTGGGACGCCAGTTCAGAGAAGTTCCCCTCCGGCAAGAAAAGGACCTTCTATCGCCCTACAGCTTTACGATGGTACTTCATCATCGGCCAGATAGCCTTTCTCATGGCTGTTATGGGACTGGTCATCTGGGCACTGATAGAAATGCCCAACTCAGATGGAACAGCAAAGATCATCCACAAGAGAAGCAACAACGGCAACCCTAATTTCCCACGAGACGATACAGCGATGACCCCTGAAGTAGCAAGGCAAACAAGACTCGCAACGACCTACATCGTGAGCGACGTGTCTACTGTCGTTACTGTACCAGGCACGACAGGAAAATATACCACCACGATCGAGACCACGGAGTACAGTACGCACTGGGATCTTACCACGACAGTAAAGGACGGCACGACCATGACGAGCGTAGACTATACCGTAATCCCAACAAAGGTCGTCACCGAGGTCGTCACCACCAGGCCGGGAGAGGCAACAAAATCCGTTTTCACAAGTATCAGTGTGGGCTACTCAGTCGTCTATCCCTCAGGCTCTGATTCTGCTGCCCCCGGTACTATCAGCTACACGGAAGCTATAACGGTTACCCAGGCTTATTCGCTTCCTGGTGCAGCCACCACATATACGTCTACTCTGGAGGGAGATAGGACAGAGACTATTTACACCACTATCGTAGAGGATGGCGAGACAAAGACTCTGTCGCATGTAATCACCGAGGCGGCTCCTACTCAATACGAGAGTGTGGGAGAGACGACAGCATCCGCTAGTACCTACGTCTCATACGGTAAAATCACCATTACTTCTGTCTACACAGACCAGAAGCCTATTGGCAAGCCCAAGCCGACAGAAAAGGCGAAGCCCACGGTTATTGATGTCGTCACTGTCGAAGACGACCACACAGTGAAGAAAGTCGAGAAGCTGGACCCGACAACCTATGTCACCAAGGTCAAGGATATCGAGACGGTTGAGGTAGTTGTTTCTCAGGAAGGCGAAACATTTGTCAGCGAGATCGAAGCTTTCGAGACCACAGTTGACATCGTTGAGACTGGAGTTGATGGACTGCTTACGACTAACCAAGTAGTCTCAACTAAAGCCGCATCGTTGGCAACAATTACTAAGTCTGCTGCACCTACGACAATCATATCGACCAAGTCAGCCGACAAACTCAAGACTGTAACCTCCGAACGAACAGACTCATCGACTATAATTTCAACAATCAAAGGAAAGACGAGAACATACGAAAAAACCACCACAATCGCTCCCACCGGTACCGATGATGCATCAGAAGCTGGAGCAACTGGCGGAGTAGTCAAGACTGTGGTTACAGTATATGAGCTCGATGCTGGAAAGTACTTCCTGGGAAAATTTCTTCCCCCCATTCTCGCAGTCATGCTGTCGATTCCTGCGCGAGTCATCGACTACAACGCCCAACTCTTTCAGCCCTTCCACGCCTTGAATAGAGTCGACGGTGCTATGGGACCAGAGTCGATGAACCTTCACTTCGGCAGTTGGTCAGGAATTGTAGAGCCTTTCAATGGTCTTGTCGATGGTCATCCCGTGCCATTCATCACAATGCTTGTCGTTTTGTTTTCCGCGCTTCTGACACCTCTGGCAGTCGAAGCTATTGGTTTCAAGATGCATGGTCAGTGCAAGATCAACGCTTATGAGGGTTGTGCTCCAGCCCTGGGTGTCTCATCATTATCGTCACGCATCCTCCTTGCAGTTTTAGGGGTGATGGTCTTGTTGCTATGCGGTTTACTATTCTTCCTTCGAAAGTTCCACACTGGGGTATACGCAAACCCTTGGAGTGTTGCAGGAGTCGCATCGCTGGCCTCGAATAGAGATGTCAGACCGCAGCAAGACTCTGAGCGAAGAATAGAAAAAGAGATGGCAGAGAAGCGATACGGCTTCGGATTCTTTGAGAACCGTGCAGGCCAGACTGAGTACGGCATTGTTCTCTACGACGACGCCGGGGAGAACCTTCAGCATAATCATCCGCTATCAGAGTCGAGTTCTGTGGGCGCACAGGCAGTCAGTAGGCGGCGAAGAAACCCATTCGTCATGCTAGGTCTCGCGTGGCGTTTGGTGTTTTTGCTGTTCCTGCTTGGGTTGATGGTGTTCCTGCTTTACTACCACCTCACACTTGACAAGTCATCATCATTCAAGAACTTCATGAATAGCCAGACTTTTGGTGTTCGATTCTTGTTTGCCGCTTTCGGAGTTATTATCTCGTTTAGCTGGACAGCCTTCTTTATCAGTAAGTTTCCCCGAGATATTGCTTTCGAGCTAAGGCTAATTATATACAGCTATCGCTATGGTTGTGCCATATCAGGTCATGTCGCATGGCCCTCAGTCAGCATCCAACTCGGTTTTGCTCACGAGACCTACCAACCCTTTTTCAGGCTTCTGGTCTGCCTTCAAGCATGGGCAAATCTTCCCTGGCCTAGTTGCGCTAATGGCCATATTTTCTGAGTTTATGCCCATTCTTCTCGCCAACATCCCTTACTCGCTATCACAAGTGCGCGTCTCACACGATATCTGTGCGCGACTTTCTGTTGGAATTTTGGCTCTGATGGCAATTACCATCCTACTCAGCTTCATTGTCCGCTGGCCTGATATGCCGGTAGATCCTCGCTCCATCGCTGGAGCCATGTACTACGTGAGCGAGAGCAATATGGTAGATCACTTTAGTGGCATGGCGGACATGGATGGGGATGAGCGTAAGCAGCGTATTCGAGAATTGGGAGGGACATATTTGTATGGAGAGCTGACGACGCGAACGGGTGAGAAGAGACCTGCTGTAGAGTGGGATGATCATACGCTGGGCGTTGATCCTTCGGTGTCGCAGCGGAGGAAAGATAATATCCAAGTCAGGCATGACAGCATCGATACAGGATATTATGGACATCAATCATGATTTATGAAGTCATTATAAATGGGAGGGGGGGCATACAATACACGGTTTGGGCTGGGTAAATGGAATGGAACCTTGGGTATTCTCTATGGAGCATTCTGGAGTCTTTGTCAGGCAACAAAAACATGTTACATTTTTGAACTTCTTCGACTTGAATGTGATAGGGTGGCTTTTCTGTCAGACTTGCAAATCCTTGACTCTTGCCTATGCCTCCTCCAACTCAGGGTAATATCGCCAGATTCCTTCGGAGTACTTCCTGCGCCTGTCACTCTGAAGATATTTGCTAATGTTGGGTCTCTCCTTGACAGCGTCATATAACTTGAAAACGCCGTCGTATTCACCAGACTTCTTCAATGCCTCAGTAGACTTGGGGAAGGCAAACTTGGTACCATCGACAGCCTGGTGGGTGGTCAGCAACTTGAAGAAGAACTTGACAGTCATTGTGTAAATGTCACTCACCTGGAAAAGTACGAGGTCTGCATAGGTCAAGCTGTCGCCATATAGCCATGGCCCCTCACCACTGGTTTTGGCATCAAGCACTCGCTGCATGTACTTGAAATACTTGGGGAGGCGCTCCTTGATGAAATACTTGGACTTTTTCTTGGACTCCTCCTTCTGGTCCTCATAATAGAGACTAATGGCGATAGGATGATGAGTATCATGGAGTTCATTGACAAGGCCATCCAGGATCGTCAAAACAATCTCATTGAGATGATACACACCGTTTCCTTCTTTGGGCGCTAGACCAAGCCTCGGAGCGACGTATAGAAGAATGTTGGGCGTCTGAGAAATGAGAAGATCGCCGTGCTTGAGAGCTGGCGGAGCTAGAGCAGGCGGGTTATGCTCATCGCCAATGTTGTCTGTGGAAGTAAGACTCTTGACAGCGTTCATGCCCTTCTCTATGTGCTGTGCAACGTCTGAGTATGGAACACCAGCTTCTTCGAACACGAGGCGGACGAATTCGCCGCGACCGGGAATGACTGGCCAGTAGATGAGCTCATAGGGAGCATCGTCATCAGTTTTCACACGCTTGGGATCTGGCTGAGACATGATGGTGATGCTTATTTAGGCGTTGATGTGAGAATTCAAAGATGAAAGTGAGGAGAGCTGGAGCCCTTAGAGAAATGATGTTACATAAACACGACGGTCTCAAGGAAGGAAGCTCAGCTCAGCTCACCTGCATCGGAGCGGGATGCGGGATTGGCTGCGGAGGAGTGGGGTTCATCCTTTGCGAGCCAGCCTCTCAATGCAAACAATAATCAATCCTATGTGTCAAGATGATGTAAGCCTTATTTTATTATGCATTGTTATTAAAGGTCTCTCATAGCTGGAGCTATACGTCATTTCTGGCTCCTCTGCTGATACTCACTGCTCATTCCCATTGTGTCATACTTGGCTGAGAATAGATATGTAGGACCCGGAGCTGAAGCCGGACGGCACGGCGCGGACGGGGTGGGGATGAATGGAATAGGCGGGGTCGGAGCTCAACATGAGATCATGTACAAAACGTCAGTAGTTTGATGTCACTACCTATTTGGTTCACATGTCGTATGATGCCAAGTGTCTATTTGCCCATCCATCACACTGAATGATTTGATCTCGTGTTGCTGACGTTGAGGGCATAGCCAGGAATAAATACTTGTCTTCACAAGATAGGTACCTAAGTCCATTGCGACATGGACAAAATCTCCGATTTCTTGGCTTGACGTCTAATACAATCAAGCTTTACCCATGCAATTTGACTTTCAGCTAATTAAAATTCCTGTGGTCGTGAAATGTCGATTGGCTAGAGAAGTATACGGCCAAGTTCCAGAAGTTGCCTTTTTCGTTATGGCTAGACCCGTCCTCTATGCACTCGACGGTAGATGAGGATGTCGTTCAGCTTTGCAATAGGGATCAATAATTGGGCAAAACGAAATTTTTTTCATCATGTCGTGCTAAGTATAGCAAAGTTCTGTTTGAATCCTTTTTTGGTGCCTAGACCTTTATCCATGATGCCCATTCCTGCTTCGTAAAGCTTATCCAAATCCCACCCAAATTTCAAGAACGCCAATATATGTCAAATTATCATGCCTCGTCAATTTGTAGGCCAAGACCTAGGTTGTGGTCTCGGTGGCCACGTGTCCATCTCGAGTGACGACGCTCCACTATCTGAGCTCTTTTGTCGTCTAGCATCGTTGTATCCCCCTTCAATATCGATATGGTCGTCTTGTATCCTAACTCCCTTGGAGTTTCGTTGTAAACTATCGGTCCAGTTTCGGGAGTTCTTCTTGGGGCTGGTGACGACTGTGACAACACCTGGAGCTGTGCCGGGTGGGTAGGCATGAGAGTTCGTCTTGTTGTAGTAGCTGCTGCTCTTGGATCGAAACATGTTTCGGAATAGGGGTCGAAGGGCTGGTACACTGCCACAGATGACTCCAAGGTTAGCCTCTACGGCAGTCCAGATCCAAAGGTGGAAGCCCTGCCAGGTGACATCGTAGGTTTCATCGGTAACATAATGGGTGTAGTATGCGCGCATAGAGGCCGCGAAGACAACGACGAGGCCGAGAGAGAAGACGACAATGAGGGCCATTCGTTGGGAGAAAGGCAGTTTTAGGTGGAAGAGTGTTTGTAAAGGAAGGGCGCAGACAAGGAGATCAGTGATGACAGTGGTAATGGCTTGGCTCCTAAAAGACATACAGTTAGTGATTATCAGGAATAACTCGAGATAGTGACTTACAGTACACTAGGTCCCTCAGGACGGCAACTGTCACCTCCGTCCAGCTTCCAGTATGCAGAGGTTGGGTTGCATTGTGTCCAAAGAACAATAAGGAAAATGAAGATGAGCGACGTGACAAGAATCAGTGAGGCATAAGTCAAACGACGAAGCCAAGATTTGGCCGGGGCAATACGGAGATACGAGACGAGGATAGAGTTCTTCGCCAGGCCCGAGGAAAATAGAAAGAGTGTCTGAGCAGCGAGTGAAACCTTTCGACCATTTTCCGCCTGAGACTTCTTGAGATCCCAGACATGGATATTCCAGCCGTAGAGCTGAGCTGCAAGAATGACACAGACAGTAACACCAATACCAAACACCTGGAAGTCCCGCAAGTCAGCATTGGAGATGATCATCGTGGGTTGCACATGCAGCCGAGGTTGGGAGGAATATTTACCATGGCAGCCAGCATCAGCCAGTCATCGAGTCCATGCTTGTTCACCTTGAATATGCGGACGTACAAACGGGCCATGAGTGTCAGAATGGCAACAGACATGATAGTGACCTCGACAATGAGCAGTGTAGGCCCACGATGAACGGGGTTGTCATAGTTTGGCGGGGGCCATGAGGCCACCACCTCCAGCGGTGGATTGCGCATATTGTCTGTCACTGGTATCGTGAAATCAAATGCACAAGACGATCAAGAAGAGAGAGGCCCGCGGCAGCGGGTGTCAGAAGAAGAGGGAGCATGATTATAACTACTCTAGTGAGCTGAGAGCAGAGACGGTTCGCCGTTCGCCTCCGCGTCGACCCGCCTCCACGCATGGAACCGTAAAGGGCAACTTGACACCCTTGAGATCCTCGTCGTTAAGCCCAAGAGCCCAAGCCAAGACCCAAGAGTGGATTACACCGTACCTTGCTTGCGAGCCTACGGCCTCGCGTGACGGCGGGTTCCTGGTGATGGCTAATGGCTTACAGAAAGGAATGGGAGGGCTTACGCTAGAAGACGCCATCGTCAGTGGTCGAATGCAAGAGCCAGGGGGCCCTAGTTTAGCGACTTGAAAAAAAAATCTCCAGAGCAAGGGCTCAGTGAGAGACAGGCACTAAAGAAATGGAAATGGCGTCCGGGCTTCGGGGGAAACCCACGGATTTTGACATTCAGTTACCTCCTCTGGACCAAGCTGCCGGGGCTAACGCTGGGGCCGGAGGGGTTTTAGGGCCTTAGGCTATTCGAGGTTTGGCTTCCGGGCGGAGCAGATCCACAGAGCAGCCGAGGCTTTTTACCTCAAAGAGTCGATTATCATTGAACGATCAGAGCCTGGGATGTCACAGCCGAGTAGCAGGGCAGGGCCAGGGCTTTGAACCAACGGGCACTGGAAACTGCACTTGTTTCGCAGCTGGCTCAACAGGTTTGGTTGAGGTCGGTCCGTTTTTTACGTTGGGTCTTGGAATCATTGGTTGTCGTTCTGACAGCTGTTGGCATATAACACAGATCTTATATATCAGAAAATTCTGTTGTTGCTTCTTATGGTCGGGTAATTGTAGATCCAACGGCTATCGGGGAACTCTAACCAGCTCCCTCAGCTGTCAATCAATCTGCATGTCAAGTCAAGTCATGCACTCACACTTCAGAACATACTTTGATGCCATGTGGTTGTTCGGTCACTCGGGCCCAAGCCATATAGCCTATTCAAACGCCACGAGTACCTAATCATGATAAAGAAAAATACACATTAGGCAGGTGGTCTCATATACAGGAGGTTCCAGAGCGCTGTTAACGCCACTGCATGTCAAACTTGATCACCTACCTCATGTAGTACTGTCCTTCTTTGCAGGGCCAAGCTTCAAGTCATCGGATGTCAAGGATGCAGCTGCCAGGGGTAAAACGTGAGAATTCTTCCTCTTGACCCGGACCAGAACCTGGCATATCTAGCTCTTGGTATTTGTCAATTATTCGCTCGGGTCAACGCCGCACTCGTGATCTCCAACGTGAACTTCCTGACCACAGAACCAATCAAATGCAGATGCTGACCTCTTCAGTCGAGTGTACGATGCTGGTTACGAGAATATCCCACATGGGAGATTCACCCATCGATAGCTTACGGTGATGGTCTCAGAAATTTTTATAGAACATGCTATGTGCAACTCAAGGTTTGTAACTATCGATGCCGAAATTGACGTTTACGTCAAAACAGGTCAATGCGACATGAAATAATCTAGCTTGATCTAGAAGTTCATCTTGAAACGAGAACGTCTCTGAATAGAGTTCAAGTAGATATATCCGCTCGGTCCGCGTTTCTCATAACGGCTAGTTGAGTCCCGCCAGCTTGGACCTAATGTTAGCAAAATGGTAAATGATGAAATGAAGATCGATTTGCATAAGACATCTAGTCTTATAGTGATGAACAATTCTAATTCAAGGTCATTTAGGTAATGTAGTGTAGAGCTCGCGTGAAGTGAGCAGATCGTCATCTTGATTGTTTAATTGAGTGACATACCACCACCAAAACTACCAAGAAAACGCTTCATCTAGGAGCACATAGGCGCGGCATAAGGCGCTGCTCCTCACAATCTCAACAATGTCTCTACGCACTTCATCAGCCATACCGGGAGGTCCACACATGACAATCGCCAGCGCACCATCATCTGGCGCTCTAATCAGTTCTTGGGTCAAGATGCCCCTAAGACCCAAACGCTCCCCCACAACGGTTTCGACCTGTACACTCCTTGGCAGATCAGCAAGAGCCGGTGTTAGGGCTGTGATAAGACCTTTCTTGCGGCTCGACCAGAAGAGTTTTGTATTGCCTGAAACGCCTTGCCGAAGATATGGGAGACAGGCTGTGATGCCAACACCTCCGGCAATACACAAAATGTCTTTGCAGTGTGAGAGTTGAGGTGAAATATGGCCGGAATGATGGTAAGGTCCTTCGACGATCACCCGAAGTTGAAGTGCTTCAGATTGCTGGCCAGATACTCGTGATGCGAGTTTCTTGGTCATGCCCGTTCGGACCCGAGCATAGAAGACAGTAGATCTCCCCTCAGTTGCGCTAACAACTGAAGTGTTCTGATTGATATTACCAGCCTTTTCAGCATCTGTCTCAGAGCTAGGTGAGACTGTCACACTTTCTTCTTTGGCACCAGTTGTCGATGGCTGACGGCTGTTCTCACTAGTCAATGAGCCAGAATATGCGACAGAAAAGGGGTGAGTCTCCCAGAAACGCCACGAAAGCGTAGGGAAAGCAAGATACGCAACACCACCCTCCAGAGGCTTTCCATCAATCTCGATTCGGATGTACTCTCCGTCAACATCTGAAATGGTCGAGATGGTTGCCTTTCGATTACCTTGCCAAGCCATGCGAACTAGTCGAACGACATGTTCGAGACCCCAAATACCTCCAGCCACGAATGCAAAGATCTCATAGCCCCAATTGTACCCATAAAGATACCAGATATGGTAGTAGTATCCAATAATGAAGAGAAGAGCTAAGATTATGTGCGATCCGAGAAAGAACTCGTACATCTTCTGCCTGACTGGCTGTAGCGAGCAGGGCAATATCGCACACACTGCCACTGTTCCTACAATACCCCAAATCCAGTACTCACGTACCAGCTCTTCTTCGTATGTGCCTTGGATGACATAGTTGGCAAGAAGCATGGCAGAGTGAACAATCGTATGGAAGATAGCCCAGTATCCAAGCCATCTGTGCAGCAGGAGATATGTACTATGGCTCCAGTCCGTGACATAGAGAAGTATATTGTTGCGAGCTGAAAAGAGGAACAAAGCCACAACATTGCCCATTGCCATATCACCTGCCCTGTTGCCTACGACGCTGATCGTCTGCATCTTGAGGGAGGCAAAGCTAGCCTGAGGTTGATGGACTGTATATGGTCCGAGCCAGAGTAGGATGTTGAGAATGCTGATTAAGGCGATGTAGAGTGCCTGTCCACTGTTGGGAACATTGCCAGCGACAGTTGGCTCACGATGTCGCTTACCAAACGCCGCTGGGACAACCAGAAATGATTGCCAGTAAGCCCATCCTCGGCTCTTAGTCAGGCCGGGTATGAATCTCAACAGTGAGAGGACAACTGGTAGGCAGATGGCCACGAGAGTGATGGTGATAGTCATCGTTGTATGGCCAGCCTCGTTGGTCTCAAAGTCATAGAGATAGTTATACTGGAGTTGCCAGTCCTCAGGGCCGATGAAGCTGGTCTCGTTGAGGGGCTCTGTTCCGCCAGCGGTGACGGGCAAAGGACTTGACACATTGAAGGTTACTAGGCCTTCATGAGAAGATGTATCGTGGCCACCATGGCGCGGGAAAAGAGCAGCTCTCTTCTTATGATGGCTACCGCTGTTGTGACCAGACGTCGAATTTGCGCTATGGGAAGCCATCGATTCGTCTTCCCTGGCCGCACTCAAAGCATCTTCATACGACATGACCGGAACATAGTCATACTTTCCAATAGTTCCTGTTCCAAGATGCGATGCCCAATAGTCTTCGATCAGACTCATAGAAGGATTCCCTGCGAGGGGACAGTATGTGTCTATGCAAAGAGCCATAGTCTTAAGAAAGATATGGTCTTCCACAAAACAATCGGGCGGTGTCGTGACGGGATTATGCGCTGTCCCATGATTCTCGGTCGACTCGGTAGGAGTACAGGAGAGTTGTTGTTTTCGGATAACTTGTCGACAGGCGAAGGAGCATGTTGGGTTGTACATTGTCTTTCCCCAGCCAATGAGGCCTGTGCCATCGGCTTGGACGCCAATGGCACATAGTGTTAGGAGGGCTGGTAGAGCCACTCTCTTTGATTGAGCCATAGTTTTGGGAGGTGATCCTGCAATCTAGGTACACAGAGGTGGGCATTCAATCTTTAAATCTTTACGAGTAGATGTGAGCTGGGGTGATAACACGCCACGGTGAGCAAGTTTTTGTCTTGGCTAGGGGTCTATCTTGCTCAATTTAAAGTGGAAGAGAATAAATGATCTGGGTCTTGTTTCTCTGAACTGACTGGGATAACTTGGATGCCCAAGATTCAACTCTTATAGAACCACAAAGTCAGAATGAATCAAGCTTTCATGGAAGGACAGTTCTTTCGTATGCTTGAGAGTGATTAAACTCTTGACCTGAAGTATGTCGATCTCTTTCAAGATCGACAATGTTCATGCTGGTGGTGTCTGCTTCTGCAGGTAGTAGCGATAAGCATAAAATTAACTCAGATTTAAGGCCACCATCCCGCTCTTTAGCTAACAAATGCATGCTATTTGAAGTGTAAGTGTCTGTCATCAACAGCCTCATAGGCTCGTTTATGGTGCTTGAGACCGTTGGGCTGGGAATGCCTGTGGTCTTGGCACGGAATGAGCACGTTTGAGAAGGTTTCCCAATCTGGAGCATATCCTTGAACCCAGTGGTGATTGGATCTTGTCTTGAAGAAACTCTTCCAGAAAGAGTATCTGATGGAATTATTAATCCGGTCACCGCTTTTGTGTTGTTTAAATCGCCTTACAAGCATGTCTGATCTAAGCTCACATGCGGTTGGTTATGTTGCCCAGAGGTAATCCAGATGTAGCAAAATTTTCGATTCCAGGAAGAACAAAGCCTTAGGTCAAACAAATCCATATTTCGTTTCAATAATACTTCTTCGCGGCCTTATATAGCACTCGATAGACATACATGCATTACTTCAGCACACCTGAACAACAAAACTTAGAAGTGGTGCCAAGATCCAAATATTCCACACAAGACCTAACGCGTAAACACTCGAGAGAATTTCACATGTGCAATCTAGGAGCCTAATTCTTCTTCATGCTTACCAAGAGAGAAAGTCGGAAGAAATGATGCTTTCTTGATCATCATGGCATCATGGATTCTGTCGCCTGGCCATGTAACCAGCAGAGAATAGCTACCCTCGAGCCGAGGGTGAAGTTCGATCAACGCTTTCTAGTAAAAGAGGTTGCAGGCATTTCGTAAAAGAGTGTCAAGTTTTAATTACATTATTAGTAATGTCTCGTTACCAGGAAGAAAGTCTAAGAACTGCGGGTTGTCCAATTCAGGACGAAAGCGAAGTATCCAGCCAGCTGCTGCATCATCAGGTCGAAGTTGAGTATTTTATACAATGGGACTCCATCCGGGCAATGCATTATATGGCCATTTTTCGTTTGACAGGCACACTATCGTCTCAGCCTTCTCCCGCAGGGTTGTCGTCCGTACTTATAGGCGAATCCGGAGCCGTGTCTCTTCTCGGTCGAAGAAGATAACACCAGTGGTATATATCTGGATCATTCGGCAACGTTTTCTGAGTCAAGACTTTGGCAAGGACCTCAACGTCAAACGGAAAGCCATCCAGGTCAAATCGGTAGGCTGAATAACTGAACGAGATCCAAACGCCACCATCCGCAAGACAACGCTTAATACCGGCAGCCATCCGCCGCAGCGCCATCTCACCACCACATGAAATTGCATCAACCGTACTTTTGTCAACAATAAGATCAAACTTCTCGCACAGATCTAACTGTGTAGCGTCTTGTACATCATATCGCATTTGAACATCTCCAAAAGCTTGCTCTTCGAGATCGCGACCCCGATCAATAGCGAGTGGTTCATAGTCGACGTTGAGAATATCGCGGAAGCCCCGTGACCGGAAATGATTCTGCAGGTCGCTTGTCCCGAAGCCGATGTGGAGGATGCGGGCCGTGGCCGGGTCAAGCCGGTCGAGAACGGGCTTTACCAACGGCATAAAATCAGCCGACGGAAGAAGCCATTCGAAGGCTTTTTCGGACGAGAAGCGCTTGTGCCAGTAGCTCTGTTTCTCGAAATCGGAGGCCATTATAAAGGCTAAGGCGCTGTGTGTGGTTTGGAAGATGCTTGGTGAGGTCGGTATGGGTGGGATCTGTGGTGCGGGTGCCATGGCTTTTAACGTAGTATTTTTTGTTTAGTAGAGCCGCTTAGCTGAGGTATCGATGGAGGTCAGCAAGGTCCTTGCTCTGCGGTATCATGACAATGTCTGTTTTTTGCACAAATCCTGGCTGTTGGTTCGTTATCTGGGCCCACAGAACTGGGACTGTTGGCAGTGATAGATGGGGCGACCTAGAAGGAGTTGGAAGCTTCATGTTGATGTTTTTCCGTGAGATAGATGGATGCTAGCTTAATGGGCAAGTTGTCAATAAGAGACTGGCACTGCTTGCCGCTATTGTCATGATGGCTATCACTA
Organism: Fusarium oxysporum f. sp. lycopersici 4287; assembly: GCF_000149955.1. NCBI lineage: Eukaryota > Fungi > Ascomycota > Sordariomycetes > Hypocreales > Nectriaceae > Fusarium > Fusarium oxysporum. The sequence continues at coordinate 1,534,197 of NC_030995.1, read as the reverse complement.
TTGTATAAAACTCCTCGAGAATAATACCGCCAGGAGGAAATTAATAACCGGCCACTGTGCTGTGTACCTATGCGTATCATGAAGCGCGCGTCAAAGAAGCAGCGGTCTCCCATGACTGAGATAATTGGATATACCTGATGCTCAGGAAGATGTCACCAAGTTGAATGGCATTTTTCTTATAGCATTTTTTGTAGCGTGACTCGGGTCTAGTCTAGAATAAACTGTAGAAAGAAAATAGAAACAGGGGTCCATTGTCTCCGAATAAACAAACGTTAATTGCTGACTTTTGGAAGGACCCTTGATCATCTTTATTCAAGGTCGTGTGCCTTTTCAAAGGCAGATGACGTAGTCACGTCAAAGTTTTAATGGAGTATCTCCAGGGTGTTCCCTAGCAACCCCGTCCCCTATTAATACCAACCAATGGCAGTCATTTCCAGCCACATTCTAGAGCGAGGCGCTGTTTCAGCTCCGCCCCGGAATGCCGCGTCAACACCAAGGAATTGAATTCAAGCCAAGAGACGTCGTGAAGCGGCGGCTTACGAGGCGCCTACTGCCAAATGTCAATCGATGGAGGGGAACTTGGCTCAATAAAAATCCGTCTTTTAACAATCACAACCTGACTCTATTCGTTTTCCATTGCTTCAAAGTCATCTCTCTCGTTTATTGGCTTTGCGATTCGAGTAAACAATAACGGCCATCCACCTCCACTATCCTATAGGTCCCTACAGTCAGTCGCAATTAGGTTCTCGCCCGTAAACCCCAATTCGATAGAGATTCTCTCAAACAATCAAAGAATTCACCATGGCTCCGCACCTGGATCCTTCGTCGCTGGCTTTGGAATATACAGCTGAAAACACCATCAACACCCTGACCAGACGCGATCTCCAGAACCCAACTCACACACAGCAAGTCACATTGGGCATCATCGGCGTCTATGTTGTGGTTATCGCTATCCTATGGAACGTTCCTTACGTCCGCATGATCCTCTGGCCCTTCAAGGTATGTCCCTTGGCATCAAAGAGTCACCAATTCAATTACTAACATGTGCAGATGCTGGTCATCGCCTTTCACGAGTTTGGCCACGCCTTTACTGCTCTCCTCACAGGTGGCCATGTCAAGTCAATCACTCTTGATCCCAACGAAGGCGGCGTGACACGTTTCATAGGCGGCAGACAAGGCCTGACACTACCCGCTGGCTATCTCGGTTCTTCCATCATCGGCGCACTACTCATCTTCTGCGGTTTCAACATCGTCGCCAGCAAAGTCGCCAGTATCGTGCTCGGCGTTTGCTTCCTACTAACGCTCTGGTGGGGAAAACGTGATTGGCTTACCATTGTGACTGTTCTTCTCGCGGTTGGACTCCTCATCGCTTGCTGGTTCATCGAACACGCCCAAGCGCTGCGCTTCGTCGTCCTATTCATTGGCGTCATGTCTTCGTTGTACAGCGTGTGGGATATTTGCGACGATCTGATCCTGCGCAAAGTCAACGAGTCCGACGCGAGTGTTTTCGCAAAGCGATATGGCGGCTCATCGCAGTGCTGGGGTGTCATCTGGGGTATTATTTCGGTCCTTTTCATGGCAGCTGGCATTGTTGCTGGTTTGGCAGCTTTTTCGCAATCATTTGCCCAGCAAGAGAAGGATTCACAGAAGTTTATGCCTACCTAAGCCACAAGATTGGTAATGTTTGGTTGAGGATATGACCAAAACTTCATGTTTGTTGGCTGTATACACACGGAGGCGTGGAATCTTCTGGAGATTGTAGCTAGGGCAGACCTTTGGAAACGTCTCGTTATGATAACGAAAATAGGTTGGGTGGCCAGGTGGTAGTTTGAGCACAACTACGTGTTACAAATGCCCAGCGTTTAGCGGCGAGTTTGCATTGATACCCATTGGAAGCCGATTCTTCCTTACTACAGAAATAATCAAATACAATTACATCAAAAAGACCGGTCAGACCAGATTCGGAAATGTTTGCAATGTCAAAGGAGTATGGCGTGGAATTGCATTCAGCAAACATGAGGTCTCGCTAAGAATAAAACTTCCACGATATGCCCCTATTCAGACATAGTCGGTCCTTTCACAACTCGTTTGAGTCTGACAATCCGCTTTCAGTACCATTGTAACTGTAGCAAAGCCATTCTCTAGCCTCATGAAACACGAAAGGTGGTATGTGCCAGCAATCAACTGCGGAAACATATTTACTGGTACCTCTGCCACGTCAAGTCTATAAATACTGGCTGTTCCTCCATGATATTCCAGTCGATTTGCAACTTATTTATTGCACAACAACTTTACAAGATGTCCGGGAGCCATGCTATTCCCGGTACCTCTATCGGTCGACCAACGCAGCGAGAAGACTTCTCGCATGAAACTGCCACCGTAAGCCTCGCAGGAGAGAGCTACTTCTTCAGTGGCCCAGCGAGAAGTTACGGGTGAGTCAACAGACTGGTAGTATCACTGCTGCTGACATGTGAGGAAGCCGAGTTCATAGAGGGATGGCAAATCAACCAAAGCTTGACTTTGATCATCGAACGGGGTCCGGCAAGACTGCATACATCATTCTTGGTCCCGATCCACACTTCTTCCAGTGTCTTCGTTATACTCGGGGGAGTATTGCCGCAAGAAGCAAGTGGTATTCCTTTTGTTGTAATTGAATTGACTGACCACCAAGGACAGACTGTTCTGAGCTTGAGGATTATGGGGAGATCTCAGATCTTTATACAGAACATGATGTTGAACGCCCATCATTCCTATATCTCGGTCCTAACAAGACTTTCTACACTCGTGTAGACGACGGAACCGAGAAGTGGGAGCTTCCTCATGAGATAGTTCGACAAGCCCTACAAGTCACATCTGACGCGGTTCGATCTGCTGTAGACAGTCTATGGCTTGGTGTTGGTGACGCTTGGGTTGCGCAGTATCGGGACTCTCGCTTCAGATTCGACCTCAAGGGTCAATATGCCAACTTGGGGCCGATTTTACGTCAGAAACAGGATCAAGAGGTATCTATCAATGCACTGGCATTGGACGTGGCTGATGGAAAGTCTTATGTCTGTGTCTTTAACGATGGAGATGTGGTGTACAAGGCTGGTTCGGCTCGCTTTGATGGGAAGGAACTTGAAGCTTGGTGTGAGCAGAACTTCAGATTCACTCAGAGACTGAGATTCGAATAGGTCAAATAGAAGAGGATTGCTCGCTGTGAGCCCTATCCTGATGTGCTGAGATGTAGAATGAATTGTGATAATCTAATCAGGACAAGTGATGTGTTGATGGAGCCGATTATCAATACCTATATGCCAGGCAATGAGATATTCTTTGAATTGAATTAATAGCTGCCATAGCAATGATTTGGGTTAGCAACGAGGACTTGTCAATTCTCCGCGGGTTCATTTTGTGTCAGATTCTCGTCATCCGGAGCATCGCAACTCGAGATTCCCTGAAAACAGAATAATAAATAATAATTAATTGTAAATATAGACCCTGGAAAGGACCAGAAACCCTTGCCCCATTGTCATGGCTTCGTCAAGGCTCATTTTATATCTTCATCCTGTATGGAATAACCCTCTGCTCTTTAAACGAAAGCCGGTATTATTGCTACGGAAGCTATGTTGACTCCTGGAGGGATCAATCCTCTTATTGGTTTATAAATATCTGTTATTGGTGATCAGTCCTTTATCTCATGCGTAGGTCTTACTTGGGCTGACTGTGTAATAAGAGATGTGGCAACCTGCTTACCCAGTGGATAAGCAAAGGCAACTGTTACACGCAGCAATTCAGTATTAAAAGATACGACAGGCTGAACGAGCCAAACCTTCGAGAAGCTGTTCACAACATAACACTGAAAATATGTCCAATACTCGAACTATTTTCCAACTCGACTCCCAGCCAACGTGGTTTGAGAACATCACTCTCAGATCCGGCGGAACTATCTTGGCAACTCGCCTCGATATCCCCGAGGTCTGGGAGATTGATCCGGAGAAATCAACTGGCTCCAAGATCCTACGCATCCCCCTTCCAGATGACGTCCCGAACCCGGCACTCACTGGCATCTGTTGTCTCAAACCTAATATCTTCGCGGTAGCTGCAGGCTCATTTGACATGATCGGAGGTGCCAAACCTAAACCTGGATCATGGAGTATTTGGCTCGCAGATCTTGCTGGTGAACAGGCAAAGGTGACCAAGATAGCTGATATGCCTGAGATTGGCATGGTCAACGGCATAGCTACATGGGATGAAAACACTGCGCTCGTCACAGATTGCCTCTATGGCAAAGTATACAAGCTCAGTGTTGCTACAGGATCATACAACGTTACCCTGGAAGACAACACCTTTACAATTCCAGCTGAAGCCCCCTTCCAAGTTGGCCTTAATGGTATCAAAGTCTATCGCTTCTCAGAGCAAACTTACGTCTATTACACAACGACAAGCCGTTTCTGTGTATACCGTGTACCCGTTACGCAAGAAGTCCAGGCTGCAGGTTCCGTTGAAACGCTTGCGCCAGGGCTTGTCGCGGATGATTTCGCTCTAGCTCGCGATGGTACCATGTACGTGTGCACCAACATATCCAACACGGTGGTACGAATCCCCGCTACTGGTGGAGAGGCTGCGGTAGTGGCAGGTTCAGCAAAGGCGTTCGATGTTGCAGGCTCAACAGCATGCGTGTTTGGTGAGGATGAGGGAGTTCTGTACGTTTCGACTTCTGGAGCAAATGCAGTGCCTGTGGATGGAAAGACAGAGCCAGCGAAGATTGTTGAAGTGAAGCTTAACTAGTTTTTTGGGTATAATCTGCACATACAGAGACAAGTTCAAGAAGTGTATTCAAGCCTACACTCAAATGGTTACTCGTCCTTCTGAGTAGCTCGTGAAGAGAGCCAATCTATCATGGTCCCATGCCTATCGGCAATATGCCCCAACGCCAGGTCCTCCCATTAACAAATCGACAAAGCCCATCAGTTTTGGTCTGTGGAAATTCAGAGGGGTGGCTTCAGAGAGGAGCCAACTACCATCTTCCACGACGTCCGCGACCCCCAAATCCTCCCCGGCCTCCGCCTCCGCCTCCAGACATAGTTTGATCATATCCAAAACCACCTTGGTTGCCACCGAAACCACCACCAAAGTTACCCCCTTGGCCACCCTGTGCGCCTTGTGCACCCGCTCCTCCAGCATTTTGCATACCCGAGAACATGGCGTTCATCTGACTGGGATCCATTTGGCTTGGGTCCATACCTGAAGCCATCATCTGCTGCATCATGGCTTGCATTTCAGGAGGCATACCGTCCATTCCGCCAGGCATTCCCCCTTGCTGAGCACCCGAGTTGCCTCCTCCTGGCATACCCATACCGCCCATCATCATCATGTTGAAGTCTTCCATCATCTTCTTATTGTTCTGGGCAAAGACATCAGCTCCAAATTCTCCTCGAACGGTCTCTTGCTTGGAAGCGTAAAGTGCCCATGTGAACTCATCGAAGCCGTAGTTGAAGTAGTCGCTGATATCGGTGCCAGGTTTCCGCCATGGCTTGTCACTGTCTGGTAGGTCTTGAATTGCTCATGTTAGTATTTGCGCGACAACAATCGGTAGTGTTATTAACCTTCGTCAATGTTGACCTGGGTGATAGGCTTCCCCGTCCCAGGATGAATCGGGTTTGCGTTCACGTCGATCGTTGATTTAGATGCCGCAGCAGAAGTCTTGTCGGCGCTTGGCGCAGCAACGTTAACCGATGGTCGTGATTCAGAGTCCTTCCGTGCTGGCGCAGGTTGTGTTGGTACATCGCTTGAAGCTGTTCTTTGGGGGATATTTCGAATATCACTATATTTGGACTGTCTGAAATTGGAAAAGCCGGTTAGTAACGTCAAGAACCGGCGCATGAAGGTATTGCGTACTGTGGTGGAGCTGGTTTTGTGCCATCTTTGCGCTCTGTGATGATGTCGATGTCCTAAGAAGTTTTGTCAGTTGGTGTGTATTAGACGTGTCGCAGATCGCATACCGAGTCATCCTCATCAGAGTCATCATCCTCATCCATAGCGGCACCCTCATCCTCTTCTTCGCCTTCTTCTAAATCATCTGCTTTTGGCTTCTTATCCTCTGGAGCTGCGGTCTCGGTCTTTGGCTCATCTGGCACATAAAAATCATCATCATCGTCGATATCCATGTTTGCGATTCTGGCAATAAGAAGTTGGCAGGTGTAAAATTAAGTAGTTGCGACTAGAATTGGTCAATATCGAGAGTTGATATGTAGACGTCAAGCTCAAGCTCTCACAATAAAGCAGCTATTGGTCGCTCGGCGCCGCATTTCTCCGGAACTCAACTCACCGCAGCTCCAGGCGCACTCACCGAGCCTCACCGAATGCCAAAATGGTCCAAGCGCCATCTTCTCCAAGAAGCTTGGAGACTTTTTTGTCGTGTCGCGGCGTCAAAACACGGGCAGATCGCGTGAAATTAACTTTGTAGCCACTGTCGCATTCAATCAAAGGGCTTTATTTTCGCCCTTAGTATGTCATTGATCCGTTCAGCAAGCGGCCCAGCAGGTGGTTTAAGCATCAACACTGGTGCTGCTAACGCCTTGTAAGCTCCACACTCTAACAAAACAATCATTCACCATCATATCCACCCAACCCAACCTCACTCAGCCCGTTACCTTCATCTCGTCTGCAACCTCGTCGACCTCTTCTTGCTAACCGGCGCACTCCATTCTACAGCGGAACTGCCGCTTCTAAGCCCTCTGCTGCTGGTAGTCTCTTCGGTTCTTCTACCACCTCTACGCCCACCGCCAACACAACAACAGCGCCAGGCGCAACAGGCACCATGTCTCTCTTTGGCAACGCTGCGCAAAAGCCTGCAACAGGCAATCTGTTTGGACAGTCGACGACAGCGACAACAACTACGCCCGCAGCTGGCGGTGGTCTCTTTGGCGCTGCCGGCGCAACAAACACTCAACAGACGCAGGGCACAGGTACTGGGGCTCTTTGGCAACACTGCCACCAACAACACCCAACAACAAGGTCAGCAGCAGACTGGAACTGGTCTGTTTGGTCAGAAGCCACAAATCTCAGGAGCTCACTGGGGAAATTTAGGAAACACTGCGCAACCTACAACAACCGGCACCAGCCTCTTCGGGCAATCTACCCAAAATCAAACTCAGCAGCCTCAACAAACAGGCACAGGTCTGTTCGGCCAATCTACAGCAACAAATACACAGAGCAACACAGGAGGGCTTTTCGGTCAATCTCAAGCGAAGCCCGCTACAGGTACTACTCTGTTGTAAGTTACTTGGAGCTCCTTGTCATGACAGTCACTAATTTTCAGCAGTGGTCAAACACAGCCTCAGCAGAACAACACCTTAGGTCAATCCACAAACCAAGTCTCGGCCGTTCAAATCAACTACGACAGCATCCGCCCACGTACCCGCTTCGATGACCTCGCTAAGCCCGTACAAGATGAAATTGCGTTGCTGGACCTGGGCATCCAACGAGTTATCAAGATGAGAGACGAGATTGGCGAGTTCATGCCCCAGCACGAGAAGGATATTGAGCAACTGGGCTTAGACGTAAAGTTTGTCGAGTCAAAGTTCCGAACGGTTCAAGTTGCCCTCAACAACGATATCCAGACCGTCAAAGCTCTCCAGGATCAAACCCGAAAGAACGCCGCTGATGCCCGACTATGCTTCCGAGGCGCCGACAACCTTAAACTCCCGACACACTATCACCAAACAGGTCTTTTCGCCAGTCAGGCTCCAGCTGCTGATTCCGGGGGCGCAGATGCTGCGTCGACACATGCAGACGCCCAAGATCTGATCACCTACTTCAACCGTATTTGTGACGATATTGAAAAGTACAAGGCTCGCCTCGATGAGTACCGCGGTGATATTGAGCGAGATATGCCTGGTGTTGAGAATGGCCTTTATGAGCAAATTCGAGCACTACGCGACCGTAGCGCAGGCAGCGTAGTCGTCCAGGATCAACTGAACGAGGTTTTATTGGCGCTCAGGGATACGGGAAGCGCGATTGTTGCCCAGGCTGGACAGATTGCCGACACCCGAGAAAGGCTATCGCGCCTCCAGGCCGGGATTGTGGACAGTGGAGTTTACACTATGGGCATGAATGCGTAGAAGACGACGGCATAAATGATAAGGAGAGGGACGCGCTGCGGTAATATCAATCTGTTGGACATTGCAAGAGTCCATTTCATGTTTGAAGACAAAGGGCCAAAGAAGCATTATTTGGGCGACGCGTAGGATACGGTGTTGTCAACTGTAGCAGGAGATTTAGTGAGGATACAACCTTACGACATGTATGAATATTACTTGACAAAAGAAAAAGCTGCTAACACTGTTGAGAATCGGGGAGGGGGGGTTAAAGAACATCTGACAATACCCAAAAATCTCATGGTTTGAGCTTCACTGGGATACAAGACCAACATCGCGAGGTTGATCCAAATCTGTCAAGTTCATTATCTGCCACGACCACGAAGATGGCGGGCTTGGGTATCAAACCAATGGTGTGCCGTGATATATATATATATATACAAATGATCGCTGCGCCTTCTCCAAAATACTCTTTTTTGTTATCCTTATGAAAACACTCAGTGACCAACTAGTAAGTCCCTTCTCCATCGCCGCCATCATCGCCATAGTCGTCAAACTCGTCACCACCGTCAAAGTAATTCTCAGCGTCATAATCACCCGCATCTTCGTCGTCGTAAACTTCATCCTGCTCTTCCTCTTCCATGCCTTCTTCGTCCTCAAGATCGCCTGCTTCGTCGCCCTCTTCTTCCTTGAGCGCCTGTAACCGTTCAAGGAGATTGCGGCCCTGCATCTCATCTTCACCATCGCCTCCCATGCCAAAAGCTTCCTCTGCACTAGGAAGTGCGCTAACGCTGCTGAGCTCCAACTTCCGGCGCTTGAAACCGCCTGGAAGGCCACCGTCGTTGGCAGATGCAGCGTCGATGGTTTCGTAGAGTTCCATGGGGAAGAGCTCGCGACATACTGGACGGTTGGACCAATCTGGAAGAGCACGTTCCTCGCGAACGAACTTATGGGAGTAGGTAGGCACGGCGGTAAAGGGGTCTAAAGAGGCCTTGCTCTTTATGCCGAAACGGGCATTCTTCTGTGCCTGGCCGTAGTGTTTGCGGGGTGCTGTTGGATCATTGAGAGCTGTGCGCTTGGATGTGTATAGAGGAGAGGCGTGGACTTGATGCCGTAGTAGAAGATAGTGTTGTACGGCTGCTTTTTCGTGCGAGGCGAGTTCTCGGGGAGTAGGGACGAGGTATGGCTATTTGTAAGTCAGCGATGTGTCACTCTGAGTCACAATTCTTCTTGCGCTTTGAGATAGAGCACAGAAGACAAGAACATACGGGAAATAGCTCAGATGGTCGCGCATCAGGTTCATCGCCTGTATCCCAGGGCACATTAGGCCTTCCACCTCTGCCGCCGCCGCGTCCACCACGGCCACCTCCTCGACCACCTCGAGACATTGGAGTGCGCGCGTCGAATGTGGTGGTTCTATCGTGGTTTTAGAGCCAATTCGAAGACCGAGGGGATATTTATATGGCGGGTCGAGTAAGGCTGATTGTGATTGTAGCTATAGAGCTGACGTTACTATTCGCGATTGAGGTTTGACGCAGAATGATTTTTTGCGGGGTGTACCATAGTAAGTTCTGCTGAATGCGCCGGACAGAAAAAAGAGAGGGCGGAATTTACTCCGCCATGACGATGCCCCGCTGAGCAGGCGTTGTAGTTGACGAGTATGACTGCATTTTATTCTACAGAAGCATCAATGTTAGACGATGGAAAAAATAACTGAATTTTCAGTACATTGAATGCTTGTACCTAAATTCGCAGTCACAGAAATTCTAGATGCATCTCTCAACGGTCGATATGTTACGTGGTGTTCCCTTCAGGCTCCCTAGACTACGTACCCCTCCGTGAACTTGCAGCTTACATCCACTGCAATCATCTACACGGACATTAGCTACAACCACAATCCACACCTTGCGAACCTCCTTGTGTATTCATCGACATCATATAAAGAAAACATGTCTGAGAGAGTCGTGCCCCAGAATAGCGATGGCGCTCCTGTCACTGGCCTGGCAGAATTACTCTCCCATCTCACTGAACTTCATGAGCCAGGAAATGAATCGGCACCACTGAACAACAAGCTCTTTGACGATGTTGAGCTCCAACTCACACGTAAATAATCATCAACCACTGAGGAATTCTAGGCGCTGACTGACTACAGCTTCAAACATCCCTATCATTCAGCCAACTCTACTCCCTCCGCTCATGTCTCTCCTGAAGACCACCACTCAAGATCCTACAAGCCTCAGCGTCGTCTTCTCCCTGACCACCAAGCTTCTTTCTCCCTTCTCTTTCACGCAGTGCCTATCACTCGGCGGTGCCGAATCTCTTGTTTCTGCTCTCCAATCACCGCTTCCTGGCGCAAATTTACTCGCTCTCAACATCATTCAGAAGGCCGCCAGCAGTCCTGCAGAGGTTGATTCCCTGGCTTCGTTGCCCGAGGTCGTCGAGGAGCTCCTTCGGATATGGCTGAGCTCTCCGGATGCAGATGTCGGTGGGCGATCTACCAGAGTACTGGGCAGTTTGCTAGAGACAGATTGCGACATCATTCCTGACACGACCATGTCGAACGGCGTGAATGGTGCCAGCCCAGCAGAAACACAGCTCATCAAGCGCCGTATTCCTGGCCACGCCAGTCTCTGGCGTCTAGTCATCTGGGATCGCCATTACCTCGAACTCATTGTCTCACTATGCCGTCCTGCGATCATCAACCGTCAAGCAACCTTTGCGCAAGATCGCCTTCTTCGACTCATTCCCCGTCTTACAGCTCTTCACCCCCGCGCCATGGCCATATCCCCATTCCCAGACCTGTTCCCTCTTCCTGAGTACGCCGATGAGTCCATCGGGCATGGACTACTTCAATGGGCAGCGCTGAGCATGGTGGACACAAGCGACGTGCTCATGCATCAAACTCTCATCGTTTTTTACGAGTCATTCGTGAGCATCATGAGAATTGCAGGAGACTCGGCGGATAAGGATGCTATTGTGCGAAATGTTGTCAAGGCGGCGACTTCACAAGATCAGGAACTCAAGCAGGCGTTGAGAACGCTTCCAGATCGGACCATACAGGAGGAGGCAGAACCATTGGCTAGGTACATCAGTCGAATCCTCGACTAGGCGCATATGATCTCGACGGAGTTTAGGAACGAAGAAAGAAAGAACATGGAACTAAGGAGAGGCCAGTTGTTCTACCCAAGTGCTTTAAATCAGCATATCAATAAAAAGATATCAAATTTTTATCTCCTCATACTTTTAGGAGAGATGCCATGCAGGAGTGGGCAATGAAACATCACAGGCTACGCCCACAATCAAATAAAGACCAGCACTGATGGGATGTATATGAATACATACATGTATATTATCACATCCCGATACAATTCATAATACAAATTCCCAGGCCAGCCTATCGCCGTATGGGATAGCCTGGGGTATCTAGAACAACGTCATGAAAACCAACATTCTCTGATAATCCATCCAACGCCCTGCTTCTCCTCACCGTCAACAACCGTGGAAGACGCCCATCCTAAAGCATTCTCCTTGCGTCCGCCTCTCGGTCGCCGACCGGTTCTGCCGTAGCTCTGCTGGCTTCGCTGTCTCGCCGTTGTCCCGCTTGTGTCATGCCCTCGATACCCAGGCCAACCTCTCCAACTCGTCGCAGGACCAGAAGGAGAGACGATCGTAAGTCTGCGGTAAGGTCCTTGGTGAGAAGTTCAACCGCAAGAGGATAGAAATCGGGGATGTGTTTCTTGAACGCATCCTCAGGGAATGTGACAAAGCCTTCTAGAACATCGACAACAACGGGCCGCCATGCAACGATATTGCGATGCTGGCTCTCCTCTTCAAGAGTAGTGTAGCCGTGAACAATATCCTTGCAAAGTGGCACTAACGCGTCCTCCACAGCAGGCCGGCTCTCCAGTCGCTCAGGCGCATTGTCCGCAAACATACGGAACAGGATAGAGATGTAAGTGGCTGCCGAGCCACTCTCCTGCTTCAGAAGGTTGGGAGGCTGCTTCATGAAACCCTCACGCCAGAGTCGCATGCGCAATTCCTTGTCCTCGTTAAAGCGGCGGGCAAACTGGAAAGACCGCTTAAGTAAAGACATGAGTCGAAGAAGCTCTGCGGAGGGAATATGTGCGTAGACAGTGTCGTTGCTGAACAACTCATTGACCGTCTCGATCATCAAGAGCTGCAAGACACAACGAGAGATTATTCGGTTGAAAAATCGTCTTCGAGCCGCTGTAACTACTACAGGTTGTTGCTGAAGGTTGGAAGATGGTTTAAACTCTTCAAGGGCGATGTGGGGGGCGTCAGCCGTTGGTGTCTGGAGCTCATCTTCAGCTGACGGGGTTGGAACAGTGTGATCATCTTCCAACTCCTCTTTGCCATTAATTTTGAGAGATGTCTCATCCATAGGCGTGGTTCCCGAGGCAGTTGACGAGAACTCAAGGCCATTTGGTGGCGGTGATATGGAAGCCGTGTTGTTGATTGCAGTGGCAGTGAAGAGTTGGTACGCGGTAGTTCGCTCAAAGAGCTCAACGAAAGCACCAACAAGCTTATTCCAATGTTCGGGCTTGAACTTGGTCACATTCTTGAGGATTAGCTGTTGAAGGCAATTGCTTCCGATTCGCGAAATTGTGTCATTCTCCTGACAGATACAAAGCGCCAGAAGCTCCAGGAATCTGTCCAACATGTATTCCAGGGCATCGAAGTAATGTGTGAAGAGAGTGATCATGTTCCGCAAAGCCTGAATCATAGTGGTCGATAGCCATACTGACAATTCCTCGTGGCTGAGGACGTTAGACATCTCTGGCCGAGACCTCAACACCATGAAAATAGGATAGAGTTGTTGACGCCACAGGATATCCCAGAACTCTGATGGGAAAGTGCCGCCGTACTTGAGCAGAGTCTCGAAGAAATACTCCAAAGCGTTTGATCGGACCTCCAAGTCTTCTCCAGTCATGAGAACGTCATGGAAGGCGAAGAGAACGGGGAACCAGTAACCCTCCTCAACAGATGTGTTTGATCGGGATCGCTTTTCAGAATTCTGCATGGCTCCATCTGGAGGTGGGATATTGTTGTATTTTTGCGACAATGGACATTCGGGTGTCTTGAGCATAGTAGGAATCAGAGATTTCAATAGTTCCAACGCTGCCAAGCTCTTCTTCTGAAACTTGAGGTTCTTGGAGAACTCCGTCAAGCATACGATCAGATCAGTGAAGGCGCCCTGGGAAATAACGACTCCAAACTTGGTCTTGTACACCTGGTTGACGTTTTCGTAGGCCAAATTGACAATGCTCTCGTGAGGATCACGAGCAGCAACTGTGAAAACACCAAACATGGTCCTCCAACCTGATCGGATATTATCTCCACGGGCCTGGATCATTTGTATCAGACATCTGAGAACCATATCTTTGACAGTCACATTATGTGAGTTGGCAAGGACATGCTCAAAAGGCTTCAGGAAATCTTTCTGGAATTTGAAACCAGCCAGTTCTTCAATCTCCATAAATCGCATTGACAGCTGACGTAGAGAATCGAGAGCGAAGAACACAATGTTCATGTTATTGTGGCATCCAACACGGTTGAAGTGCTCACCAAAAACTTCCCAAATGTTGCTCCATTCGAATCTTACACGGTTCATGTTGTAATAGCTGATTTCGACAATCTTTTGCAAGCTGTATGTACGAGGTGAGTCGTTGGAACCAGACACCTTGATCTCATCCCAACTGACTTCCGTCAAAGCCCTGGCAAAGTAAACCATGGACTCGCCGGTAAGAGTTGCTGTATTGGTGAAGATGCGGTCAACGCTGCGTATCACCTCATCTGACCGACTCTCTAGGGCAATCTCGGTGGAGAAGCCCTTAGATGCAGTTCCTGCTCTGGCCCGCGTTGCTTTTTTGGAATTTGAGGAAGATCGAGAATCAGAGGTTTCTGATCTTTGTGGTGGCAGAAAGCGAGCTTTGGACACATCAGGCACAGCACTCTCGTCGACTCCACCCGAGATGAGTTGAAGTCGATCGAGTTGACTGATACACATCAAGATGTCCTTCCATGACTCACGAAGAACGTTGCCCTCAGTCTGTCCCAGCTCGAGAACGACCTTGAGTGCCTCAATATTCTTGGCCAACATTTCCTGTGGGTTGTTCAAGTTCGTTGTGTTTTTCAAGGCCGACATGAAAGCCTCTCTGGGTGTGGACAGATCAAAGAGGCAGGCAATTTGAGTGGCAAGCTTCATACCCTCTAGGCACAGCTTGTTGACTTCGAGATTGTGAGACTTCTGAATCTGGCTTGAGAGTGTAGAGAAGATCGACATCCAGGTGACGTTAAACATTGGGCTGACATGTTTGAACGACGTTGCAAGTATGTACTTTGTGCCGGCTTTGCGGCGTTGGCTCTTGAACAGGTCCTTGAAGAGCTGCTCAGAACGCAGAGCAATTTCCTCGGATTGTTGCATATAGGCCTCACGCTGCAAATCACGGCCCACGTTAGAGAGAGCTTGGCCAAGGCCAGCAGCAATACCGGTTGATGGGGCGGGGGTATTGCCAGCCGCTGCGGCAGCATCACGTTCACTCTTCAGGACGATCTCGTTGGCGGCGATTTCGTCGTAGATGCCGAGGAGATATTCATCGGGTAAATCAGCATTGTCGTTAATACCGCGGTTGTTCTTGATAAATTCCTCCTTGCTCATGCGCTTGGCGATCTTGACGCTATGCAAATCAGTGTTGAGCAAGATGACTGAATAGGCCAGCACGTATGCGGTGTCTGCATTGGCAAAGGCATTTGGGTTTCCGAGAACGTAACGTTCCGCAAATTTCAGCATGAATCGATCGATCTTCTGAGCTTCACCAGGCAGGCGGAAGGACTGGAGGAATTGGCGCAAAGAATCAACAAATCTTCTCTTGGCAAACTCCATGGTGTCGACAAATGCGTGCATGATGTCAATGTTCTTTTGGTCACCTTCACCCAAGTACTCGCCGATTTGGGCCTTATCGAGCTTGTCCTCCTTTATCAAAAACTCGGCAATATCCTTCGGGCTGTCGCTTGGGATGAAGCCATCACGCAGAAGCATCTGAATACCCTTCTTCGGCTTGAAATTAAATTGGTTAATTCCTTTCATCAGCGCCGTCTTCCTTGCTTTTTCCTTCTCCAATTGATCCGGGTCATCCTCCAATATAGGGGTTGATGGTGGTAGAGGAGTTTCGACACGAGAGATGCTGTCATTGATGCTTGGATCAATTGACGGTCGAAGGTCGAGAGAAGCCTTGGGGTCGTGGTTTTCAGAACGTGGAGGCTCTGGATCACCTCGTATAGGTGCCGACCAGTTCACCATAGATCGTAAAGTCTCAACTAAAGCTTCGATAGATAGGCGCTTGATTGCATACTCTTTAGGATAGTCAGGTTCGGTTTCCTGATGAGGAGCAATATGAGCAACGGTCAGAGGGGGCGGGAGTGTTGCCTTGAGCTGCCACTCGCTCGCAGGCGTTGTCTTCAGTCGCATCTCTTCATAGACTTGTTCGTTGATTGTAGTAATAGTAAGCGGAGTGGTGGAGAACTTTGATAGGTCTTCGATGATGGTTTGGTAAATATTATCAACTGTCTGGTCACAGTCGTAATTAAGGTAAATTTCAACAAGCGCCTTAGGATCAGCGCATAATCTGTTCAGAATTGTAACAAACTGCAGCTTTTGAGAAAGAGGCGCAGTCCTTCGCGCAAGCAGTGCTAGGTAGATTTCATTCAAAAACACCTCGATTTCTTTCTGTCATCCGTGTAAGTTATCTCATCTTTTATGCGATGTGTCAGTCTTACCTTGAAGTCGGCGCGCATATATTTGATCATCAGCCAGAAGATTTCGCTGCTAACATTGAATATTCGGTCCACAGAGCTGGCACCGTTGCGGGTGATACTTAGACAAAGATAGAACTTGATAGCCTGAAGAAAACTCGTAGGCTCGCCGCTTTTTGAATTCTTGATAGTACAAAAGGGAGAGGTGAAAACTGCAATGTTGTTGTTAAGAAGGGTGTGAATAAGGTGAAGAGAAATGAGTTTGGAGCGCATTGGCTGGCCACGGACGTCGTATAGCTGGTCGGGTGGCAGAACCTTGGTTGACAGGTTGCAAAAAGAGCGAAAGACGAGGTAAGCATCACGGATGTAGACCTCGTCCTCAGCATCCAACACTTCACCATCTTCCGGAGGTGAAGACTCCTGGCCAGCCTGGTCAGAGACCGGGGTGCCTGTTTCCTTGCGCTCGGGTTGAAGTCTCGTTACCATGGTAGGACCGTCGCCTAGGTTCGAGTCGTCAAAGCTCTTGCGATGCTCGAGATCTTTCAATGTAAGCTTGGCACCACTCTCGGGAGGTTCGGCCGATGCATTCACAGCTTCGGAGTGCTCAGCTGGGGATTCGTCGCGGTCGTTATTGTCATTGGCACCGTTGGGGGTATCGGCCTGGTCGAACGTGGCATTGCTGGCTCCATGCTTGAGATGCTCCAGGTTCAGGCGAGCCTCCTTCATGTGTAATCTCGTCTTGACTCGTTCAAAAACGGTACCGACCATCTGGGTCAAGGTCCCCTGAGCAACCTGCTGGTTGGCCGTGCTCCGCGACAACAAAAAGACATTATACACTTGACGCACGGCCTTGAGCAGACCAGCGCCATGAACGACAATTTTGTCATTGAGAACGGCGGCAAGTAAGGACTTGACAATCTGAAGCTGTATCTCAACAGCAGTCGTTTCGCCTTGGAAGCAATTACATATCGTATCAATCGCTCGCTCAATCAGGGGAGGGACAGGTTCGGCACCCTCCTCGGTTCCCTCGGGGGGGTTACTTGGAACGGAAAAGTACGAGTATGAGATGAGCTTGCCGATGCAATCGAGTGCGGTCGTAGTAAGCTGTACATTCGTAGAGCGTGAAGCTAGTTGTAGAGGAGCGAAAACGATCTCGGGATCAGGAAGCTGGTCCTGTTCTTTGATGGCGTCAAGTGCTTTGGTAGTAGAGTCGGCCAGTTGTTTGTTGCGCTGAGCATCCTTGGACGAGGCAATGGCCTCAAGTGAGGACACTACAAATTTGAGGGAGCTCATGGGGGAGCGCAAAAAGGGCCAGTGGCCATTCGCTTAGGGTACAGAGAGAGTCGAGAAGATCGAAGTCGAATCAGAGAGGTTGTAAAGTTGACGTCGCTCCCAGGGCAATTAAAGAAAGGAGACGTGGGCGCTGCGGGAGAGGGAGCTAAGTTCATGTGCCTCCAACGTAACGTTTAAAGTCTCGGCGCAGCCTACAGATTGAACTGTATGGCAAAGGTCAACTGCAGCTGTATGGATACAGATTGGACAGAAGCCAACCAAAATGATGGGAGAGAGAAAAATAGCCCGCGCCTTGGTGTTGTTGTCAGCTTCCGACCTTCTTAAAGCTATTACACTGTAACAAGTACAGTACCAGGGGTACGAAGTCAAAGTGGACAGCGTTTCCAGAGGCTCCGCTTCCCGAAAATGAGCTCTAACTACGGGACCCCTAGCCCAGGGAAGGCCTCGTAAGCTGCCCGCCAATTAGCGGCCAAGAATGGATATAGTGTCTTCTCAGACAAGGTACCGTACCAGTACAACTTTCTAAGTAAGTCATCTGGACAGCCACATGTGGCTAAGTATATGTCTACCTACCCTTAACCTGCAGGAAAAGGATTCACGGAGACAAATGTAGAACTATTTTTGCTGTGCTGCCTAGATCTATCAGCAGAGATATCGATAGGGCTTACTTAAATGAACAATCGTAGAACTTCTCTCACGGAAGACTGATTCAATTATATTTTTATTTCCGTTTAAGGCATATGCCAACAGTCGAATACAGCTTAGTCAAAGTCTGCCGGTGTATATGAGCCAACATCATCAGAGACATTCCTTAGTGAGCAAGAAAACTTCGGCATTTAACAAGGGTGCCAAAAATAAGCACCCTAAAGGCCTCCTAAGTGGCTGTTAAATTTGCTTAAGTCTATCCTAAGCTTACCTAAGCTTTTTGTCACGCAAGTTCTCATGCCTTCCCCAGACCTAACTCTGAGAAGTCTCTGAATACAAGTCAGCAAAATGGAACAGAAACTGCCCTATCCGTCTCAAATGCTCGATTCGGCAAAGAGGCACTTGACTCTGCTCGACACCACCATACATGAAGTCAAGCAATTCATCCAAGCTCTGCAGTTGAGCTCTAGGTCTACATCTGGCTTACCAACTTTCTTACGCACATTGGAACGGGAAAATGTAACATTATGCAACCTCGTCACTGAAATATCAGTCTCAAGTACAAATCTGGATGATTTGCAGCTCACAAAGCGAGAACAGAAGCTTGATGCGAGTGCCACTACAACGACGCAGAGCGTCGCTCAGTGGAACCGTCTTAAGAAAAGCCATAGCTTCGTTGCTATAAATCAGTCCTTCCAGGGCTCGTCAAAGGATTTGCGAAAACGGGAGATCCAAAAACGACAGGTCTCAGGGCAGGAGAAACACAATCTGCACCGACTTCTAAAAGAACAAGCTCGAGTTGAGGTCGATGTTGTTCAAGAAGGACGAGAATGGATTGCTGCTAAAGCCATCTCTCGTGATAGACTCGCTCGCCAGTTGAACGATAGCGGCTGGGGCTGGGGTGACCATGAACTCGGTGATGAAGTCGACCGGGATGAGTGGGAGGATACCCCTTTGGCCAAATACGTACAACGGCTAGTAAATGCTGCAAGAATGAACCGTCATGAATACAGATTCCCTCAAATACGTCTGGTTCTGACTGGTCTTAGTCGAGGTGAAAGGGAGCTTGACATAGTCCTTGATCAGCTAGAACACATTGATCCACTTGTCAAAGTCATCATCGAAGATCAGGATAGTGACTTTGTCGCAGCATCCCCTCCTCCGCTTGACGAAGCTATTGACAATATGGTTGGCAATGAGCTTGCATCGCTCACATCCACCATCAACCTCGATCACACCATCCTCATCGATCTTATTTCCGACTTGACTCACCTCAGACTTGAACCCCAACCGTGGCAGTCGCGTACGACGCGTGCCCAGATAGACGAAGAGAACGCTCATGAAGGGGGTCTCATGTCTCGTGTGTTGTACCCGGTGTTAGCAGGTCGCAAGCTCGTATGTACCCGTGAAGCAGCGGATCATTTTCACGATGTACTACGAACTGTTGGCACCGAGACTGAGCGCGAGCGAGGGAGGTTGTTGGTTCCTTGGGGCGACGATTTGAAACAAATATCTTCGGACCTTACGCGGCAGCGTTTTCAGCAACTCACCATTTACCCCTTACCACCTGATGTTCAGATACCAGTTTCTGTAATCGATGAAGCATGGGATATGAAAGCTATTGATTGTGGTATTTCCAACGGGAGCCTTCCTCAGGTCGCCCAGGATGTGGCTTTGAGTAGCGGCTTCAAGAGCTCCAAGTTGTCTATCTTCATGTACGGGTGGGCGGCTGGCCTCACTACTGTTACGAGCAACAAGGAGGTCCGAGGGCAAATCCGAACTTGGGTGGAGGCGCATCGCAAGAGCGATGAAGAAACTGGGCCCCAGATATTTCGATTAGAAGTGACGAGGAACCTATTAGCCAAAGCTGCAAAGCCCAGAGAGGGATGGCAAGAGAAGGATGAGGCTGATGGTAATGATGATGAATCATGATGCGTGGACTATGCGTATCCTATACAGAAATGTTCAAGGCGTAGACAGGTAGACTAATACATTAACTGGCAAGACTGGGTATGAATCAATATCCAAATCTTGATTGATAAGATAAGTCCGATGTCGTAGTCATTGCACTAAGGAGTTGACGTCTTAAATCCTCAATGTCCACGTATGTCCGAGCATTATATAGTAATCGGACCAACCCTTAACCGAATCTTACTCCGACAGTCTAGAATCATTTAAGATTTACACTAATAATCAACAGGAATCGCCTGCTTCTGCATCAGCAACTGCTGGGGGATCTTTGCCATTTCCCTATAGGGTTAGCTTACATCACTGTCACTTATAGAATCTCGGTCTTTTGGCTCGGTCTTTTGCATCTCCACTGACTGATACTGCCCATACCCCCAGCCATGGTATCACAGACATATACTTCGAATTATAACTTTTTTCCAGACTGTTCGCATTGTTGAATTTGCCGTGTCTCGCTGTTTTTTTTCTTGGCCGAGTTCTCTGAGCTCGATCCATCAAGTATGCCCGGCAATTCACCCCCAATCACACTCTCAACCCCCAGCTTCTTCTTTAATAGTCCGCTGGATGTAAGTCAGGAGATCCTTACAGAAGCGACAGACCTGCAGGACACTTGCTTTGATCTACCGGCCGAGACAGCAACTGCCGGTGGTGGAACCGTGTCTTCGGCCGCTAAGACGGAGAAGAAGCGGCGCCGGCCGGCCCTCTCGTGTGAGCAATGCCGGCGCCGCAAGATTCGATGTGATCGTAGTCTACCTTGTGTGAACTGCGTCAAATCTAAGATATCGCCTTGCACTTATGCCCCAACTCACATACCGGCTTCACGTGCCAAGAAAGGCACAGGTCATGCTGGTGCTTCAGACTCAAACTCCCAGGTGCCGGCCAGGTCGGCCCCAGCCATTGGGTCTACCCAGAGACAGTCTCCATCAAATTCATCTGCAAGACGAACGTCTTCTAGCATTCCAAGCTCAACAGTAGGATCCAACTCCGATGCCTCCACGGTTGATGCCCTGGCTGCGAGAGTCAAGGAGCTGGAGCAGAAGCTAGCCGAGTCTTGTTACATCACGCAACCAGCAGAAGACAAGTTTATACAGCCTGACGACCAGGAAGCGGAGTCGGCTCCTATGAAGGGGACTGTATCTAAGACGAGGTTCTTCGGTCAAAGTCACTGGATGAACGGCATTCACATGGTCAGTAGTCCATTTCACGAAACAGAATCTTCCTAACTAAATCTTATAGTTTCCCGGTGTTTTTGATGTGCTCAAAGAGGCAGAGTCTCGCAAGAATCAACACCACGGTGGCTTTGTCAAATGCAAAGCTCTGGGCCGCACTATCAAAGCAAATCGTTCCAAACCTGTGTCGACTGACAAGTTGGGCAAAAATATTCCTGAGCGTGGCCTTGCTGATCAGCTTGTAAATGCCTATTTTGACACCTTCGAGGGCGTGGTTCGGATTCTTCATCGTCCAACCTTCATGTCAGAGTATGAGCGCTACTGGCAGAATCCTGAAGCCTCCAGTCAGGTTTTCCTTATGCAGCTTCAGTTGTGCATGGCCATCGGAGCAACTCTACACGATGATGTCTTCAGCTTGCGTGCGACTTCGATGCACTGGGTCCATGAGGCTCAAATCTGGCTTATGATACCACCTGAGAAGAGCAGAATGACTATCGCTGGTATTCAGATCATGTGTATGCTGGTCATCGCCAAAGCATGTTGTGCGGTTGGCCAGGACCTTACTTGGGTTTCGGCAGGGAGTCTGGTCAGACAGGCTATGTACATGGGATTGCATCGGGACCCAAGGCATCTTGGTAACATGTCCGTTTACCGTTCCGAGATCCGTCGCCGCCTCTGGGCAACCATCCTCGAACTCAATCTACAATGCTCCTACGATGCTGGAGGCCCCCCTCTTCTCTCCTCGAAACACTACGATGCACGGCCCCCAGCAAATTTGAATGATGATCAACTCACAGACGAGCCAGACTCAGATAGAAAACCAACTGGCGATCCCGAGACTCTGACTGATATGTCAGTCCAGCTCGCTCTTCAAAAGTCCTTTGCTCTTCGCCTCATCATTATCAAGCATGTCAACGAATTTAGATCCAAGGATTCATACGCCGAGACACTCCGGCTGAACTCCGAACTCACAAAGGCATGCCGGACATTAACAGAGACACTTGCTGCTCTATCGGAAGCCCAGAGGCACCAGCCACGAACTATCTTTACCCACTTCCACAGTTCTCTTGTTCAAATGTTCACGTACCGCTGCTTCCTCTCTCTTCATCAACCGATGGTCGCCCGTTCCGCCCTGGATCCGACCTACTACTACTCTCGCAAAGTATCCCTCGATTCGTCTCTGAAGCTCGCGCAGATCACTGGCCTATCGACACCTCGCTACGGTACTTCTTCCCCTGGAGGCTCCCTGGACCCTGCAGTCAGTTTTAACCGCCTCATCACAAACGGAGCAGGTGTGTTTCGTGTGATTCCAACTCAAACGCTTTTCTCCGTTGCACTCGAGTTTATCAAGAAGTCAGAGGAGCAGAATGATAGCCTCGGCGGCGGCCCTGTCATGAACCTTTTTGAACTTCGCGCTGTTCTCCAAAGTGCGCAGACTTGGTTCGAGAGACGGATACGTGCTGGAGAGACAGGCGTAAAAGGATATTGCTTCGTTGTTGCGTCTCTCGCCCTCGCCGAGGCCCTTGAAATGGGACTATCGCAGGAAGACGTTGATCAAGTAGTCGTTGATACAGGAGCAAGTATGAGTATAAAAGCCTACGACTTACTGAAAGAAGTTGCCGAGAGGGAAGGTTTATCGCTTGGTGAGCCTGAAGACGAAGAGGCTATACACATCGATGTGCCAGCGATTGATAGCGATGCCATGCAGGGCATTATGGAGATGCCCTTTGACTGGATGGTAATGGGTGGTGACCTTGGTCTAGATGGAATGGGAGCGTTCAACTGGGTTCGAGGTGGCATGGGTATGCCTCAGCAGTTTGACTCCGTCGATCCATCAGTTGTATCACAATTTTGAGACTGGCGTTGAGGGATCTGTAATGACTTGACGATGAAGGAAAATCTCACCTTATGTATTAATGTACCTGGGCACTTGACATGGCAGCCTCTCCTCTACTATATTTACTTGCCTTCTGACCATCAAACATGCCTCAAAGCCTCGCCAATTTCCATGCGGATCCTAGTAGGCTACTACAACATCTTGCCGGCTGGAACTTGGTCAAGATGACCCATGTCAGCAACTGCTTCGCACAGACCAAGCTATTGATCGCTTGAGGAGAGAATCGTATATTTAAGTTTTGTCGTGATATATGCAGTGTAGGCACAGTTTAAGTAGTCATATCTGGCGGTCGTAAAGCAGTCAACAGGAGGAAATATATAATGAGGGCATATGCAATAGATTCTTTGTCCAAAACACCCCCCAAGTTCGAAAAGATATAACATTATTAATCAATGGTCATTGTACACGGGCTTTTCCAGCCTCGTAAATCTTCCACGAATGCTGCGGCGTGATCAGGCGAAGAAGCTCTGTAGGTGTCCTCATAGATGCTCATCATCGTCGTGATTCACCGATCCTTACCCAGGAATGCTCTCATGGGTGTCCCCACGATATCCCAAGTAAACTCCTTACCGCATCTCCGTCCCTCAGAGGTCATCTCCTCCTGTTCTATAAAAAAGTCATTCCTCGCTCGACCAGCCCTTTCGTCTTTCCCAGCATAATTCGGTTTTCAGGGGCCACTTGACGTCCTACCCCTGATTTACAGAAGAAGCTCAAGAGGGTTCTCAAGAACCTGCTTGAGCTCCTTGAGCCACTCAGCACCGACAGCACCGTCAACGACCTTGTGGTCGAAGCTAGCAGTAAGGGTGATTTGGTCGTCGAACTCAACGCCGGCCTCGTTCTCGGCGGGGATAGCAACCTTCTTGGTGGTACCAACAGCGAGGATGGCAGCCTGGGGAGGGTTGATGACAGCGGTGAAGTGGTCAACAGCGGGGTTCATGCCCATGTTGGAGATGGAGATGGTACCACCCTGGTACTCCTCAGGCTTGAGCTTGCCATCACGAGCCTTCTTGGCGAGCGACTTGACCTGGCTAGAGATGGCCTCGAGGCCACGGCCCTCAACACCGGTGACAATAGGGGTGATGAGACCAGTGGGTGTGGAAACGGCAACAGAGACGTCGACGTTGTTGAACTGGCGGATGTTGCCGTCGCGCCAGCTGGAGTTGACCTGGGGAACCTTGCGGCTGGCGACAGCGATAGCCTTGATCAGGAAATCGTTGACGGAAAGCTTGTACTTGCCATCGGCAGAGCTGTTCAGAGCCTGGCGGAGCTTGAGGAGCTTGCTGACGGAGATGGAGCTGGTGACGTAGAAGTGAGGGTTGGTCTGGGTGGACTCGACCAGACGGTTGGCAATGGTCTTGCGCATGCCGCTGATGGGGATGTCCTCGTAGGTAGCGCTGGGGGCGCTGCTGGCGGCGGGGCTGCTGATGGCCTTCTTGACATCCTCCTCGGTGATCTGACCGTTCTTGCCGGTACCCTTGAGCCCATCGATGCTAATGCCCTTCTCACGGGCAAGTCGCTTGGCGGAAGCGGAGATGTTGGGGAGACGGTCGAGAGCAGTCTGGAGACGGCCCTGAGACTGGTATTGTTGAGGCTCAGGAGTAGGCTCAGGGGCGGAAGCGGACTCGGACTTGGACTCGGACTTCTCCTCCTTCTTGGGGGCAGCGGGCTTAGCGGCATCACCACCAGCGTCCTCGATGGAGAACTTCTCGAAGGCGGAGATATCGGTACCCTCCTCAACAAGGACGGCAATGGGCTATATCAAAGAATTGCATGTTAGTGACATGATTTAACAGCAGTGAGTGATATTAGGCGCTGGAGGTAGATACCCCGAGGCCCGAGAGGTGACCTGAGTGGTTTCAAAAAAGTGAAGAACTTACGCTGCCAACGGGAATATCCTTCTCACCAGCATCCTTGAGGATCTTGGCAATGACACCCTCCTCCTGGAACTCGAAGTCCATCTGGGCCTTGTCGGTCTCAATCTCTACCAGGACATCACCAGGGGCGATAGAATCGCCGGGCTTCTTCTGCCAGGCGCCAATGTTACCAGCCTGCATGGTGGGCGACAGAGCGGGCATCTTGATGACCTGGTGCTCGGGGAACGAGGCATAGTGTCGCACAACGTGGGCAGCGAAGCCGGTTCGCAGGGCACTGTGGGTAGGGGCGAGAACGCGCCTTCGGAGAGCGGCGCTGAGCATTGTGGGAGGTATTAAGATCTTTCTGAAGGACGGAGATGTTAGTCGGTGATGAGCATGGGGGGGGAGCGCGAATATGAACATGGCTGAGCCACTTTTGGGGATTTTGGGGGTTCTGAGAAAAGGACTCACCGGCCGGAAGGGCAATTGAAAGCAGAAGTATCGAGATGCGTGACTTACGGTCACGAACAGAAACTCGAGGAGCGGAGCGAAGAGATCAAGGACGGAGAGTGATGCAGCTCTGGCGTGAGAAGGAGAGGGAGAGAAAGAGTCGGGATCGGAGGAAATTCTTGGGGTTGGATAGACGTGGAGTTTTTTGCATGTTGAGCTCCGAAGAGTGAGGTACTTTGAAGCTTTGGCGTGGGCTAAACCATTTCGGGACTCAAAGTGGCTGCAGGGGCCTTGAAGAGAACCCAGCGTTGGTGGTCCTCAAGTTCCGATGCGACCGTTGAGAGGACAACATTTGGGCAATTTCAGGGCATTTGGTAGCATTTCTCAAAGATTTTAGGGGATTGATGCACTGTAAGCCACTGAGCTTTAGCCCTCATACACGGGACTGGGATGACCCGCCAAATTGGAAGGATTGGATCTCGCAACAAAAAAAAAAAGGGACGTGGACGCCATCATGGTACCTTGGGTTCGGGGGATCATTACGCGATATGAGCGAAGTCCGGGTGAACAAGAAGAGCGAACAACGGCGTGTGTAAGTCATTGAGAGTTATCAGTGTTATAGCTGAAGCATTTCTTTTGCCAATTGCCCTCTATTACCCCGCCCAAGTCCCCCAGCTTGACCGACAGGTTTAAACCTCAATACTTCCTGATATTTATGTTGAGACAATTATCAAGGCCCTGCTGAAGTATCTTATCTCACACTCCGGAGTTGCTGAATTTTCTTCGGGCAAATTGTCCCATCCTGACTTCGGGACAGATCGGCCCGGATCATGGTGGGGGGTTCAATTGGTCGATTTTTACCTAAGTTTTTGAATGTCCACGGAAATAAACACTCTGGAGAAGACCCTTGACGACTTCAACAGCCAGATGCACACGTTTCCTCCATATGGAGAAGAAGCATTGCTAATAAAGTTGCGGGGTGTCGTGACATGAAACCCTTGATGCTATATGGGCCCATTCGTGGGCAGATGTTTCTGAGCATCAATGACTTGCTGTCATGAGCAGAGCATGGTCGGTCACTGGGCAAGTAGTCGATGATTATCAAAGATTCAGTGCCAACTCATGATCATTAAAGGAAGAAATCTAAATTATCATCATTACATACATCTAATATGCGAGGTATCAAATCATCTTTATACTTTTCCACGCTCTCGTAGGCCATTACAATTTCAACTTCCACCCGCCCACCATACTTTCACCATCTCTTTGGGTACGCTCAATGCTGATGAGATGGATCTCTTTCTATTCGGTTCATTGCTCCCCGAGGAGCCCTTCGAGTCCTTTGAGCCCTTAGAACTCTTCGATTTTGAATTGTTTGTGTGACCTTTAGTGACCAGCACCGATTTCCTTTGGGTACCATCTTCCCCAAGCAATCCCGTTCCTTGACGAACCACTCCGATCCTCTCTTTCACCGGCTTTGGTGGTGGTTTTGGAGGAGGCAATGGTCTCATTTCCACTTCCTCTGGTATATGCTCCTTGGGAACGATTGCACGGATTCCAAAGTTGCCTTCTTCCTTCTTTGCCCGGCCATCACGTCCTCTACCTCGCCCTTTACGATCAAATCCAAGCTGGAATCGTTGTGGGGTATCTCCCTCGGTGAAAATGGCTTCAAGCTCACTGTCTGGCTGCCATTGTGCGGCTCGGGGTAGTGATTTGAAAAGATTGCCATCAACGAGAAGTGCTGTAACAGATGCAATGGTCGTTGGCGAACGAGGAAGCCTAATCCGTCTCCAATAGATCCACGAGATGATATGAAGAAGCATCAAGGCGCCCACGATACCCTGTAGAATTCGTGTGGCGATCGCATCCTGTCGAAGGCGAACACTCTCTGTAACTTGACTACCGCTGATAACTGGGACGGCCTGAGAAACCGGCTCATCAGGATCGATGCCACTGACAATATTTGTCCCATCTGCGACTGGAAATGTTCCTCTTGAAGACAAATGGCGTCGACTTCTGAAGTTCAATGACTGTGCCCTTATGATTCCGTGCTGAGATAAGATAGCAGACTGGACTTCGTTTGCGGCACTGGGAGTTGAGCTACCGAATGTACTGTCGGGTACGGCGAACTGAGATGCGTTCAACATTGCAAAAAACGTGTCAAGGAGACCATCTGAAGTTACGTTGATGAGCTTTGAGTAATCGAGTTCTGGAATGGCGACGGTCGTGTCCTGGGCGGTGCTTTCGACCGGAATAGGCTGATGGTCCGGATAGAGACGTAGATCGTTGGGTCCGTGGAAGAGAGCAACGACATCAACTGCTTCAATGGATTCGTTACAGGCAAGGGCATTGATGCTGCTCACTGACATGTCACTACTGCCCACATCGACTAGCTCTCCCCATATGTATAACCAGTCTGAACAATGTGGCGATGACGTTGTCTTTCTCAAGCCGACACCGAAGAGTGTATCTCTACTCAGGCTTCTGCCATGCTGTGCAGGAAATGAAGTCGTTGTCGTCCCAATAATTGCGTTACTACCATTGCGCTCTCCACTTCCTCGGCAGGTCTCGCCTTCGAGATCGACACGAAGTGGATTGACTATCCTGTCGTCAAGTTTGTACTCGAGGGTGAGATTGGTGGAAATCTCGTCGGATTGGTATAGTCGGCATGACATGTTTGGGCGGATTGCCGTAAGTCGTGCACTGAACGTGAGATCGTTCCCCTCGACCGCTTCGGCTAGCGACATATTCGGTACGTTGAGATTTGCATAGGTGAAAGGGGGATATGGTGCGCCGCCCGCCAGTATCAGCGATGCCATGATGGTATCGTTGGTACAGTCAGTACAGATAGGATCGTCGCTGGAGGATGCTAGACTGTTGGCGAAGAAGTCCTCGGTACGCAAAGCAATACTGGTGTTCTGCCCGACTGGCATGGGCTCAAACAGAGGAGCAGTTGCGACTACCATGAGAAGCGCAACAAATCCACCAGAGATGGCGGCCAGGGCAGCAATATCTCGGATCTTAAGAGCCCTTGACCACGCGACATGCCTCAATGCATTCACAAGATTGAGTCCGACCGTTTCCTCAAACTCTCCTCGGCGTGAGAGATGCGAGAATGGTGAAAGAAGTCTTGTCCACCATTCTAAGGACAGCATGCACATTGCCACTAAGAGAAGCACCAAGGCTGGTACTACAGTCCATGCGATGTACGCTCCATCGTCCTTCATCGTTCTTAGCCCATCATTTCTCTGCGACACTCGTAGGGAGATCTCGAATCCTATTATGATACAAGCAAGAACAAGGATGTAGATCAACCGAATCAGTCCATGTAATGTAACGGGCTGTCTCCAGCCTGAGGAATCGAAACGGCGTGGTAGAACGTTCGCAGGAGGCGCGTTGCCTCCAAAGATATGGTAATAGCCCAGGTTGGGATTCTCCAACTTTTCGTGACCCTCAGCTCCGCTCAGGTAGGTCGAGCCATCAAGTCTTGCTCTCAAAGCCTTGTTGGGTGCAGCTCCCATGCCTTTCAGACATTCTACCAGCGGGTGGCTATGTGCCACAACTGAAGCCATTCCAACGATGGTGCTGGGATCTCGTGGGAGGAAGCCTTTCCTTGGAACGAGGAACATTGTCGACACTACCAGAACGAAGCAGATAGCCAGAAATGCAGTTATGATGTATGCTGGCACCGGTCGTACAACAATACGTCGTTCAATGTAGCTCGCGATAGCTGTTGACGTGCTTGATGAAGGCTTCATCATGGCATATCGAGCAACGAGGGCCGAATACTGCGTGAAGAAATTCTCGGAAAGTCTTCTCAAAGTATCATTCTCTGTTAAAGATTCCAGGCTAGGCAAATCCCCTCCATTCCTTGAGCTTAGTGCGAGGGCAGCTGACATAGCTTCGTCGGTATCAAGAATGGCTTCTCGACTGTACGATGAGTTCGTGAACGTTGCCAATAACTTTAGTTCTGTTGCTTGGTCGGATTCAAAGGTGTCAAACATAGCTCGAGCGACGGTCCATGCTGGCACTTGACTGAGTGTGGTATTTGTCGCCTGTTGGTCGGGTATGACTGAGAGAACGGCTTCTGGCGTCTTGGTAACCTTGATCCTGGTGATAATGTAGTTAGGCTTACATAGAAATGCAGCAGATGACGATATTTTTCCATCAAGGCGATTATTCGATGTCCTTGACTGGCGCTTGAGCTGATCAATATCGACATCCAGAACACCAGCCATAACAGCTATTCGCTGATCATCGCCTTTTGCAGAATTTCCACATCGACCTGGTTGAAATGCAAGAAACATTCTTGAGGGATCTTCGTTATTTGTGGTAACGAGTTTCGTGCTTGTAATCGTTTGATTTGAGGAACATTGTCCATTCGATAGGGTCATGTTCAACAACATAGCATTCCCATTTCGTAATCGCATAGAGTCCAAAGTTAACTCGGCTTCTTCACAGTCCATGCCACCGATAAAACCGTCCACACGTGCTGTGATCTGTTTCAGTTCGGGGATATCGCTTATAAATGGCGTGTAAGCTGCTCGAGATGTAACTCCGTTTGGAAAAGTGATATTGTCAACTGCAAGAGCTGCAAGAGTGAAATACGGCAAAGACCCAACGTTTTCCAACCCGGAAATGTTGTTGGAGAACTCGGATTGAATTGTTGTAGCGATCTTGTGGTTGGCAACCGTGGTGACTTTGGGTGTGATGAAAGCCACAGAGAAAATGACCATTATTTTGAAGATTATGCCAGCGATGACTGGAATCGTTACTAGCCAGTCCTTGTTTTTAATTGATTTGAAGATGGCCACCGGTTCAGAAAGAGAAACGTAATCCAATAAGAGAGACTTGTCAGCTTCAACCTGTGTGTTCAACATGCGGATCCACGGCATGGAAGCAGAAGCCTGGAACTCAACTCTGTACCAGAAAGCGGCCACGAGAATAAATATTATAGTTGTTCCATATTGCCACAGATATCTCGAAAGATCGTCGGACTCGTGAAGGCCTCCATTGTGTTCAGATAACTGAAGTGCGACTTGCACTCCTGCTATCAAAACAACAAACACAAGAGCATAGATGGCCAATATTCGTCGATGCAGAAAGACTGGGCGCCATGGTAATTCGATTTGAGTAGGTTCGGATGGCGAAAGGCGCGGTGAATCAGGGAAAGCCTGGCTCATCCGCGATTTGATGCTTCCCAGAAAAGGCCATCGTATTCCGCTGCTTCTTGTTGGTGAAGGATTATTACTTGGATCAAAAGGAGCAGCAGAGCTGGCCAATCTTTCGGAATCGAAGAACGAAGCGACGTTTCCGTGCTGGGAGCCTGAAAAAGCTGACCCAAGCCGGTGCGAGTCTGATCTTCCTAAGCCACTTGAAGATCCAGGTTCTGAAGAATTCTCGACTCCATGGACGGCGCGGATATGTCGATGGTACGAGTCAACGGGTTGACGTATCATTGGACGAGGAAGCTTCGTACTTTGTTCCGCTTGAGGTTCCATCGTCGATAAAGATTTGTGTGATTATCTAGAGTGTTCAGTATTGAGCATGGTCGTTTCATTATCGTATTTGGCAGCAAAACCATGATGCTGAAGAATATGCTACCGTGGAGTTTTCCCAAGATTCTATATCGCCATGTTGAGAGAGCAGTCGTAGCAGAAAAAGTCGTAAAACAGGTTCTCGTGAAATAGAATTGAAGCAGATGTGACGTGATGAAACGTATCAGAAGTGGAAGAGGAAGAGAGTGACGAAGACAAAAGAATGAATGCAGCCAAGGCCAGGACTGGAAAACAATTGGAAGAAGCTTTTCAACGAAAGACGTAAGGTAGGTAAGCAAGAAGCAAAAACAGACAGAAGTGCAAGTGACTAGATGCCAGTGAGAAAGTGACGAAGGAGAAGAAGAGAAGAGACAAATCACATTGGAAGATTGATATCAAGGCCTTCCTTGTTCGCATAAGTCGACTACTCTATACATAATGCCAGCAGAATACATAGAACACCTAGAATGGGGAGGGCCCAAGGTAACAGAGAGCTAATGCCCTACTCTAATACAGTTTTACAAGGCCAAGCAGGCGAGCACTTGCATGTCTGCAGTTCCCCGTCCCATGTCTTGGTCGGAGGAGCCTCAAAATGTCATCGCTTCTCCGTGTCATAAGGAGACGGCAGCCCACAAGAGGATAAGCCGAGTCTATATGAAACACGCCCAGCAGGGGTATTCTCCTTGAGTTCCGAAGACCTGGCAGCACAGCAGACGTTAGTTTCAATTATTGGCCAGGGTATTCGATAGCACTGCAACCCTATGATTTCAATGTTTTTCGTCGCTTGCGATGAGGCGTTTAGGACTGCGGTTGACCGTCCGCTGCTGTTTCTTAGCAGCCGCAGGTTATGGGCAAGGGTGGTTACATGCGCGGAGAAATATCTTTCGAGGAGGACACTATCGTCTCGTGAGCATTTAGCTCAGGGCGAATTGCCCAAAAAGACGTTGTGTTCCCCAGATGGGATGCATTGGGGGGGGAGGGGGGGACTTTGCCTGCATAAAGTGAGGATACCCCTGCTATCCATGCGCTTGAACAAATCACTCACAGGCGAAATTATACCCATGACTTGGCGCGTTATGGCAATGCTGAAGATTATCACCGGAAAATAAATCCTTGCTTTGTTCAATTAAACAAGCTGCAGATGCCTGTATGTGAGTAAACCAAACATTTTGACAAGAAACGTTTCTCGCGAAATGAGCGGCATTTATTTTCTGGCCCTGGACTTGATAAATTAACAGGGCGAAAGTGCCCCGTCAGGCTGATGCTGTAATCATCGCGTCGTCAGATATAATACTTTTTCTAATAAGCGACAAGGGTGAGACAGAACTTGTGTGCTGTCGCCGCCAACAAAGGTGTGATGTGATCCATGTATTAGGTTGTGTTTTGTTGGTGTTGGAGCATAGCCACACCCGAATTCACAGTGCAGTCCCTTGAAAGCCAGTAAAGAAATATACTTCAACTATCTAAGGTAGCCAGATACTGTGAATGCGGTGGTTTGGCTGAATCGTGAATGCCTTACTCCCGATAATCCGGAAGCTTTCGCAAGAGGTTTCAGATTATTCTCCCCATGACCTGGTAAAATATCTGAAGCGAAGACTTGCTCAACTCAATTCAAGCGATGTTTCGAATGTCACTAGTGTCGTCTGGTTCCACGGAAGAGCTCGGGCTGCCGAGATCTTGATCTTCCAACAGCTCTGGGCTGGATCTGGAGCTAAACTGAGAGACTGCAACTCTGGTGTAGATCAATATCTACCTGACAATGATCTTCATTTTCGTAGATCAATACCAAAATTGTATTGAAGGATACCTTCTTCAGTGACAAAAGCAGTTTTGTATAAATTTCGAGGCGCAGCATTAGCAGTCACGAGTTTTTAATGCCTGTGCTTTTAATCGTGTTGATCCTCTCTGTCTAAGCGGCGGACCTAGCTCCCTCTTATAGCACAATGTCAACCCAACACTTCGTACCACACGCAGTATAGAGCACTCGCTAAAACAATATCCGTATCCAAGTTGATCAAGAATTATCTCGTATACAAACTCACAATCTATCATGGGCTCGTCTTCTTCAAAGACTGCATACTCAGCCAACAACACACGTGGGGCATCAGTCGCTGCGTACGAATTATCGAGCGCTCTGACTGATACCTTGAACGAGATCAACTTGAATGGTCATTTACAAAACTGGCTTGGTAAAGGGACACTCACTGACTTGACCATTAGGTAGCTTGAACGAGCAACTTCGTCAGCTGCTTGAACGTCTAGATCAAGAAGCAGCCAAGTACACCAACTCCAAGGTCAACGATGACGAATCAAGAGAATGGGACCCGTGAGTATTCCCATTGGCCTTCCAGACAAAACATTCTGACTGGATTCTATAGGTCTCAGGCTGAAGTCCAGCTCATATCCGTGGCCTGGAAGTGTGCTCGTGGGACTTATGACCTTGAAGGCACCGTGACTGATACCGGTTACTGCACGTTTCGCCGTGATCAAGTAGTCGACAGCTCTTTCGCGGGGACCGTCAAACTCATCACATCAACTATCATCGAGGCGAAGACAGGCTCACGGATAATTGAATCATTGCCAGTTCTAGTGCTTGCGATACGTGGAAGTGCCAGTAAGATGGACCACATTGTTAATGCCAATGCCCAGCCCAGAACGACCGAAAGTTTTATTGTGAGTTCCCTTTCACCACTTTGTTTATGAAGCCATTTTTGTGTCATCTTATTCACGGCTTCACCTAACTAACAGTCGAAGGGATGTCTAGAGGACCTTAAAGCCCATTCTGGCTTCTTGAATAGTGCACGAGCTCTGGACTCGATTGTCACAAATATAGTCAATAAGTACCTGGAGACTTTTCCTGAGATGAGTGAGAAGAAACCGCATGTTCTTTTTACGGGACATTCCGCCGGCGGAGCTGTGTCACAATTATTATATCTTCGCCATATGTCTAACCAAAATTTAAGTAAGTTACGGAAACAAGCATGAAATGAGGAACTGGCTAACAAGATACAGACCAGTCTGCGAGATTTTCGTGCGTCACATTTGGTGCACCTCCTTGCTTGACCCAGCACGTTGATCTTGACAAATTTCAGCCAAGTAGTGGAACCGTGTGCGTCAACGTTATCAACGAGTTCGATGTGGTTACTCGAGCCGACAAACCATACATCTTATCTCTGGTAGATGTCGCCAGAGCAATGCTAGACTTGCCACCAAACGCAACCATTTCTGAGCTTGAAACAAGCGAAGGGATAGTCAGCACTGCTTTAGAAGCTACTAGAGATGAAAAACGCCCTCTTTCAGACGATTCTGAAGACTTTCCTGTCAAAGAATCAAACTTTTGGCGCTTTCCTCAGCCTTTCTACCACCATGTCGGACCTAGAGTTATTCTGTTGATGCGCTTCGTTGACAATCAGATGAGTCTCAAAGCAGTCGAAGTAAGTACTTCGGAGTTCCAAAAGTTGCTATTCTGCCGTGTTACTGTTCATGGCAAGAAACTCTACGAAGAAAGGATTAGTGCTTTAGAGCAGGGACGTTTCAATAATCTGTCAGCCTGGAAGCCAGACGGAGATTACAAGGATAAACTTCTTGATCAAAAATAGTTCTACTGAGCAACGAATGGCCAATTCTGAGAATGCGTCTTGCCCTCTGGGCGAATTGGCAACTTCACATGATTTCTCCGTCTTGCAGATTCCACAGCCCGATAAAACTGGACATCAGCCAATATCTTGTCGGCGAGGGTCTCAGCAAACCCTGAAGTTGGTGACTCCCCAAGAAACTCATCCCCATCAGCAGAATCCTCCACAGCCGACATAATAGCCTGACACTCCCAGCACAAGCAAACTGTATACTCCTCTCCAAAACGAATACGATAGAGAGACTGGGTCTCATCGTTTCCGGCTGCCAGTTTCGATTTCTTAATCTTGTCATCATGATTAATGAAGCGGCCACAACGTGCTTCCATGGAATTCATGTACGCTGTTGCTGAGAGTTGACTGGTGTGCCAGACGAGGTCAATGTCAAGTGCAGGAACCAGCATCTTGCCAGGGTAGAGTTTGAAAAGCCTCAGATACCTCTCGTATCTCTCAACTGCTCGGCGAAGACTTCCTTGCAGTGCTGGGCTTCGTATCCATAGATGAGCGTTCATCTTTTCAACGAAGACGCGTTGGCGCTCGACGTTGTCGACGAGTTTGCCAATGAAGCGAGAAGCATATGGCTTGCCGATATCTTGTGTTTGCATGTTGCCTCTTTGAATGATTGATTTGAGGAGAGTACCTGGAATGACTGCTTCTCCTTCGGGAACTTCCCAGGTCTCTCCAGTGACTACCCAGGCATCACGGATGGGGCCTTGCGACCTGATTGAATCGTGCTATATAGCAATTAGTTCATGTTACGGAGTTGGTGACATTCCCGGGTATAAACGCACAATAAGCTTCCATGGGAAATTGACCCTTGGGAGGTAGTCCCAGTACTGATTTCGGCAGTAGTCCAGATAGTCAGAAGGGTTAAGGAGGAAAGCATGCCAAATCATCAGAATATCTTGTTGAAGGGTCAGTTACGTGCCAGTCTTGGAAGAAGTGAGATACTCACCCACGGGTGGCAGCCATGAGGTATCAGTCATTGATATCCCAGTCTTTCCATCATGGGCACCATCTTTGCCCACTGTTGAAGTCAACCAAGCATTGAATTTTGCAGCCCATACCAAAAACCTTTGCGCTGCTTCTCCAAGGTACCACGTCCATTTCTTATCCCGCTTGGCCTCCCACGACGGGTTTCTTAGTGTAACTTCTTCATTAACATGCTTTTTCAAGCCTTTGATATACTTGCGACGATAGATCTTCTTGGTCGGTCCGCCCAAGTTGAACGCCTTGTCGAGTTTCTTTGAGTCGAGAATCTTGATGCGCAACGCATGAAATGCTTCTAGCAATTCTAGATGAACGGCGCATTGCACTGGAGTGGGTAGATTATCTTTATGGGAATCATCGAGTTCGCTGAAGATGTCTGGACTCGGGATGACGGGGTTTTCATCCAAGTCGGTGGCTGATGGATAGTATGTCTTTGATATGTTGTTGTTGAAGTCGCTGCTGGCTTGGTGAAGGGCGCCTGTATTATAACCGATGAGATGCGACATCTTTCAGTGAGATCCGGGTATAATAAAGGCGAAGTGCTTGAGGAGATGGGTATAATGCGCCGGGTCTTCCAAGTAGATAAGTGATTGAGTCTGAGTCGCAAAAGAATGGTCGGAGTTTGGCTTTGCCAGTCAGTCTTGATATGGTCACCTGAGCCGGTATGCCTTGATCATACCAAGACGATTAGAGCATCAGATGAGTCGAACCGCAGGGCTGAGCCGATGAAACTGGGCAACAACGTTTGGACTATCATTAACAATATATCCTTGGCGGTACTTTACCCCTCTGCCAGTTTGGTGGATAATTCATGTATCTTCTGGCAGTATCAGTTCTAGGCGTCTAATACCTTGGCAAGAGGTAATTACCCATAAGCAACCATCAAATCCCTTGTTTATTCTCCTCTTAATCTGCCTCGCTAGCGGAAATGTCTTGCAAGATTGCGGAATTTAGAGGTGGCCCACTGAAGTTCCAGCGACAATCTTGCTGTTTT
Source organism: Fusarium oxysporum f. sp. lycopersici 4287 (assembly GCF_000149955.1). NCBI lineage: Eukaryota > Fungi > Ascomycota > Sordariomycetes > Hypocreales > Nectriaceae > Fusarium > Fusarium oxysporum. Next base: position 1,497,915 of record NC_030995.1, on the reverse strand, counting down.
GGGTGTCGAAACACTCTAGTCGGGCGAGCTGAACTAATTAAACAGGGTCCTTGCTGGGGCGCAGCATCAGATGAGAAGGCAGTCTGTGAGGCTTTCGACGATGAATGTCTTAAGACCACACAGTAATGATGATGCCTATTTCTCGTATATCGGCAAAATACCTCATCGTGTGAATAAGAATGATCATGCTCGCTCGAAAATTACCGGCACATACAGCTTGAACCATCGACAACCGTTCTTCTTCCAAGTCATTCACAATGTCACGGCTAAGGCAAAAGGTTCTCCCTGTGCTCGCAGCATCTTCACTGCCTTCATCCCATATCACTTCTGCGCCTGACATATCATGGACTCGAGTTGGCCCCGGGAAAGACCATATCCTCTCAGAACTTGAGAGCTTGTACTGGGATGGCGTCAAGGCCGAGCTTGAGAACATCGTTCGCACGCTCAAAGCGTGGCAGCAGCCAGAATTTGCTGATGTCGCTATTGAAGACGAGGATGATGATCTCATCCACGGCTTCGATACGTTTCTTGACTCGGTCAGTCAGCAATCTCGAGCACACGCCATACGATATGGTAAGTATGAGATACCCTCTATTAGTGAAAACATATTAACAGTTCACAGGGAAAATGAAGCAGGAACAGGCTCGGTATATGAAAAATTGGTCAACTAAAAATAAGGCATATGGGCGTAAATTTGCCAAAGATGCTTTTATTGATTCGATATCAGATCGAATCACACAGCAAGCAAGTGATCAGATCAAGAGTGATGTAAGAGGGTTTATTGAAGGTACGTCTCCCATTCTCAAAGGTCAATAGAATACATACTTATAAGTTTTAGCCAGTACCAAGCTCGAAGGAATGGAGCATCGCGCATGGATCCTCCTCCAAGCTGCTGGTATGTGCTATCCTTTGCAAACGCTCAAACAATATGACTGATAAGATCATTAGGCTTTCTTGATATGGAAAAACTGATCGAGCATCGTCCCCCTCCTGACATGTTCGGCTTCTGGAAGAGGCCAGCTATTCCCCAACGTGGGTCTGTTCCTGTCACGAGCCCCTTTACGTTACTCATATCATAATAGTTGCGCTTTCAAAGTTCAATGATGACTTCACTCCAAATTTTGAACCTCTTCGTTGCATGCGAAAGCAATGCAAGAAAGTTGTTCGAGGAAGCATGTTCATTCGCAACGACGATGGCTCCGATCCTGGCATAATCTGCGAAGAATGTTATCGAAATCATTACTACGGCAAAGACCCATATACGAAGACTTACAAACACTGTATCCTGTCAGAGACAATTACCCCTGAGATCAGCAGAAAGTTGTGTACGTGTCAGAGAATCATTGATGCCAGCAACAATGAAAGCTTGTTCCCTATATCCTGGCTAGAAGGGCACACTGGCTACGGTAGCAACATCAAGGATAAGTGCAAGCTTCTTCAACTTGGCGACGCGATTGCTATGGCCAAATATCTCGGCCTGCAAAGCAGTGTAGGAGCGAAGCCTCGGTCTCAGAAAGACATCGAGAAGTCCAATTGGAAGGCAAGAGTGGAGGAGCAGCAAAAAACCAGGTACACCTGGTCCTATGGATATACATCTTCTACCAAGGGAGATGTTAGTGACTTCGAAGACGAGGAAGAGCCGAAGACAAGGAATGAATCTGGACCTCGGGGTGGGCGGCTCAAGAGGATGAAGACTGTTCAGGAGACCAGTTTGCACGCGAACGACCGTTCACCTACTTCGACTAGCGTCAGCGTGGCGGAAGAAGCAGCAGAAGACGGAGATATCCCTCTGTTCTTCAGAAAGTACGTCGAGAAGTATCCTTACGGAAATGTTCACATGGCACTCCGTGTTGGCCCTATCGTCATTGAGAACGGAGTCGCGCAGTAAGTAATACTTTCTTCCCGCCATGCAAATAGTAACTCACATATAGCACAGCACTAAAGGCGGTGCCCTCGTGTCTCTTCGGGAAATGCCGATCTTCCATGAACGGTTCCATCTGCAGACAATGCCTGGCAGAGACCTCGCAGTTGGGGGCGGTCTGGATCGTCCCGTATGGAAACGCAAACGAAAGGCCACCGACCGCAAGAGATACAAGGCCATTATGAAGCAAGTCGTCGGTGTGCCATTCAGCGGAGATTATGCTTCACATGATCAGGAACTTTCTATCGTTCAGGATCTCTTGGCTGCCTGTAAACAGCCGTTTGACGATCCCGGATTGCCAACCTCTGATCAAATTAAGCTACTCGACAAAGTACTCGAGCCAGCTTTGGAGAAACTCAAGACGCTACTCAGTCCCAGACTAAGGATATATCTTGGTAGTATCTCAGAGCGGCTTCTGGACCAAGATGTTAAGCTGGCTTGGAGTGCAACACATAACAACTGCCAGACTTTCTGCAGTTCACTCATCGACAAGACGATCTTCCAGCCTCTTGTCAATGGGGAGCCTGGCGACCGGTCTGCTGATGTGTCCCGTCTCTACACCATGAGCTTTGTATGCCCGGATGAGGGATACAAGAGACGAGGTGTACGAACCAAGTTTGATGTTCCTTTCGGGCTCACTGAAGAATACCTCCTCCGCTTCCACTTTGGTCGTCACGATGAATCTGATATCATCGATACATATCAAGAGTATTGGTATGACTGGGGTGCTTTTGGCAGCACGCTGTACAAATACCAGGACTTGTATCCTTGGGACTGTACAGAGGCCTATGGGAGATATCCCACCAAATGCGGTGACTGTAACCTTGCCAAGCATGTTTGGGCTTTTCCATTCGACTCATGGTCTATATCCTCGCATCATCTCTCACGCGACCGTCACATGTACGCACCAGCATTGACTGATCAGGACTTGACAGCTGTTGGCAAAGGTGCCACTGCAACTTCGTGGATGCGGAACCGACTTACAGTCCTCTCGGCTATGTCTGTTCTTCACCGAGCTGCCACAGCCATGGCTCAGTCAGTCAAGCTCCAAAAGGCCACTGCATGGCTACACAAAGATCTCACACAGAGCACCCTTGATCCGTCTCTAGCAAGAGTCAAACTTGGTGGTATTCACCGTGCTCAGCCATGCAGCCACTACTACGAAGCGGGGGTTTACAGCCATTTCTTCATTGCTCCGTGGGCAACCCTCACTCGCGCCAAGCAAATCGAGGCGTACGAACTTCAGCGAGACGGCCGTGTCGGTCTACCCGATATGCCAGCTTACCTACGAAAGCGACGTTTCAGCGGACACGCAGACTTGACACAATACAACTATGTTGACTTCGGAGGTACAAACCCTGCACCCGACATCGACATCATCAACTTATCACCCCATCACCACATAGGTATGGATAACGTAGATGGCTGCTATAGCGACTCCCACTTCAGTCCAACGTCCGAAAAGCCGTGCCATGTCTGCGCAAGCGGGTGTGGAAGTTCAACACGCAACGCAGCAGACTGTGCAAGTGGGGAGACTATCAGAATGGCCGAGGCGGCTACTGCTGCTGCTCTCGCTGCAGAGAGTGTTAGTCATTCACATTCAAGTTGTGGAGGGGGTAGTTCTAGCTGTGGTGGTAGTTCGAGTTGTGGAGGGGGCAGCAGTTGTGGTAGTTCTAGTTTTTGAGCGTAAGCGATGGTGCCTTGTAGATTCCATGCTATATGTAACTATATCAGATATTGGACTTGATCTATACTTCTTATCAGTGAGCTTCCTGTGCCTCGAAAGCACATGTAACCCAGTAGGTTAAATACTACCTTCTATACCCTCTACAATTACCAATCATACTTTAACGGTTTGAATAACTCCCTCGTCGGTGAATCGACACCAATGCAGTGTTAACAAACTCCATTAAAGTTTAACGGTCCCTCGTGCAGTCACTGCTAGTTTCTCAAGCACACAACCTCGGATAGGCTATAACATCACCGACTTACAATGGAACGGTGTGCCACACACAAGTTGACATTTTGCCTCCAGCCGATTGCCTACACTACTTCTTGGACTGCAAGCTCATAGTAGCCCACTAACCATGAAAACTTCTCTTTGCATGTTCTAGTCCCAGTAGCTTAAAAGGTCTCCATGAATCGTGTTCGGCGGGCAATCCGCCTGTATCAAGCTTCCACCTTGCGAATCAAGTACTGTTCATTAAGAGTCTTCAGTGTTCTTCGCCACTAGTTGAGCAGTTCCCATCACATCGCCACGGCCCGAGTGGTCTCTCACCGGGCTTGACACATGGCTAGTTGGGTCCACGGCACGATATCGGTGTGCTTAGCGTTTCTGTCAGTAACTTAGACTGCAGAGATTGATCTTGAGCGATTTATGAATTCTGCGAGAAGTTTCTTTGCAAAATATTCTAGTGTTTTTGTTTGAACAGTTGAGGCTGTATGGGCTGTTAGGCTACTGCAATGCTACACAACCGTAACTCAACAACTCCTTCAGTGACCTTTCTGAGCGAAGTGCATCGAATATCACAAGCTTTCTGCGATGCACACACTTTAAACACCTCCACCCTTTTTCAACAAATCTCTATCTTGACTTATCGTGCCCACTATTGTAGAACTAACTCGGTGATACTCACTCCACAGTGCCATCGTGAGTTAAAGACAAGTATCCGCCAGGAATGTCCACGACGGCAGGTGACGAAAACAGAAAAGTCTCATAGCATGTGACATCCAAGGCTAAAAGACTTGTCACGATTGAGTCAGCACACATTAAGAGTCTGTCATGTAGGGTAGGGCAGGGCTCTGTACGTAGTAGGTACAGCATTGTCTCCACCCACGCCACGTTGTGATGTGCCAGGTACTAGTCAGGGCATGGGCTGCTCTGATTGGCTTCAAGTTTCAGGTACCGAAAGCCGTTGGGAGGCAAAAGCCCCCAAGAACAAAGTTTATGCCTCAGAAGCGAGCGAGCGTTGAATCAGCGGTTGCTGCTAAAGAGTAAAGTTTCTTCTAGTTACTCGTTGGAGCAAGACAAGCGCATGGCTTTGCCTTTGTGGTCGTACGACCCGCTACCGAGGAATGAGGTTGATGGACAGCTTCTGATGATTTTGTAACACTATTTTTCAACCACCTCCGTCACAGCTGAGTAGTAATGATCTTGAGGTAACTCAAAGACCCCATAGTCTCAGAAATATATTGAAGCTTATTGCTTGTGCAACCAACAAAAGTAAAGAAATTCCGCGTAAGCGTTGCGTGCATATGCACTGTAAACAAGGACAAAGGCCCACTAGCCCCTATCTTGAAACAATGGAAGCTGAACCTGCATTAGCAGCACCACCAGAGCAGCTCGTGGGCAGTTCACAGCCTATCGTGAAAAGTCTGATTGTCATGTCTCCATCATAGAGAACATACCAAGAACTGCAACAGATCAAAAAAGACGCAAGGAAAAGGCAGAGATTTTCGATACATAATCAGAGATGAAAACTGTGTTGATCATGGTGGGTCTCATCCACTGTTGGTCGTTGCATTGGGGGCCATCTTGTTGATCCAAGTTGCGTTTCCTCGAGGGTTTCAATCCTTTTGCTCAGAGGATTCGGCGCGATCGGGACGGATTCAAGATAAATGAATGTATCAATCACTTGGCGAAGAGGATTGACAAAATCTGGGGATTGGCGGGGAATCAACGCAATTAATTAAACTGAAGCAACGACGTGCCATCGCAATGAAATCAAGTCAAAGATGAACAACTGAGCAGGAGAAATGAATATATGTCATAACACTATGAATATATATATGTTAGAAGGTATAATAGATAGATCCCAAAGCCAAGATCCAGGGTCGCCCTGGATAGCTAAATTCCGAGCACCGTAAACACCAGGTAGGTATAGATAGAATAAGCCCAATTCTATAAAATCAAGTTTTACGCAGAGGTCTAGCCCTCAAATGAACTAAACCACAGGCTATGATATAGCTTAACCGGAGTAGTCAATGTCGACGGTGAGGCGGACCTGCTTGGCAGGAGTGTTGATACCAATGCCGTCTTCAGCCTCCATGCCACCGAGGTAGGCGTTCTTGCCAGTGCCACCGGGGTTGATGGTAGAGCAAGTGTTATCAGAGTCGCAGACTCGAAGACCGGGGATGTTAAGGTTCTTGGCGGCGGAGACAAGGCAAGAGGCGTCAGCGCCTGACCAGTTGTTGTTTCGCTCGCTGCCGAAGTCGAACTCGAGCCAAGTACTGGCCCACTGGCCGTCCGAAGTGATGGGAACCTTGTTGCTGGCACAAGCGCAACCGCCCTGGGAGTCAGAGTCGAAAGCAACAACCTGTGAGCTAGAGGCGGGAACAGTGAAGGTCAAGGCAACGTTCTTAGCGAAGAAACCGTCGATCAAGCCATTAGGCCCGATCTTGTTGAAGCAAACACACTCCTTATCTTCGTCGTGGTCGTTTTTGAAGGTGGTAGTGTAGTCGTACTTGTCGGCGACATCCTCATCGACAGTCATCATGTTGCAGCCAAAGTCACCGGGAACACCAGTGTTGCCCTTGGCAGCAATATCCTCAAGAGTGGCGCGCTTGGCCTTCTTGCCACCGCAGAAAGGCTTGTAACCGGAACCGGAGCTGGAGTTGTGCTTCTTGCCCTTGTTCTTGTTGGACTTGGCAGGAGCGGAAGCAGCAGGGGCGGGACCGCTGGCGGCAGCCTTGGGGACGGTGTCGGCGTCGACCTTGGGAGAGGCGGGAGCCTCGGGGACAGCGGTAGCAGGGGCGGCGTCAGCGGTGACGACCTGAGTAGCGTACTCAACAACAGTGACGGGCTTGTTGGCAACGACGAAGTCGCGCTTGGCGTGAGCACGCTGGTGAGCGTGGCCGCTGGGGTGGGCAGAGACGCCGAGGGCGGCGGCCAGAATGACAACGGAAGAAGAGACCTTCATTTTGACTGATTTGTGTATAGTGTTGGAAGAGTGACGCCTTTTGGTAATCGGTTGTATTTCCGGAATACTTCCTTTTGCCTTTATAAGGATTGTAAGGTAAGTTGGTTCAAGAGAGTGTTATCAGCGTAGTGCTGTGAAGGAGTGACAGAAGGCAAAGGCCGTGATCCAAAAAGGCTGAGGAGTGAAGAATAGAAGGAGAGATCGAAGGGGGGAGGAATTGAGGGTTATAAGGTGAGCAAGGGGTGTGTGTCTTTGAGTCTCCTTTCAACCCGAGTTGGGAGGTGTGGCGTGGTGTGTGTGTGGACGCCATGTCTCTCATCTCTCTTCTTCCGTTCTCATTCAGAAGTCGGCGCCCCCCTGCAATTCAGGTCCGCTTCCCTAGGTAGTTTGCTGGCCAAGACCCTTGCTGCAATTCCCACATCCCTCTCCGTCTCCTTCGGCCAGAACGCATATGCAGTACGTACTGGGATGTGGATCTGGGAAGTGGGCGAGCTACCACCAACGCTTGCACCGGTATCAACACCAGTGCTAATGCAGAAACGACGCTAGTACTAGATGCCAAGGTCATGGATCAGGCCCATCACACCCTTTCAGTCCAAGTTCAAGCTCTGCTTCCGCGAAAGCCCCAGGGGTAAGGGCTTCCATCCCTGCCAGGTACCAAGGCTACTTGATTGGCCCATCTCACCTCCCAGTCATCCCAATCCCGACATAGCCAACCAGGTCGTTGTACCTGCTAGACCTGGCAGGCCTCGCAGAGTCTTTGATCTGGTCCACTGCCAAAAATCGAACCCGCCAGAGACACCAGATCGCCGGCCGCGTCAGCAGATTATGCCAGACTTATTGATGAGATGTGTAAACGGAAAACAGGAACACTGGTTCCAGCGGTAGGCTAGACCGGAAAAGAGCTAAGGCGTAGAGAGACGGTACGGTAATCGCTGATCACCTTCTAGCTCTCGGGTTACTGATGAGGAGCTCATTTACTTCAGGGCAGTGAAGTCGTTCATATTCTATTCTTGGGCAAGTGACAAGACCGAGTGCCGTGATCAAGTGGCGATCTCTGAGAAGAGATTGTTTGAAACGCCGGGGACGGAAAACGCAAGTGATGAGCTGCCACGAGAAGGAACATGCAGTCATCTCAGTGTGTTGAGTGAATTTGTTTCTGTCGGTGACGGCTCGCACGCCTGCATACTGGCTTGCACTTGCATATTGTTGTGCCTTGTTGGTGTCTGTCTGACTGGCGAACAACTGAGATGTCATATGTCGTGGCAGTTATCATAAACGCGGTGAATCGACATTTGAATACGTGGACCCATCAGATGGATGCGTAACTGTATGCAATTGTGCTGTGACCTGCAAATTCGTGATACCCGTGGCAGTGTGTATACATATACGTGCGCGCTGTGACAATAGGCTGCATGCTGTATGTGTCATTGAATCAACCGCCGCTGTGGCATAAGTTACTGGCGTTATTTCCCCAACAGCCAAACAAACCTTGTTTTCTCCCGTGCCATCTCCAGAGTCCCATTCGCTAAGTGGAAAAGAGGCGGCGCCCCTCCCTGCCTCGCTCACCGTTCGACCCGTTCGTTGGTGTGTTTCGTAGTGGTCTGGTCTGCCCCAGACGACGCAAGCGCCTCCTTTCCAAACCGTGCAGTACGTAGTAAACAAAAAAGGCTGACGAGACATGACTGATATGATCAAATCAAATTAGACACTTTCGCTTCCCTCAATGGAATGATGCCGGACAGAAGCGCCGTCGACAGCATGCGCATGGTCTCTAGGGCCAGTGGAAATGAGACTGTCCAGCCACTCACGTCGGAGAGGAGGCCTTTTTCCCTTTTCCGCTGACTCGACAAGGGAAGGCTTGAGCTGAGACATGCTCGAATCGGTAGGCGGTGAATTACGGCAGATCGGTCTGCTACGATCCGGGCGGCTATGGTTGCATCGTCTGATGGTATGCATGGTCTTGCTCTAGGAGACAAAGGAATGCCTTTCTTACAAAGACGTCTTTCAAAACTTGAAACGAAATATTCTTATTCATGCGAGACCTTCAAAAGCATGTTCCAGTTGCTCACAACACCCTCCTCAGCTCCTGAACTACCCATTGAGGAAAGTGAATATTATACGAGGCTTACCTACAACCCCAGCACGACCAGGGTTCAAGGGGTCCTGTTCCTGTGCCGGGTTTAGGAAATGGATCGAGAATATTACCCATGAATACTTTAATAATCCTCCTTCCGAGCAGACCAGGAGGGAACCATCAACTGATATTATTTCCCTGGAATATTGCCATTGAACCAGCATCGTAAATTGTTAGTCACATAACATTTATGCTTCGACCTGCTTTTGATTGTCCTCTGTAACGCGCCCACATGCCAATGCCAACCGGCATCTTTGACTCTGCCCGTGGTTCTTGACTGTGTTTGTCTCATTTCTCAGCAACAGGGCATCGTCACTGATTCTAGAATCAAGTGAAAAAAGCCAGCCATGAGCTATTAATTGCCAAGTCAGCATCATGCGTCTCGTTTGAATCCTTCCCGACAATACATGGTGATACTATTATGTGCTTGGGTGGCTATAGTCATATGTGGAGAATGTTGCTATTTCTGGTACTCACTGTTATTCAGGCCTTGTTGATTTAAAGATGGGTACATGCTGAAACCGAGGAGCGCCATGAAGATAACCTTTTAGGGTTCTTTACGAGCGAGATTGAGTGAAATGCTCATGTTAAACACTGACGACTATCACCGCATTCAATCCTACGGTATGTTGAAAAGGGGTAGCTGAATTGAGTTTGATCTTCGGCCATAATCCAGGGATCTTCAATAAAGATCCCGCCCCTAATCTCTATTACTCCGTGCGTTCGTCAGTAATTTTCGCAAAGTGAAGCTGGACCGGGAAAGGCTACAGATGCGTGTTCAAAATAACGGTGAGACTAGACAAGAAAGTGCATGACTGAAGACGATTGGTTAATTCATGGGTCGGGTGAGGCTGGCTTGGAGACTACATCAGAATTCTTCAATAGCTGTACTTTCAGAATATGCTGTGAGTGTACTCAGATTAGCGAATGTTTCAATTCCTGAAGAGATATGCCCCAAGGACATTGTTATGTAAATCATACAGAAGAATATCGCCGCTTTGGCAAGGGGCCTCATTGCATTTGTCTTCATGAAGCAAGTCCACCTCAAGTCACGAATTTTTCCTCCTGGTTAAGACAAGCACAACGCTGTCGAGTACGACAGAATTTATCGCAGAAGCTTACATATGCATAACTCAACAACGCTGTAGCTAAGACTATCAGACAAGACTACTAAGTACTTTCAATCTCAGATGCTCGGCATAAGACGAGCCATCTCTGTCGTCATGCCACCGCTGACCAGTTGCCGGCATCATCCCCAATCCAAAACTAGAAGTAGCTTCTCATAGCATCCTCATAACCAGATCCTCCTTTCAAATCCCGCCCAAATTTGGCATGAACGTCGAGAACCTGTCTGATGTGGCGCATGCTAAGGGCCTCACCTTTGTTAACGGCGAGATCTTGAGCCGAGCCCACCACGTTCTTGATTTCACGTCCATTCAGAGCTTGCTTCGATAGTAAGTCCAGATCATCCTCTGTCAACGGCTCTACCTTGAGCTTGCCCAGCTTATGAACACGGTCGAGGAACATCTTAAAGATAGCCCGCTTTGCAGGAGACTTGAGATTGTCATATCGCAAGGCGATGTGAATTCGGGACTGGAAGGCTTCATCGAAGGTCTGAATCACTCCTGTGTTAGCAATCATTCGAAGCCAACGGTTTCCAGATACTTACTTCAACCCGGTTTGTCGTGAGAAATAAGATTCCTTGAAAATACTCCAGCTGACGGAGGAAAATGCTCACAAGGGCGTTGCGATGGATGTCGTGCATATTACGCTTTTCCAGGAACACGTCTGCCTCATCCAGAAGAAGGATAGCACCCCAAGCATGGCAAATGTCTAGTATCTTTTGTAACTCTGCCTCCAGAAACCTCGAGTCCGTTCCTAACTCGCCAGCCGATACCATATAAAGTGGGCATTGAAGCAATTCTCCGATTCCTTCAGCCGTGAGTGTCTTTCCAGTTCCAGGAGGTCCGTGTAGGACGGCTGTCAAAATGTTATTTTTTTTGCACCTCGGATTTTTGGATATGTTGAACTTACTGACGAGCCCCTTTCCCTTGCCCTGGATAACATCATCGATAGTGTTAGCCGCGTGATACTTGCGTGACTTCACAAGGGCCTTGATCAGGTCCTTGGTGCCGTCTTCTAGAACTAGGGAGTCCCACGCCTTGTCATTCCATTTGATTTCATTGACGCAGGAAACGGCGAACTCCAACCATTGCTTTTCTGAAAACGAGAAACCAAGTACCACTGGAGAGGCAATGAGATAGTCCTCGCCCGTGAAATCAATGATGTCCATGTCCTCGTCATCATCGCCTTCCACATATTTGGAGGGGAGTTCGTCGAGTTCGGCGTTTCCGGGCTCATCCTTAACCAAACTTTTAGGAATGCTCACCATATGTACTTCACCGTTCTCGTCCTTGTAGACTTTCTTGACAAACTTGACCTTCTCTGCGCCCTCCGAATCTGAGCAACACGCACAGTTCCCGGAATCCGATTCCGAAGTCTCTTCCTCGATTATATCGGGATCCTTTGGCTTAACAGTCGAAACGCTGTAGTTGGGGTTGGTCCTCCTGAAGATAGTCGGGTCGATCATGACTCTGCTGGACTGAATGTTGAACTTCATTACCGAGCCGTTCTTACGCTTCATGAAGGCAATGCCCTTGTAGCTCTTGTAATGGACACCACTCAATGACGCAAACTTTTTGCCTCGTTCTATCAAATCAAGTCGGAGTTTCTGCTCGTTATGGTGGTACTGAAGCGGATAACAAGGAAGACTCTTGATCTTCTTGGCGCCCTGGAACCCGTCTATCTCGACTGATGTATTACCGTAACCAAAGCGCTTACCATCGAATTCCATGTATTTCCCTTCAACATGATAATAACTACCTCTCATAACGCTGTGGTGTAGGTGCGCTGATTCGACTTTGAAAACTCGTGGCTCGCTTGCGTTTCCGTAGGTTGTGGTATAGACCAGTGTATCCGGTTTCCACAAAGCCCAAAGCAGCTCAAATGTGATGAGACCATTCTTGAGCATGGGATAGAGACTTTCTTTTGTGCTTTCGAAGTCATGGTCAAGATACTTGATAAGTATCTTGAGATGCTGCTTCTTTTCCTTGAGTAGACTTTTATTCTTCTTCCGGCTCTTCTTGGACTTGCCAGCAGGCTTGGCTTTGCGCAGTGCCTTCAAATGATCACGGAGGTCTTCCAGGTACCTGATGAAATATCAGCAAAAGATCACAATATCATCACAAACTCGTTCATTTTTATCCAAGCCTCATCACCAACCTCCTGGCAGATAATAATTTTAGGTTACTCACAAGAAAAGGACCTCAGGGTTGATTTTTGGTGTCTCGTCTACCAGACTGATGCCTTCCGCGTTGCCAATAACGTCCTGTAGACATTCCCGAAGCAATTTGCTCTTGATGTCGACAACAGTTGCTATATGCTTGCCCTCCCAGTCGAACTTCCTTCTGACATGAAAAATGTATTCGTCGTACTGGGAATCGGTGTCTGTGTCGGCTGTGTCCTGAAGTTTGAAATTGTGTATGCTGTTGTCCCACACCTGATCCACGCGTTTGAAGGCAGGACCCTTGGGCTTTTGGCCCTTAGCCCTCAACTCACCAGGCAAATAATCATTAGTGATATTATCTGGATCACTACCTTCGAGAGCTGGCACTCTCGAAAATAGCCCAGGTCGACGTCTGCCACGATTAGGGCGAGCAGCAATTGATCGACGAGGAGCGAATAGTGTCGGATCGAGACTAGCTGCCTGTGAAGCCAGAGGATTTGAAGGGTATTGGAGAGAATACGACGGAGCTGATGAACCAAACGAGGCAAAAGCGCTTGGGTTAACCGATGGAGCCAGGCCATTAGAGTTACCCAGTTGATGCTGAAGTTGAGCAAACTGAAGTTCGAGCGCCCTCAGTTGGCCCTCGAGGCCTGAAGAGGACTTGGTTGGGTCTTTTTCCTCAACAGGGTCCTCATTATCAGAAGACTCGGGATCAGAGGATTCGGAATCGCTGTCCGAATCGGACACGGTGTCAGAGAAACTGCCGGACTTGTTCTTTTTGTTCTTGGGCTTCTTCTGCTTCTTGGCGGAAGCCTTCGAAGTCTTTTTTTTAGAAACGGTACCGTTGGCTCTTTCCTTCTTCTTGCTTGTGCCATTCACTCCCGAATAATGTTTGGGAGCCAGAGTTGTGGTTTCTGAGGCTCGATCATCATCTGAAGTAGGTTCGTCTTCACTGGAAATGCCAGAAGTCTCAGCTTCGTCTTTCACCGAAGCCGGCTTGGTTTCTTGACTCCTTTCCTTCTTCTGCTGCCTGCTCTTCCTCGAACAAGAACCACTCTTAGAAGTTCTTTCCGCCGACTCTGAAGGAGCCGCAGCAGGGGCTGATGGGTCAACCTCATTAGCCATCGTGGCATCTGCCTCTTGTTGGCCAGACTTTTTGTTGTGCTTTGGGCCACTTTGACGATCGGAGGGAGTGATCGAATCTGTCTGCTCCATATTGGTTTTTTGAAGCTGTAACGTGACACAAGTACCTTGCTGCAGTCGATTAAATCGAGAGAGCGTTGGCAGAATAGCAAACTTGAATGTTTCAAAGCAATCTGTTGAGTTGAGATGGCGCTTGGTTGCTCGGGGTGGATTCGAAAGATTTCACCATAGAATACAGAAAAGAGTGTTGGTAAAAGACTCCTGTTTGTGGAGTTTCGTTTGAATGTCAGTAACAGTACTGTTATCGCATTCCTGTATGAATGAAGAGGTGAAAGACATCAACAAGATGAGAGAGGAAGTGATGCTTAAAAGTAGAAATAGGCGGGAGGGAGAAGGAAGAAGAAGGAAAATGAGGTGCACGCACAAGCCCAGGCTGCAAGCGAAGGCGCGAGGCAATGAATAACACTGCCAGTGCCAGGCAGATGCAGATGCAGAGGTCAACGAGCCAACTGCATCTGTGGCTACTACCAACCTGGGTAAGAGAACCAAGCCTCAGGGAGCAAGAAAGCCTCAGACCTTATTAAAGGAGGCCAGAATAAACTTATCAAAGGACCTCCTTAAACTTATAATAAATTACTCAAGTGTTTTTATACCTTAGGATTGAGATCCTAAGTTTTCTTGCCTCCCCTAGCCAAGGCAGGCACCAAAAGATGTACGCAACAGCCACAAATACAACATGCATAGGATCAGTCGGTTCTTTACAAATTGATTGGCTAAATGTGGTTCAACAAAAAGTATTCCACCACATGTTAGTCTACATTGGATCCCTGACTGATGCTGCAGATGACAATGAATATGACTGTCCACTAGCCTACATAGTTACCAGGCAGCCAATACATTGTTGATCTTTTTCACTCACGTGAGTACGAAAGTACAGTAGGACCTTCAGTCTTACTCAGGTTTGCAGTATTATTCAACCTTTCGATGTAGTGAGGACCAGTAGCTCAGGTACCTCGGTACCTATTCTTCGTCGTCGTTTGAAGTTCTCTTCGTTTACAACCCCAGATGATCTTCCACCTCCACTACCCTAGTGTTCCCGTCCCCTATGTAGAGGCGCTAAATTCGCTGGTGGGTCTGAGGCCAACACCTCCACTGGTACCCACCCACCTATTTCCATTGACAGTTGATCTTCAAACTTCGTCAGCCTCAATTTTGATGTCTGCAAATTCAGGGTCGCACTGCAGGCCAACGGTATCCGAACAAACCCTCTCAAAGTGTAGAAACTCCTTGGCGCGATCTTACCAACTTTTCCACCGCAGAGTTTAAGTCTCGCTCCCACTTCTGACCCAATAGCTTCTAATGGTGAATACACACCTTGCCAGCAGGCAAACCGCCTCACCTTTCTTTGCTCAATAGGCATCCACTGTCCAGCAATCGAGCTGAATTTGGTCACAAATCTCTGACTGTGTAGTAAGCCAGCCTTATTCAAATGATGCCTGCGATGTGGGGGATCACCCCGAACTTGCCGGCCAAAAGAGCTTCCTAAGGTTTAGTGTTGAAGTACAGGGCCCCAGTGTTGAGCTGGCAAGAGTATCAGATGCGAGCAGCCCGTGATATCAAAATGAAGTGCAACACGAGCGGTAAGACGTTTCATCGATCAACATCCCTCGTATCGGTGCAATGTTGAGATCCCAAATACGATAAATGACAGAATGAAGCCCGCAAGATGGACTTTCTACTGCAGCAACCCACATGTGGTGCTTGTGTTTGGAGGTATACATCCATTTTCAACCTCTCTCTGCAGCCAATAGACGCTCCGCAGTCTTCTTACCACCAAGGATCCAATGTGTTGGCCATGTCTCAACAGCGACCACAACAGGAAGCAGCCGACAAACGCCATCCGCAGTGTTACTTCATCGGACTGGCAGGACGAGAATCGGAGACTGCATAGGTACTATCGAGGCAGCAAGTTTGGTGTGAAGTGTGTATTAGTGAGTCCAGAGCTGTTGATGCGATGTACAAGATCATGCTATTCATATTATTGGCACGACGTGCTGGCGCTACATAGGACATGTCAGTAAAGAGGCCAAACTTTAGTACCTTGAGCATATCAAACAAAACGGTACGAGGACTTAGAGGTAAAGACAAGGAAACCGGCACATGAGGAACGGCCATGGCATTTGGAGTTTGCTTAAGTCACCAGGTCGTATGCTCGGAATATATTGCATGAACAACATCTTGAACAAAAATAAAAGGCGCATCTATAAGTATATTCCCACAAAACATTGGGTTTCCATCGGGGATCGGATCATCGATTCAGCATTGACCATGCCATGTTTCCTTGAACATGTGAAAAAAAAACCTGCTCACGAACCGCAACCCCTCCTCCACCTTTATTATCATACAGGTAATCAGCAAATGTGGACAAGCTCATAAATCAGAATCGTTGACATTACTAAAATGTGTGCTTTCTTGTTCCCTTGGGTGCAGAAAGAGACTGCTTATACCCCTGATATTGCGATTCCAAACTTAGGCTCCTCTTGAGCTGAAAGATCGTTGCTTGCTTTTATACTAAGGTTTTGATGATCTTGGTTGATGGATGCCCGCAATACTGCAAGAAATTAAGCTATGGGGCTCTAGGCCAAGCTCAACTTGGCGATGGATGGAACAAAGCGAGCTGCGAGCATGGGAAGCACGGACGGCCGCAGCGTTAGTGTATTAGTGGGCCAATTACCAGCCTCCGCGACGTCATCACAGTCGCAAAGATAGCTCCTCCTTCAGCTATACCAGGTTTGGGTTGGATAAACCTTGAAGGTTTGCGGGAAAGAACTTGGAATGAATTGGACTAAGGCACCTTGGAGGGAGAACCTGTGATTCTCTCTCTTCCATCTCAATTTGAGGGGATCGTCTACGCTGAACTCGTGCATGCTGCAATCAGCCGTCAATTGCTGCACAAAGATCCTCCTGAGACAGCATCGCTTCCGGGTCCAAATTTAGTCTGATCCATTGCGACACAGCATTTGCGTATTTGTTTTGGAGGCCGGCCGATCCTAAGACCATACGCGACGTCAGTTCTTTGCCGGAACCCTTCGGCGTCAAGGCTCCCAACTCGCCTCTTCGTTTGCCCTCCAGCGTCGCTTTTCGCATTGAAAACATATTCTGAGCCACAAGCTCACAGCTTCCATCATGCCCAGCACATGGAACCGCTTCAAGGGCCTTTTTAGCGATGGAACCACCAGCCGACGCGAGTGGCTCCATGAGGAGGAGAGAGCCCGTATGTTATTCCATCGATACGAAATCTGGCTATTAGCTCACATACCATAGTTTTGCCTAGCCATCGGAACCAGAATATCACATCTGCTACTCCCCCGGCTGAGGTCATGAAGGTTTGCCTGCGATTGCGACATTTGATTCGCGAATGCGTCCCTTGCGAGCTTGAAGAAAGTGCTATCACGCGATCCCATAGCACTGTCATCACCAACAAGGTTGTACAGGCGGCTAAGGAAGCTGGCGGCCAGAAATACCGATCATGCGTTGTACGTCGAGCACTCTTCCATGATGCTCGATACGTTATGCTGACTTTGCGTTTCGTAGGTTTATGCCCTGCTAGTTAACATGCGATGGTTCAAACGCGAAGCCATTCTAGAGCTGTGGGATGCTGATCTCCACGATTTGCGCGCTGTTGCCTGCACTGTCATCGCCAAGCAGATGTGAGTTTAAAGTGATGTCTCGATCACCAATTGCAGTTAGCTTACTCGAACTAGTATCGAGGGAGAAGAGGATCTCGATTACCTCCTGCACCACGTTCTTCTTCGTCGGTACTCTTTTCTCATTGACCAGGTTCCAACAGCCCCAACCAATGTCATTGAGAAGGCTGTCGACCTGCACGCAGTCCGGGTCATTGGCTCTTCTGGTTATCAGAAATGCATTGCATATCTCTGGCGTGGCTGGCTAGTCCAAGACGAAGACGATCCTTCCGAGTTTGTTGATTACAAGAACAAAGCAAACACCAGCCTACTTATCCACATGGATCCCGATCGTATGCGTGCACCTCGCTATCAGAATGCCGCCCAGTTGCTATTCTCCATCATATATCTTGCTCTGTATACGGCCGCAGTCAACTCTGCCAATGCATCAGGAGTATTGGATGGTGCTGAGATTGCGCTCTACATCTTCACCTTTGCCTATGTCTGCGACGAATGCCTCAAATACTACAAGGCTGGCTACCACATCCTGGGATTCTGGAATGTTTTTAACTTGGTCCTTTACTCCTTCTTGACTGTATCATTGGTTCTACGCATCATAGGGCTGGCATACAGGGACAACGATGATGTGCATAAGAAGTACAACGAGCTCAGCTATAATCTGCTTTCTTTTGTTGCGCCCATGTTTTGGTCCCGCCTCTTGCTCTATTTTGACAGCTTCCGGTTCTTCGGCGCCATGCTAGTTGTGCTGAAAGTTATGATGAAGGAATCCCTCATCTTCTTTGCCTTGCTTATCGTTGTCATCATTGGCTTCCTCCAGGCATTCATCGGTCTTGATATTGCTGATGACAACATCATGGGCGATACCTGGTTCATCATTGAGTCTATGCTCAAGGCTATTATGCAGAGTCCCGAGTTTGATGGTTTCGATGATTTTGGACATCCATTCGGTCTGATTCTCTACTACTGCTTTACTTTTGTTGTCATGGTAAGTTGGTAACAATCAGTCCTTGAGAGTCAAGTTAACTCAATATTCTAGATTATTCTCCTCAATATCCTCATTGCACTTTACAACTCGGCCTATGAGGATATCTATGAAAATGCCGATGATGAATATCTCGCACTGTTCGCGCAAAAGACAATGCAGTTCGTTCGAGCTCCTGATGAGAATGTTTATATCGCCCCTTTCAACCTCGTCGAAATCGTCATTTCGGGACTACTGGAGTGGTGGATACCAAAGTCCACATACGAGTTCATCAATGACTGCGTCATGGCTACTCTGTACTCCCCTCTTCTTTTTGTTGCAGCCATTTTCGAGAGGCGATCTGCACGAAAGATTCGACACAACCGCTCACGAGGCGAGGAGGATGACGACCAGGTCAATGAGTGGGAACAATTTCACGAGGACCTTGACATGGAAGGTGAAGGCTGGGCCAAGACTTGTGAGGCTGTCAAGCCTAACGTGGAAGACGAGCCTGCTGTCATTGAAGTCCGCAAGCTGCGAGCTGAGATGGAAGAACTCAAGGCGATGCTTTCTCAACTGACAAACAGCAAAGGAAGTGATGATAAGACCATAACGGGCTCAAAGAGTGGAAAGGAGCCAGCCACTGAAGACGACGATACCCAAGAGACATCTGAGGCTGCTGAGACCCAGGATGCGCCAGACACGTCGGATACACCAGAGGGGGAAGGGGCTTCTGGTGATCAAAAGCAGGGCAAGAAAAATAAGAAGAAAAACAAGAAGAAGGGCCCGGGTGGACCCAGTAACTAGAGGTCGGGGTCAGACAGTGGTTAAGATGTTTTGCAGTACGTTGATAGGGCATTTTTGGCGGAAGTGTGTTTCCTTTGACTCTTGCGCGGCTTTGAAGGCCTCATCTAGTAGTATATATGACTGATTCAACAGTGGTTAACGTTGCACTTTTTCTTATCGAAACCATGCCGAACATACAGAACTGTATGCCTGTGACTTGAAGGGACAAATTCTTTGGTTACCACCGGAGTTGGGGGGATTAGACTCAGGATTTAAATCTTCGACTTATCGTTAGAGGACTTCTATTAAGGTAGATAAAACGATACATTATGAGATTCGTTCCAGGGCACGCCGGTTCGAAAAGTCTTAGTATTCACATAATATTATAGGAGTTTCAACATTCCACGTTGATCTCGCGCCTGCTGTTTGATCTCTCTCGCAAGGAGGTGCAATGCCGGGAGAAGTTCTATTGAGAGTGCTGTTTAAAAACAGCCCCTATAAAGCTATGTATCATGTTGCAAACGCCAACAAAGGCTAGCCTATCATGCTCATTACCTGGAAGACCACAAGCCAAGCCAAGCGTTCTTGGTAGTAAATTTGGACCGCAAGGTGTACCATAATAGGTGTAAGCATTCGTTGATTGGGTTGAGTCTGGGATGGTATTGGAAAAACATATTTCTCGGTCTTGCCCTTGGACATCAAGAATCCCATAAAGATGATTCTTATGCTTCGCGAGGTTGACATCTGGTCCTTTCTACGCAGATCCGTCTTTCGTAGGGGGGAACATTCGCCTAAAAAGAAACTGTCAGTATGTGGATGAGGCATCAGGTATAACAAACTAACGGAATCGTCTCGTTGTACGCATTCACATCGGGAGCAACAAACGTGACAAATACCACTCGGGTGAGCTTGCTTCCCTCCTCACTCTCAAGGAATTCTCTCACAGTCCTGCAGGCAATCTTAGCGGCAGGAAGGTTGGGAAACCCGTAAACGCCTGTGCTGATGGCGCTGAAACCGATCGTGGTCACGCCGTTCTTGACGGCAAGCTTCAAGCTTTCGCGGTAGCAATTGGCGAGACTCTCGTTGGGGTTCGCGTCTGCAGCGTACACAGGTCCGACAGTGTGAATGACATGCTTGGAAGGGAGGTTGTAACCCTTTGTGATGACGGCCTCACCAGTGTTAATGGGGCCGAGGGACTTACACTCCTTAACCAGATCAGTACCGGCGGCCCTGTGAATGGCTCCATCAACGCCCCCTCCGCCTAGTAGAGATCTGTTTGCGGCGTTGACGATGGCATCGAGTCGAAGCTTGGTGATATCGCCACGAATCAAGCCGATGCGCTTGTTGATGGAATCAGATGCAGGATAGTCAGGGTCGCTTCTTGATGAGAGATGAGCCTCGGACAGGGTAGAATCAGGGTCGCGATAGAGAGAGGCGAGGGTTGGAATCTCGCTGAGGCCTCTAGTAGCAGCCATTGTGATGAATCGTTTGGTGAGCATATACGGAGAAGAGCTATGGTGGGGTTGTTGATGACAGTCTCGAGGGACTGCAGATGTGGTCAGAACGGAACTCTCGAGGAAACGATGGGGCATTCATGAACCTGGGAAGGCAGTATTAGATGCCCGTCTTCCTTTTTGCTGCAAGTGATACCAGGAGCCTTATCGTGTTCTGCTTTCGGTGTGCTATGATGCAATCGAGTACTCAGGTATGTATGCCTGGGAGAAAATAGCTTAACAAAGAATAGGGCTTAGTGGTTCAGTATCGAGAAGATGTGAAGTAGGGTAAGTCGAAGAGCACGGAGTTAGACTGCGTAATTGTCCTTGTTCTTTTCTTTGTTCTTGCAGCTTGAGAAGGTGACAATGGGAAGCAATGACCTGGGGATGGGAGCTCCATGCCAGTGAATGACCATTGAGTTGACTTGATTGCCCTACAGGTGGGGCATGTTCTGGAAGCTTGGATCTTTGGATGGAAGGGGCAATATCCACCATCCGTAGTGGGCCTGAGCGCTAGCATTACAGGGGGTTAGCAGAAAACCTGTTCTGCATGACAAAAGTCTCAAGTCAATGAACCTACCCTTGACAGACCCTTTGTCCACCAAGTTTTTTTCGTCACCTTCTTCAAGTGCCCGAAGGTTTTTGTCACCCAAAGGGCTATCATGTTCCAAGGCTTCTAAATTACGATCGAACAAGCCTCGATCTCGCCTACCTACTCGCTAGGGATTAGTTTTCGATTGACGACTAAGCTACCTGCAGCGCAAAGAACTCTAAACCCACAACCTGGAATGCTCCAAGTCTTCCAAGTTGTTGGTTGGTAAAGAGCACATCCAGGCTGAAAAGTCCTGTAACTAGAGTTGCGATCCCGCACTTCAAGGCGCATTCCTCAGTCTTTAATGTTGGTGTTTTTGAGACACACGTAAAGGTCACGAAGATGCGTTTCCCGAAACTCTGTTTCAGTCAAGGATAAATAAGGACATAATGAGGCAATACTAAAACATGAATTCCGAATACCTAAAAACAGATCCAACAACATTCGAACCAAACATCAATACATATCTTCCCCAAGCCAACCCTTGTCACGGTCTCGACCCAAATCAAACCCCTTCTTCGTTCATTGGTTTCCTTTTTCCTAAGCTCTGGGCACTCTGGGCTTCTTCGGCTTCGACTTGTAAACACGTCTCCTGGCTTTAGGCGTCTCCAATTTCTTCTTCTTGGAATGAAGAGGTACCCAGCTTGACCTTCGCTTCAAATCATATCCATTTTCTCTCGCCTCAGACCTTTCGAATAATGCGATCTTGCTAAGCAGCTCCTCCTCAACATCCGACAGTCCAACGAGTGTTGTTCCGCTACTGCTGCTCTCTCTCGTTCGTTGCGCTTCGTCGTCTGATACGTCCGTCTCACTGCTGCTGTGATCACAATCCGACAAAACTGTGGCCTTACGTCCTTGGTTCAAGCCGCCAGTCAAGTCAATATCCCGGCTGTCTCTGCGAGTTGGTGCTGTAGAAGATTGAACCACAGGTGTGCCCCCAGTTGCTGCAGGGGGCGGGCTCTGCCCAAGTTGATACTGTTTCTCCCAAGATTGGGTAATATCTCCAAGAGGACCAACCACGAAAGAAGAGTCTTGGTCTTGTACCACTTCTCGAGGATACTCGTTGGCGAAGGAGGCGGGGTTTCGCATGGGTAGCGAGGCTTGGGCCATGTTTTGAAGATCTACCGTGAGGTTCTCACGAAGTGCATACGGGTGAGGCGTGATACCGTGGGTGACTGGTGGTCCGCCGGCAAGCCGATTGTTGACCCAAGCAGCCAGGTCCCCCGTACTGTTTGCTACCCATGCAGGGGGTTGATTCGGTTGGTGTTGAGGAAAGGGGGAGCTAGTTCCCGAGGAGAAAGCCGAGAATGGAGCATTGTTTGCTTTGAACTCCTCCAAGCTATTCAACGGCACTGCCTGGTTTTCGAAACCCATCTGCTGGAATTTGGGTGGAACCGGAGGTACCATGCCGGCTTGTTCTGCTGTTGCTTCTTTTAAGGTTGGGGCTTCACTCTTCAAGCGATTCGTGATGCGATTGAGCATATCGGTCTGTGCATCGTTCTCTTCCTCTCTGAGCTGATGAACCAGCTTCTTCACGGCTTCGATGTCGAATATACCTGTAGATGGTCCTTTGATGCCTTTCTCATGGTCATTGCTGCCTCGATCATCATCCAGTGTTCCGGACAATCGCTGAGCAATGCTCAGCACGTTCGGGTCCTCTCCTGGGATGACCACTTTGTAACTTCCAAGGCTGAGTGCTTTCTGGAAACGGGTTTTGAACTCCTTCATCTTTTCCAGTTGGCTTCCTGTCAGCTTCATCATCTCCTTTTTTGCCAAAAAGTAGAATCTCTGATGGGGCTTGCGGTTGGACTTGCGTGCCATAGGCATCGATAACAAGAGGTCGCGCCAATTGTGCTCGTAGTTTTGGGTATCCAAATCTAAGAGTCGTCGAACGTCCTTGACTCTTCGGCCTAGGTTCCATATTCGATTGAACCACTCTGCATCGATGCTTTTGATTCCCCGATCAGCAATTCCAACGGGAGTCAACAAGTCGGTTATGTGTTCAATCATCCTATCAACTCGATCGCGCAACTCTTCATCATGCCCTTTACCAAAATGTTGGTAGAGCGGCCAACTTGAGGTTCCTGATTGGTATAATTCACATACCATGCTTTCGATGTGCATAAGCTCCCTTTCTATACGGCGTGTGAAGTCGATGAGTCTGGGTACCAGACGCTTTTCGTAGACCTCGAGACCGCTATATCGAGTATGTTGAGCCCAATCCTCTGGGTCAGAAGACAAGGTGTCAAGGGAAGCGGAGTGGGGGTCAGGATATCTTCCTCGTTGGCACTTTGCAACCTGCCACAAGTTGTGAAGAAAATCTAGGACGTTATCTTGGGCCTGGTCTTGAGATGCTTGATACGTGTGCGCTGAGATCTCACAGAGTATCATGAGTATTTCTCTACTGAGATCGCGCCAGATTTGATCTCGATGGCCCCAGGTCATCATGTCAGTGCTGAATTGCTCATTCATTAAATCAAAGTCGCATGCTTCGTTGATCAGGTTGTTCAAATAACTCCTTAGCACAGCATTTCCCCTACCGTCGAGCTCTTTCATGAAGTCCTGTACCCAGTCCTTGTCTTCCGGAGTGCCTAGAGTGTTCTCATCAAAGCCGTAAGTGTCATAAGCATCATCAGCAGGGTAGTAGGTGACTTTATGAGGCTTTTTGGATGATTCCCTTAGAGCGGCCGTGCCATATTTCTGCATCGCAACGTCCCAGAAAGGTTGTGTGAAATATTTCTGAACATCTTCGGTTCGAATATAGTGGGTGAGCCTTATGTTTCGCGTTGGGGGGTACTGCAGCACAGGGGGGACATTAATGTCACCATCGGAATTTTGACTGAAAGCTACGAGACCAGCCGCCGTCTGGAGTAGTGCAGGTCTCAGGATACAAACATCTGTTGCAAACGACCAATAGCCGCCTCCCATGACCTATCGAATAATTTCATTAATCAACGCCGTTTTGGGGATCTATGACACGGTGTTTGCACTTACATGTTCTTCAAAGGCATGGCCAACCTCTTGATAGGGGTCTTCATCAAAATAAGGCTCGCCGTGGAGATCTCCGTGTGTGTGATCCTGCAATGAATGCAAGAGCTCAGAGCAGGCCTGGACTTGGTCACCTCGAGCTATTCCAACCGTGGCAGGATCAGCTAACCACTTGACGGGAATACTGGCACATGCATGCTGTCATACTATTAGTTGGAGAATAGCAATGAGTAGGTATCTGGACTGTCGCTCACCATCATCTCGTGGGCTATAGTAGTTGCGAGTATCAGGCTGGCCTTCAACTTTTCGCTGTTGCTGTACGTATCATTAATCAAGGGCCAAACCAACTCACAATCGATTGTGACCAGCAAGTTATATCCACGCGGGTATGTGGTACACGAGTGTGTAACGCCTGTGCAGTGATCTCTTTGTTGTTTTCCCTCAAATAGGAAACCGCTAGTTAGTTCTATCTGGATTGTTTGAAGCAGGGCCTGCCAAGTGGCCGCTCTGGGGTCTATACCACTGTCTATGACAGCTTTCGCTCCGTTGAGTCTAGACGGATCATCCGGGTCCAGGTCTGGAACGAATCTAATCTTATTATCTCGGTCTTGCCCGGGCTGATGCTGGAAAAGTCTGGGGTTGATCCACAGTCTGTTTGTGATGTCTAGGAGACTCGAGATAAAGGCGTCGTCCATCCCAAGCAACCGCGATGCGAGTTGGATGGCCGGCTGCATCGCACTCCACACTCTGTCGTTGGTCTTCAACGATTAGCATCATAAGGTTTTGGTGCTTGGTTCTATACACACCCTCGCGTTCCATTCTTCACGTCTCCCATTGAGGGTATATATTAAACGAGGCTCATCAGCCGTTTTGCCATGGTAACTGGTGTCGACCCATCTTTCACGCTTGAAAAGTCTTCAGGGACATGTCAGTGCCAACTCAAACAGCCGATATATCCAACCTACTCTGAAACCTGACCCCTGAGGCTGTCAAACCTGGTATCGCACATCGAAAAATACCCCTCGGCTTGTAACTGAAGTTTGTTAGACATGGTTAGAGAAACGAAAAGAGCAAGAGGGGATGCGAGTCTATGTACTCACTTCATCCATGGTTAAGCTCCCGAAAAGGATGGTCTGCCAGTTTTCATCTATGACAAGATCTTCATACTGTTGCATGAATTGTTGTTCAGTTTCACGCAACTTTTTCATATCCGGCCTTGTCCTCTCCATGTAATCATCGACGTGCTCGTTTGCTGCCTTGGCCAAATCTTCGAAACGTCCAAATAGTTCCTTTCCATTTCGAATATCAGAGCTGGCAGGAAAGATCTCTCGACTCTCAGCTCGTGTGGGTGATGTTCTCGAACGGCCATCGGTTCGACCAGGAAAAATCCCGAATCGTTGAGCGTAAATAGTTGGTTTCTTGAAGTGGTCTCGAGGCAGAAGAGCTGGGCGTAGACGATCAAACACACTGTCTTTGATGTCAAAGAGGCTCGCATCTCGTTCTGGGCCTTCATCCTGCCAGTTCGGATCTGTCCAGGCAGGGCAGTAATGGACAAAATCTAAACTCCCACCTGGGGTTAGGGTTACATTTCTTGGGCCAGAGGCCATAGTGAAGTGAGAGGAAAGGGATACTCAGACGCAAGGCACAATGGAACGGTCACTAAAAGGGACATGAAGGATAAGTATAGCACAGTAAAAAACTCGAGGGGAGGTCAGATTCGGTATGCCATAATATTCCAAAGAGGCACCATCCACAGATATACGGACGCGGGTCATGAGACTTCATAGAACGGATTTTCCAAAAATAGGGCTTCATCTGGGACAAAGAGATTGGCTTCAAGACAATTTCTCACAAGCTCGATTCAAAGTGGGATCCGAGGCGCCAAGACTTGGATAACAAAGCGATATCAGCCATTAGGCCATACAATCCCCATTTTTGAGCCATAAAAGGGCGCTTTCTGGTGTGTTACTGGCAACAAAGAACAGTACATGTCGAAACCATATCTGGCTGATACTGCAAAGAGCCTTCGGCGATCAATGCACCGGCCTAACACCAGGCAGAGGAGTACGAGTAGAATAGAACAAATTACGCTGTATATTCTGAAACGAAGAAGTCAAAACGTATTGACGCCTCTCCATGAATTTGATCTACCTTTTGGAGACCTCGAGCCTGTTTGAATAAGTGGCCAATTCGAGATACAAAAACATTCCGGAGTAGGTGAGAGAGATAACATTACAGAAACTGCGGTGAGTTGTGGGGGCATAATCTGGGGTCCTGGGGCCCCACGATATCGATCCTATGTACTTGGTGAAGCTTGGATGTGAAACCCTCGTGGTTCCTATCATCTGGAGCACTGCCCAAGTATCTTTCTTTGTTCCGCGACCCCTTAAGCATAATTCATCCCTGCGTGCACTTCTTCTTTGTGTCTCTGGCTGGAAGGGCAACAGCCACTAGAATAAGTGCCGTAGCAACGTGGCGGAGAGAAAGGCTGGGAAAGGTAGCATCTTGTGTTTAAAGCCGGTCCCACCAACCATGATCAACTAGGGCGGAGGGGCAGAAACCCGAAGGGGACTAGGGTGCACATATCGACTTGGCCTCGGCGTGGCCGTCGTTTGTTGGGTGAAAGCTTTGTTGCAACGATAAAAGGTCACACGGAGCGGTGCAAAGGTGTTGTTGGTATTCTCGTCAGGAGACACCAAGTTGACTACCTCGGCCTTTGTAGCTCAAACGAATCCCGAGGCATCTAAGTTGGATATATGCAATGTAAAAGACTATAAGATAAGATGTATCGTGGGCTTGGATGGATCGATGGATATATAAGTTGACGAGCTGCCTCTCTTCATCAACTTACCAAGACTATGGGACAATCGCACAGAGAATGGATGATGAGTTTTTCTTATTTTCACTACATAAACCATTACTCTATTGGCATTTGGCAGTAGCCCAAGCTTAATGTGGTAGTACTCTATTGTCTTCACGATCGAGTTTCAGGAGAAAGATCCGAAATCTAGCCAATAGTTGTATAGACTTGTGATACTCTAAGACATAACCAAAGCGTTCCGGAACTTTCTGGGATAGAGTAGGCAAGTTTGCGAGTTCCGAAACTTGACTCGATAAGAGATCTCAGCCCAACGGTTCGACGGGTGTACCGAATAGAGGAGCGAGTCAATATGCTTCCTAGGTTTCAAGCCTGAAGTATGGAGTACGAATACGGGAATAAAAACACGGGGCGCTGTAGAATCCCTTTCGTCACTTGCCACAGAGCTTAAGAAGATACATGGCGATTTGTGATGACGGCGAAATAAAATTTGGGTATTGATGCCGCTTTGGCGGCCTGGCTAACATACGTGGCTAATCACCAGAGTTCGCAGGAGCAGTTCCACAACTGGTAGGCTATTTGTCTCATTACTCGTGAACGAACTTTGAAACCTCAATTTAAATTAATTCTTTGAACTTCTACAATCAAATGCTCATTTTCTTCTAGGTCGTCAGGGAGACGGCGGGAAGTGGATAGCTCAAGTGGGCAAAAATATTGGAGCATTGTAGGTAGTGAAGCCATGATAGCAACGATGATCCGACAAAATCCGCTACTGGAACCAGAAACAAACCCAACATTACGTTGCTACAGATCTGTTCTCATTGTGACCTCAATACAGTAAATAGGTGTCTAGATGCCGGTTTTCTGAATAGATCACCTTGGGCAATAACTATAGCCAACATATCAAGACAATAAACTGGATCTCGTGCATCTTGACATATTTGCCTCCTTCGCTCATACAGGGCAGCAGAATGCAATAGAGAACCCACTAGAGGTAGCGTCGGAGATGCCTCCCAATGCCTTTCGAGACAAAAACTCTACACCGCCCTCATCCACTTACCATATCAGGCTTAGCCGCACGCTGATAAAACCGATAAGCTGAGTCGCCGCCGCAGACGAGTTAGAAAAATGGAGGGGCAGGAGGGGTAACCCAGTGGTTTTCCTGAAAATTTTGGTGCCCAGAGGCAAACTATGTTGGAAAAAATTTGTGAGCGCATAAAAAATTGGCCCCTCTCTTCTTTTTAACACTCCATCTCCCTCCCTCCATCCTCTCACTCCCATTCTCTTTCTTCCTCCTCCATCGATCTCCGGTCGTCCTCCTCCAGACGAACCTCTCTTACTTTCTTTACTCGCGTTCTAGTTTGTTCTTCGGACTTACCTCCATTGAACGAACACCGCTCCCTCATCCAAGAGGAATTTCCCATCATCGCCGAATAAATCAGAGTCGACTCCTCCATCGATCTCTGTAACCTCGACGACCTCTTTTCTTATACCCCATCAAAAAAAGAAAAACCCCATACATCGACATCATGCCTACCGAGAACCAGCAGTCGATCAAGGTCCTGGACGAGCTTTTCCAGAAGCTCACCGTGTCCAAGGAGTCCGCTGATATCAAGGAGTCCTCCAACGAGCTGGCTTCTTTCATCAACGGCCGCATCGGCGACCAGGTCGTCCCCGAAAAGTAAGTCTTAGCCTTTTTTGCGATGCCATAATTCGGCTTTTCCCATGGGATATTACTGGGCGCCTCAGGGCTAGTGTTTAGTCTACACTAGACACTTGCCATTCCTGCTACCCTCGGTTTTCGCCTCATTTTGGTGCAGTCAGCATCCGAGCTGATGTGTCCCATGCATGTGAGACGAGGAACTGGGAAGCGACTTGAGTGGACGGTATCTTGCGTCGGACAAGACGAGTAGCAGAACTTTTTTCTTCCTCTCGTTTGCCCCTCCACCGATTGGGCGCCCAATCCTACCCCGCCAGATTTGGGCGAAGGGCGATTTTGCGCTAGGCCCATTTTTTGGTTGACCCCTCCAGCGAAAAGCATCCACAAAAAAAAATTCTTGGGCGATCTTCATGTGCTAACCATTTTTGTCTACAGTGTCATCGAGGGCCTGAAGAAGCAGCTCGCCAACAAGAAGGATGCCGCCGCTCGTGAGAAGGCTTGTGTCGCCATCGAGGCCATTGCTTCCCACTCCGAGGTCTCCGCTTCCGTCGAGCCCTACCTTGTTGTCCTCCTCCCCAGTGTCCTTGCCGCCGTCGGCGACAAGATCACCGCTGTCAAGAATGCTGCTCAGAGCGCCGTTCTCGCCATCGCTGGCGGCATCAACGCCAACGCTGTCAAGGCTGCTCTTCCTTACGTCATGGAGTCTATCCGAACCGCCCAGAAGTGGCCTGAGAAGATGGCTGCTCTCGACTTCGTCGAGGCTCTGGTCAAGAGCTCTCCTGCCCAGCTCGCCTACCGTGTCCCTGAGCTCATTCCCGTCATCTCCGAGTCCATGTGGGACACCAAGAAGGAGGTCAAGGAGCGTGCTTACAAGACCATGGAGCAGCTTTGCCAGCTGATTGTCAACAAGGATATTGAGCGCTTCATTCCCGAGCTCATCAAGTGTATCGCCAAGCCTGAGAACGTCCCCGAGACCGTTCACTTGCTCGGTGCCACCACTTTCGTCACTGAGGTCCAGGAGCCTACTCTTGCCCTCATGGTTCCCCTTCTGGATCGTGGTCTGGCTGAGCGTGATACCGCTATCAAGCGAAAGTCCGCCGTCATTGTTGACAACATGTGCAAGCTTGTCGACGACCCCAACATCGTTGCTCCTTTCTTGCCCAAGATGATGCCAGGTCTCCAGAAGAACTACGAGAACTTGGCTGACCCCGAGGCTCGTGACAAGACCAAGCAGGCTCTTGACACCCTCACCCGTGTCGGTAACATCAAGGACGGTGTCATCCCCGAGGCTCGCCACGACGGTGCCATCAACGTCATCCTCCCCAAGGTCAAGGCCGCCCTCTCCCCCAAGTTCGCCAACTACGTTGAGAAGATGGGCCCCGTTGCTGAATACATCGCTGCTATCGCTGGTCAGCTTGTTGACGAGAAGGAGACCGAGTCCATGATCTGGGTCGACAACCTCAAGGCCTATGTCTCTGTCATTGCTGGCATTGACAACTCTGAGTCCCTCGTCGAGGCCATCCGCAAGACTGCTCTCCCCGGTGCTGTCGCTGAGGCCGAGGCCGAGGAGGATGAGGAGGAGGGTGAGGATCTTTGCAACTGTACCTTCTCTCTTGCCTACGGTGCCAAGATTCTTCTCAACCAGACTCACCTCCGTCTCAAGCGTGGTCAGCGTTACGGTCTTTGCGGTCCCAACGGTTCCGGAAAGTCCACTCTCATGCGCGCCATCAACAACGAGCAGGTTGAGGGTTTCCCTAAGCAGAGCGAGGTCAAGACCGTCTTCGTCGAGCACGACCTTGACTCCGCCGATACTGAGATGACCACCATTGACTGGACCATGAAGAAGCTTGAGGAGGCTGGTGTCACCACCACCCAGGCTGATGTCGAGAAGCAGCTCAACGAGTTCGGCTTCACTGAGCAGATGATCAAGGGTGAGATCAGCGCCCTTTCTGGTGGTTGGAAGATGAAGCTCGCTCTGTGCCGTGCCGTCTTCGAGGCTCCCGATATTCTGCTTCTTGACGAGCCTACCAACCATTTGGATGTGAAGAACGTTAAGTGGCTCGAGGAGTACCTCATCAACTCCCCTTGCACTTCCATCATCGTCTCTCACGACTCTGGCTTCCTCGACAACGTCTGCCAGCACATCGTCCACTACGAGCGCTTCAAGCTCAAGCGCTACAAGGGTAACCTGGCTGCCTTCGTCGCCCGCAACCCCTCTGCCAAGTCTTACTACGAGCTTGGTGAGTCCGAGATGGAGTTCACTTTCCCTGAGCCCGGTTTCCTCGAGGGTGTCAAGACCAAGGCCAAGGCCATTCTCCGTGCCACCAACATGTCCTTCCAGTACCCTGGTACCTCCAAGCCTCAGATCCAGGACATCTCCTTCCAGTGCTCTCTGGGCTCCCGTATTGCCGTCATCGGTCCCAACGGTGCTGGCAAGTCTACTCTGATCAACGTGCTCACTGGTGAGCTCATCCCCACTCAGGGTGAGATCTACCAGCACGAGAACATCCGTATCGCCTACATTAAGCAGCACGCTTTCGCTCACATCGATAACCATCTCGACAAGACTCCTTCCGAGTACATCCAGTGGCGATTCCAGACTGGTGAGGATCGTGAGACCATGGACCGTGCCAACAAGGTCATCACCGAGGCCGATGAGAAGGCCATGGACAAGATCTTCCGCATTGAGGGCTCTCAGCGTCGTGTCATCGGCATCAACAGCCGAAGAAAGTTCAAGAACTCTTACGAGTACGAGTGTTCGTTCGCTCTTGGTGAGAACGTCGGCATGAAGAACGAGCGATGGACTCCCATGATGTCTGCTGACAACGCCTGGTTGCCCCGAAACGAGCTTCTGGCTTCTCACCAGAAGATGGTTGCTGATGTCGATATGAAGGAGGCTCTTGCCTCTGGTCAGTTCCGACCTCTGGTCCGAAAGGAGATTGAGTCTCACTGCGCCAACTTCGGTCTCGATGCTGAGCTTGTTTCTCACTCTCGCATGCGTGGTCTGTCTGGTGGTCAGCGTGTCAAGACTGTCCTTGCCGCTTGCTCTTGGCAGCGACCTCATCTTATCGTCCTTGACGAGCCTACCAACTATCTCGATCGTGACTCTCTCGGTGCCCTGTCCAAGGCCCTGAAGAAGTTCGAGGGTGGTGTCATCATCATTACCCACTCTGCCGAGTTCACCAAGGACTTGACTGAGGAAGTCTGGGCTGTCATGGACGGCAAGATGACACCTTCCGGTCACAACTGGGTTCAGGGCCAGGGTTCTGGTCCTCGTCTCAAGGCTGACGATGGTGATGAGGAGGAGAAGTTCGATGCCATGGGTAACAAGATTGTCACCACCAAGAAGAAGGTCAAGCTGAGCTCTTCTGAGGCACGAAAGAAGAAGAAGGAGCGTATGGCCCGCCGAAAGCGTGGTGAGGAGGTGTTCAGTGACGAGGATGATCTGTAAACGCATATATCCCGCCGCACCTTTACTCTACCATGTCTTGTGACGACTTCTCTTGATGACTACATACCATTTTCCTTTGTCATGCGTTGATCAAAAAAAGTTACGGGTGCGTCTTTGGTAATGGATGACTGCACTTTTGGCTTCCCGATAGACGGAAAGCTTTGTTAGACTACCGCCATGGAGGAACGAGGAAATAACATGGGGGATTGGAGGATCCCAACTGTGTTGAGCCCTCGACTTGGTGGGTTGGAGATTGGCAACTAGTTAGAGCCAAAATAGACTTGATTACGATCAATCCGTGTCTTGAACAAATGTGAATACTGTAACGAACTATGATGAGTGATGAAAACGTTCATGGTGTGATTGAATGTCATGGTACACACACAATTCAAACATATCGATGAGCGTGTATATTGTAAGCAGACATATTAACACCACTATCCCTCTCGAAAACCTTTCCACTGTATTGTATGCACATGTGATGGGCGGCGTGCTGGTAGTCTATCTCTTCTGGTGGAAAATCAACAATCCGCTTCTCTACAGCAGGGTAGGCGATTTTCGCCCAGCTGATCCAAGAGAAACAAAAATGAATTAACAACCGTCCAGCTACAATTGCTATAGTTGACTAGAAATGCAAAAAGAAATATCTGATGAGACTGGGACTCGAACCCAGGAGGATTGCTCCACCAGGAAATTGGTGTTAAGGTTAACCTTAACCTGGCGCCATAACCAACTCGGCCATCTCACCGAATGTGCTTAGTATAGGAGGTCGCAGTATCTTTGTTCAGGTTGCCTACGAATACGTGCCAGTGATACTACCTACCGATCTGCCATGTCTCGATAGTTCGAAGCACTCAACCAGGTACCTCATGGGCATTACTCCAATATGGAGCGTGATTTGGGTTCAAAGATAACTCATCTCGACCCTGGTATGTCTGTAAAATGCCAAACCACTGAATATATTATCGCAGGTACCATATTACACGTTTTCAAGAAACAGCGACCATGCGCAATAAGGCGTTATCACACATACTGTCAGAACCGCACTCTGTACAGGTGAGTATAAGCACAATTTGATAACTACTATACACCGCCGGAATCAAATATACAAACGACGCAGTTACCAGGGAATAGTACTGTGTATCATAGAGACAAGATCTCGGCAAGCTCAGTACCAGGACATATTCCTTGCGTGTCAAGCCTCACTGTACCTATTCAAGTCTATTATGAAAGCACGGGCTATATCACTACCCTTGTGACCGAAACTCCGTCTTCAGACTACAACGCCCAGTCTCTTCGTATCATGCAGTTATCCTCCATACCAAACTCCAGGTTCACCATGTGGTCCCAACGTCAAATGCTCCTCCATATCATTCATATTTATGAGCTCACTCACTTAGAGGTACATAGCATCGCATGAGCACAACCTTATCTCCTGCTCTTCTTGGCCATTTCTATCAACATACGATTAAACTTCCAGCTCCTGGTCAAGCCATCCCGAATCCCCGGCGCCGAAAGACCCACTACTGCCGTGCCTCCCGGCCCGTCCATCTCCAACCAACTTTCAGCTACTTCAACTTGATTAACCCAACGTTCGAAGGCTTGACTGTGAATGTATTCGACCCTAGTAGTATACTTGCAGACGGTGCTTCCGCGGACAAATGGAGATAGCTTAAAGAAACCGATCCCTACATACCAAGAACCCCTAAATGACCTTGCAAAACACCAAAACAGATATCCAACTCCGTCTACACTGTCTTGATGACCTTAATGGCAACACGGTTTCACGGCTTCATACTCCGTGCCTTGTTCGTTACTATCAGTACTTAAGAATCTATGCCACTGACACCTGCTTAACTTATCAACCCAAAAAACCTTATCATGCCCATCCCTGCTTATCACCACCCACCCATCACCCATACCAAACTACTCCAACCCTGAGCTTCTCTCACGCCCCCTTCTAGAAACTCCCCGAGTTTGGTCAAACCTCACTCCCACTCCCACTCCCACTCCCACTCCCACTCCCCCTTCCCCTTCCCCGTCACCTTTGCCCCCTTTGTGCATCGGCCTCCTGCGCGATCTACATGGGCCGCTCCCCCGCCTTCTGAGCCACGAGCTAAGGAATCCTTAAAGAGACCTAGCAACTTTACGAAACATTCAATGAGCAGACAGGGGAGACGCATTTGAGCTGCTTTGTATTGCCGATCTCGTGATCGGCAGTTGAAATCTATTGGCCGTTCCCTGTAGAGACTGCCAGCCTTGATGCGCGAGATCGAACATATCACGGCGGCGCAGCATCATTAAGCTATTTGAACTTTACGTCACCAGTGTTGAGATCCGGTCATTCAGACACTCTGGAGACTAGAGAGATAGGCGAGATATCAATGAATTCTGGAGCAAGGTAACTCTAGGCTAGACTTGCTCTCGCGATTCGGAGCAAATTAAAGTTCCTGGCTCCTATTTTCCGTAGCTAAACTTACCAAGATAGGGATGGTGCTCGTAACCACAAGTCACGTCGTAGATTGGGATTCTTCATCTTTTTGGGTCACTCTGGCATAAGATTGGGACAACGAATGAATCCAAAAGAAAGCATAGCTATGCCTTGGGTATATTTTCAGCAAACTACATAATATGTACAGAAAAATCTCATGTTCTATGAACTCGTAGATTGCACCGGCAGTCGTCTCTTATTCATTTCGCATAAAGTAAACAGTGACATCCTCTACTCATCCGAATGCACCTTACGCTTGATGCCAACGAGCATTCCCATCTCCTGCCAGAAGCCAGTAGGGGGTGTTGTGATGGAGTTCTCGTAAGCGTCAATGATAGGACGCTCCCAGGTAAGGTCGACCTCATGGGGACGGAGCCAGCGAGTCTTCTTGTAGAGCTTCCAGAAGATGAAAAGACAAGGGGCGACGATTTGCATGGTGTAGTTCTTGAAGAAGCTCTCGACATCCCAGGGCTTGAATGACTTGTAACCGTAGCACATGACGACGCAGAACTGGAAGACCAGACCAATGATGGCGCACCAGGGCTGGAAGCGGCCGTAGTACGGCATCTTGCTTCGGTCAACTCCCTGAGCCTTGCAGGCGCGGTAGTAGTTGAGGAAGGTGAGTCCCATGACAAGGTAGTTGATAAGACCACCGGCTGTCATCAGGGCAATGAGCCAGTTGAGAACCTCAGCTGAGCCACTGCTGCACTGGAGGAACGAGAGCATGGGGAACAGCATGACGACGCAGAAGCACCAGATGGGAACACCGGAAGCGGTTGTCTTTCGCAGGAATCGGGGAGCACGACCCTCAAGAGCAAGACCATACAACGATCGAGTGGCACAGTAGGTATAGGTGTTACCGGCCGAGAAAATAGACGTAAGGAGGAGCGCGTTCACGATGTGGGGAAGCACGTCGACCTTCAAGATGTCCATAGCCATGACATAGGGCGAAGCAGCAGCGGTGCCGCTTCCCTCCTCGCCAGTAACGAAAATCCTGACGAGCTGAGGATAGTTGTAAGGGACAACGATACCGACAGCGAGGGACCCCATAATGAAGAAGAAGCAGAATCGGTAGTAAACCGTCTTGAAGGCAGCCTTGATGTAGACACTGGGTCGCTTAGCCTCGGCAGCGACCATCGAGATGTATTCGGGACCGACAACAGTAAAGCTGGCGCTCCAGAGGGCACCGAGGAAGCCCTCGAAGCGACCAAGAGGAGTGTTACCATTGACATCCGAGAAAGCACCTGGGTTCTTCCAGTAGCGGAATCCATAGGCATCACCTTGAGGGTTGCCGCCAACCATTGTGACGAAAGTAAAACTGAAGAGCATAAGAATCAGGATAACCTTGCCGCCCGAAAGCCAAAATTCAGCTTCACCGTAGGCCTTGACAGCCAAGATGTTCAAAAGACTAAAATACGCAAACGCCGTTAGCATGTGAACTTTATTCAGGGAGCAGAGACGAGCAAATAGTTTCATGTTCATGACCAGCTGAGCCGAAGGAATCAAGCAGAAAAGTATGGCATCAACACACGAAACAGTGGAGGGAAAGCGAAATCATCTCAAGGACCTTGTACTTACGCGTATAATATGATGACACCAATACAGATGCCAGCTGTAGGGCCAGGGTTCGTGATATCAGAGCTCCAGTATGAGAGGACAAGGTTGATGGCGGTGATTTCGAATGGAATCAGAAGACCTTCGTAGAGGAAGAAGTTCCAACCAGCCATAAAACCAAGAGCGTCATCGGCCCAATGACCGGCGAGACGGATAAAGCCACCAGAAACGGGCATGTACGTGCTCATCTCGGCGACACCATTGTTCACACATGCGAGGATACCAGAGTAGATTGTATAGGCGAGGAACAAGCCGAGGGGACCACCCTGGGCGAGACCACCACCGATACTCACGAAGAGGGCAGTACCAATGGAGCCACCAATGGCAACGAGCTGGATCTGTCTGTTGTTGAGGAGACGGTGTAGACCATCAGCGTTGTCCATAGTGTGGCCGGCCGCGACGTCGCCGTTGTCGGCCAGGTACTTGTCGGTAGAGCCAGCATTGCTGATGTAGTTATTGGAGTTCTTCTCCTCGTCGGAAGCCATCTTGAAGGATGTCACCTTTGCAGGCTGGGTTGGTTTCGGTCTATCGATATATTCTTGCGAACAAGGTCGAAGGAAGGAAAGCTCAATCGAGCAAGAGTCTGCGAAGCAATGAAGCAAGCAGACGAAGGTGAATTGAATATACCGTGTGAGACACAGGTATAGAAAAGCGTTGAAAGTGAAAAAATACGAGGTGAGAGGGAAGAAGAAAGTTGTATCTTGGAGGAGCGGGCGTTGAAGTTAATAAGTAAAATCTGACATGGGGGGGGAAGAGCTTCGATCGACACCAACCCATCGTCCCTTGCCCTCCTCTTACTGCTTTCAAGGCAGGGAATAGCCTAGGAGTACCTTAGGTACAATGCAGGTAAACCCTGGGGCTCTCCGCTGAACTCGAGTCGAACTGTTGGAGGCCAAGCCGCAGTCACAGTCACTGTATGTATTGACTGCAGCGGGATGATGGCGGCCAGTCCGAACCAGGATTAGCTGAAGGAGGAGTGGAGAAACAAAGCCAAGCCCATTTCTCGAGGCCAACTGCTTCGGGCTACCTCAGTTCCAAGTATTTGCACCCTTGCGTGAGGCATATTAAGTACCTCGGTTGGATGTAACAAAGTTGATGACATGGGTTATTCCTACTTCACGCCCGGTCGAGTCAACCAACCAATCCTGGCTCAATGCCAGAGTGTAGTTTCGATTTTTGTTGCTTTTACCTTAGAGAAACTGCGCTGAATTGTTTGTACTGCGCAGTTTTCTCAGAGCAGAATGCATACTGATTTTCGACGCGGCAACAGACTCGACATGGTATGGATCAGGCTGCGCGATGTGTCGTATTCGGCGTCCCCTCTGCTGACCATATGTGCGTTGGTAGGACCCAAAGGAATGGTTCATATATACGTCTTTTGCCCATTTAGGGAGCCACGAGGCTCTGGTGTTCCGTACATCTCGTTGAGGGCTCACACTCTCTCACTCTCGTCTTTCCGCAGAGACAACTAATTCAAGGACGTTTCAGCTCTCTCCACTTGGTGCTACTATGGCATAGAAGCACTGCCCTCCCTTCATTCTCAGTTATCCTGCTGGACATGTTCCTTGGTTCATCCTAGTACAGTTCCACTTCCAAACATGCAATCCAGGGCAAAAGGTGATATATTTCATGACGATGTTGGTCAGAGCCTGGTCTGATGGTCCAAACTTTGTGCGGTTAGACTCGACTCGACTGGACTCGAGAGAGCTTGTCGGGTCATTTTGCGTCTTTGGATATTTCCTTGGCCTGTATGTACTGCTCGAGGCCATGGTACTTGGCGCTTCTCCACCCCCATGGAGAGGGGTGGGATCTTCCCCATCAGAGATATCTCTTTCTCCACTCGCATTTGCCTCGTACATTGGACGCATCCATGCATCCTTGTCAGGATGCTTCCCCGACTGTGGACCACTGCTGATAAGGGTGCTTTTTTGCCGATTGACGTTGGACCCAAGGTCTTGGGATATGCTGATCACTAGAAGTAAGCCGTCCTTTATAATTGCTGGTGCCTGTGCCTACTCGGCGTCTTTAGTGTTGCTCTTGGAAAGGGGCCTTTGTCTGGGCAATCCGAAAATCGCCCGGTTTTTGAATCATATCAAATGTCTTGAACCTATTCGGAGACTCCACGGAAGTCGGGGATCTGGAGGCTCTAGCTGGAGCCAATTCCGCCAGAGGGGTAGCCTCCACTGAAAAAGCAGTGTGGAGCTTCTCCAACAACTCGCCTCAGTGGGTGACCTCCACTGAAGCGGATGGATGGAGCTATCTTACAGTGGCCAGTGCCCTATAAAGTCTCCTCTAAAGATAAGCTCCCCGTTAGTTCATGGCCAACCAGACCGAGCAGAGACATATTGATGCATGGAAATTGGTAGCCAAGTCAACAACTGCGCAATTTTCTCGCAACACGGACCGAAAGGGACATGTAGAGTTTCGGGAGAGTTCAGATATGATTGTCTTGCATAAATCCGCAAGCCCTGATATGATTTTGTGATAATTCTTGTTGTTGAAGGGACTGTGGTCTTGCTCACGTGCTACTTCAAGCAGGGAATAATGTCCGTAGCAGTCTCTGACGTCATCATGGCCAGGCAGAATGAAGGTCGATTACACCTGCCGAATTGGGCCACAGCCATTGCTAGCGAGTCCTCCACACCTTACTTCACAGACTTCGCTATAGGTAAGGTGAGGTACCTAGGTAGAGTCCAGCGGTTGAAGGTCACCACTGTAACTTACAGGCAGAACAGCCAGACAGGCTAGTCGGCACTCAGTACCGGGCTCGCTTTGCTTTCCTCATGTCATCAATCTTTCAGACACAGAATTTGATCGACAGAAGAGGGCATCAACACATATTGGACCCCAGATCAACGATGGAGTCGCTCGTGCATCCGAGATCAGCAAACTACCCTAAAACGAGTCCCAGTTGCGTGGAATCTGGGGTTTTAGCATCCCCTCATGGCCCTCAAACACGGCAATTCTTTCTGACACTTCACTTCGTCCCTTCATTACGGCCGTAGTTACGATGGTC
Organism: Fusarium oxysporum f. sp. lycopersici 4287; assembly: GCF_000149955.1. Taxonomy (NCBI): domain Eukaryota; kingdom Fungi; phylum Ascomycota; class Sordariomycetes; order Hypocreales; family Nectriaceae; genus Fusarium; species Fusarium oxysporum. The sequence goes on along the minus strand of NC_030995.1, from coordinate 1,458,932 downwards.
TTGAAGAAACTGGAGTCCCGGGTGATCATTACATAAAAACTTACTTTCAACGACGTCTCATTTCGCCGCTCTCACACCAACTCTCTTTCCCACCATCAGCTTGACCCCAACGCCACAAACTTGGCGGCTGTAGCACACGTTAAACACGTCAACGTTGGGTGTCTCATGTTGATATCGGATACTTGAGAGAGGTTCACCGGTCACGTGTCGATCATTAAACCTGCGTTGAGGAGCGGAATGAGCGACGCAGCCAAGAGCGCCTGGACATTGAGATGTAACCCCAGGTAACTCAAAGGAGTTGTCTCACTACCTTCCATGTAGCTAACTTTCTTTGTTGTCGAGGCAAATAGCCCAGCTGCATGAGTCTTTGACAAGCAATACTCGAGGATACACATCGACTTAAAAAACAGAGAAAGCTTGTCTGGACGGGAGCGCACTTGGCTATGCTCCACCGAATATCATGCCCAGTCTGGTTTTGAGCCCAGCCAATTCTTTCATGCTTTTACCGTCAGACCGTGTACTAGAATCTAGGTATCCCCAAATCTCCTTCGGGACAAGGGGAAACACGTATAGCTGCGCTGAAACATTATGATGATAGAACCTGCAGCATGCTGAACCCAACGTCGCCCCTGCCGCGCGGGGAAGAGGTCATAGTGCAGTTGAAGAACGTAGTATTGTCCTGGGTGTTCTGTACCCTCAGCCGAGCTGAAGGTGAGATGGGCGATTTCTTCAGAACCCTTGCACCGGGCTGGACCCTTGTTCTTCACGACTCGGGCCTGACAGTATAGACTGGTTTTACGGGCCGAGACATGCAACATATGCATTTCCGTGAACTGCGTCTGGCGCGCCTGGCGCCAATTTCTCACTCACTGAGACTATACTATGAAGTTGGTCGCACAGCTCTCGCCCTGCAGCGCAGTACGTGCGCCCGGTTTACGTTGACTAGGTCCATCACGATCGTTGCCATCGTTTACGGAATAAGTCCAGTGCGTTTGTCTTACAAGCGTCCAATGAACCGTCTCAAACGTCCAATAGCTCAATGTACCGGCTAGGATTTACGCCAGTCTCCACTGCTTGATTCCATCGCCTGGCTGCATCTCAGAGTTGGTGGAAGGCTATGTCTGTTAATTCTTGGCATCGAATTACGACTGGCGGTGGTTTTTGGCTGCCTTGGCATACACGGACTTGGCCGCTTGTTGCCCGCCGTACAAAGTGCGTTGTTTGGATGCCTTGACAGAATGCCACAGTCAGACTCACGCTTGAACACCAATCACGAGTTGCTGATGCATTTGCGGCTTCTTCAATCATGGCTGAACCGTTGTACGTCAGGCGCCTAACCACAGTGGCGGTGATAGAAACGCAAATCTCTCCAGTTTGAGGAAGCAATAAGCTTTTTCTCCAAATCTTGAGAGGCGCAAGACAAAACAAAAGGCCTCTCATAGGCTTCGGTATTACGCCGAACCTCGCGCTATGCGACGCAGAGACAAGTCTGCACCCACTTTGACCGTACTGGTAGTGGAGACTGATGCATATTGTTTGACGCTGGACGTTTTCCGTACACAGTTGCGTTCTTTAGTTTCGATTGGTACGGTTTTTTACTAACAGACCCCCGTTCTAAACGTCTTGGAGGGAGGCGCATGGCTTTCCCCAACTCTGTCTAGTTGCGGTCTAAGTGCATTGATAGGGTCTAGATCAGGGACTGAAAAGTGGGAATGGCTGATGAAAACGGACAAGGAGCCCTGTCGGCTGCAACGGACCCTGACGTTCCTTATTAAACGTAGGTAGCAAAACGAGAAGACGCTTGGCTGTATAAGACGTGATTCGACCGTAAACCTGGTAAGCCAGTTGAAGCTACTGAGCATGTCTGACGACGGTTGATGAGGGTATCCACAAGATCAGAAAACATCGTATCGGTTCTTGACGCTCTCCATCGGTTCGATTGAGCCGTTGAGTGAAATTTCTTCATTTGTTGAACAAGATGATGCCAGATGAGACAGGCCAAGGAAAGAAGTCATTTCTAGAACTCGGAGGTCATGGCATGTTTGAGCCAAGCTGCCAATCTTTCGATAGCCGTGCCATCCATCCTTAAAGACCAAGGCTATATGTGCCACCACCACACGATACGTAAGCTTTTTACGAAGAGACTTAGCTTAGGCGAAGAGAAGCGTTGTTCTCCAAATTCTTGAAATCCCAAGACAGACGAGCCTTCTTGGCCTGAGTTTCTCCAAGGCTCAGTTCAGTCTTGGGAGCAAATCGATATATCTATATATCTATGCTTGTTTTTGACATAATATAAAAAAGCTACACGTCGATCACTACAAAATATAGAACTGCTATTAAATATAGCATACTGTCAATCAGGCCCATACTACTATGTATATACCTGTCAAAGATGCAGCCATAGAGGATCATTTCGATTAGGGGCCGTTGACAGTTCGGCCGGGACGGAGACTCTGGTGGGGGGAAACTCCGTCGTTCTCGGTGGCCGGCCGATGAGGGGCAGCGAGCGGTGCGGAGAAGTGAGAAAAAAAAAAAAAAAAATCTAAACGGCGAAGTCAATAGAAGCCCACGACTGGCTGTATTAGTAAACACCAGGCACAACTCTATCACCATTCACCAAAAATTATACCAACAGAGGAATAAGTCCAGAACATCTCCTACGGTCTATGTATACTCTCAGAGTTGCTGCACTTTTATTCTCGCCTATTTCATATATCAGAGGAGCAGAGAGATCTTCAGTGCAGTGCAGTGCAGTGCAGTGCGAGGCCGGGGCCAAGACCTAACCCTGCCTTTTCAACGCCATAACGTTGACGCCCAACTGGCGTCGGTTTTTGGTCAACTAAGGCAAAATAAAATATTGTCTTGAGAATAACTACCTACACATATAGCCATGGGCAGTTTGGGCGAATGCGGTAGCGCTTTGCGTAATGGGCGTTATGCCTCTATCATTCTCTCGAAGGGCCCCGGTGCCGAGTCACAACCCGCCCCGAACTCTACCTCCGGCTCCGTATCGGACCCAGCTCCGGTGGCCGGGGCTCTGATACAAGCTCTCATTACTCGGTTGACATCCGGACCTGATGCTAAGATTCAACCTGCTACAGACACAGATATTCCCCAAGCTCTGGCCGTTGGTCTTGCTGCCTTGAACGCCTTCCTTCAAGTCAACGTCACTGGTCCTGTTCTTCCGGAGTCAGCGGCTCTAAGCACTCTTTTTACCAAGGTATGGGCTAGCCAGCAGTCGGATGATGCAAAAAAAAGCCACGCTCATCTCCACAAGGCTTGCCTCAGCTATCTTGAGGTTGACGGCGTCTCACCATATGCCTACATCCCTCACCTGGAACTCTTCGCCCTAGCAAAATACATCATCACGCAGGAGCTATGTCAAGTCGCCAATGACGTAGTGGAAATACATTCTGAGGAAAAGCCAACCAAGAGCAGTGTTGCTTGGACACAGCTTCGAGTTAACATCTGGCACTACAAGCTCCTGACCCAGCCCACTCTTGGACATGGATCCAACTTTGCTCGAAGCTCCCAGTGGAGCGACGTGCCAACGTTGGCTTCCCAGATTCTGGACGGAATCGACAATGTGAGGTCCAAGATCCTCGGAGAGGAGGTCTGGGCATCAGGTGATGATGGCTGGAGTCGCGATGATAAAGTGCAGTTCCTCGTCGAAGCGGCCAACAACTACATTCTACTCGGTCGCGACGACAAGGCCAAGGAAGCTATCAAGGAGGCCTCACAAACAAGCGGCCTAGAGTATGCACTCTCAGGTGCCCTTGGAAAAAGAACCAAGTTCCAAGAGAACAGCATCAGCCAGCTTGTCGTTTTGGCCAAGAGCGGTTCTGAGCAGCGAGTGGACGATGCTGAAGAGGAGGCCAAGCCGGATGCTCTTCAGCTTAATGATGACACTCTACACGAGGAAATTCAGTTTACCAGAGAAACGAACGGAAACGATAAGAAGGCCTCCCTTCCCGCTGCCCTGGCTGATCTCTCACCTGACGACCAGCCTCAACTCTCGCCTCTCGACCAGATCATTCTCCTCACTGAGGCTACGTTGAAGGATGCTTTCTCACCCATTGATACCCTAACTTCGGCAGAGGTGCTTCCCTACGCAGTGAGAGTCATCGGAGACAAGTCTACGAACTGGCAAATATACACTCAGGCATTGCTGGTCCGATCCAGAATCGAGGTCCACCGCAGCCGAACGGTTGAGCGAGGTGTTCTTCAGCTTCAGGCTGTGGCAGACCAAGTACTCACTGATACCACAGCGGAAGCCCAACAAAAAGCCGAGGCAAAGGAGCAAAACTCGGAGACAGACGCTCCAGCTATCCAAATCACTAGCCCTGACGAAGTTTCTGCGCCTGTTCAGCCCAAGCCAACATCTTTCCTGCCTGCGCCTAAGGCCTCTGAGTCTGCACCAGCTCATGTACGTCTTGAGTACATTCACGCTATCTGCTCACCTCCACGATGGCATCTAGAGTCTGAATTGGCCTACGCCTGGGCCGGTATTGGCTCTTTAGCTTCTGCTCTCGAAATTTTCAAGCGCCTCCGATTGTGGGCTGAAGTTGCACTCTGCCTTGCCAGCGCCGCTGCGTCAGAGGATGAAGATGGTCGTGGCAGTGGTGGTGAGGCGAAGGCCAAGGGAATTCTTCGCTGGAGGCTGTTCCACCGCACTGGTGACAAAGCATCACCTTTAGACCCTGATGATGAGGATATAGGTGAGGATGTCACACTTCTCAAGGCCGCAGATTTCTCTGGCCCTGAGCGCGATCCTCCTCCACCCAACGCTCCCCGACTCTTCTGTATCCTAGGTGACATTGAAAACGAACCGTCCTATTATGAGCGTGCGTGGAAAATCTCCAAGCACCGATATGCCAGAGCTCAAAAGTCGCTCGGAGAGTACTACCTGCAGAACAAGGAATGGGAGAAGGCCCGTGAGGCCTACAGGAAGGCGACAGCTGTCAACCGTTTGAGTCCCGAGATGTGGAGTCGTCTTGGAGATATCAGCTTGCGACTTGCGCAGTTCAGCGACGCCGCTGAGGCATTCAATCGTTCTATTGGATCTGCAAGCGACACAGCTGGAGGTGAAGATGCCCGAACCTGGAGTAACTTGGGAAGTGCTCTCTGGAGTCTTTACTGTGAGGTTGTTGCTGAGGCCAAGAACAACCTTGCTCTCGTATCAGAAGCCCCTGTGCCTGTCTCTGCAGAGGACGAAGAGGACGATGTTGCTCTCACCGCTGCGTCTAAGCCTTCAGATCGTGACCCAGCTACTCTTCTGGCCCAGTCCCTGGCGGCCTACAAGAGAGGTGCTTCCATCGCCCACGATAACTGGCGAATCTGGGATAACGTACTCACACTGGCTTCGCGTGTCCAGCCACCTGCTATTCCCGACATGATCCTCGCTCTGAAGCACATTATCCAAATCCGCAAGTCAGAAGACGCTCTCGATGCGGATGTTCTCGGGGCGTTGCTTCAGGACGCCGTGCTCTCTGTGGAAAAGCCTTCAGATTCAGGTGTCTATGAGCCTCCCCGTGGCACACCAGAACGATTGGTGATGCGACTCTTTGAAGAGGAAGTCGTCCCCCTCATCACACAGCGCTCTGAACTCTGGACCCTGGTCTCACGCCTGCGCGCTTGGAAAAGGGACTACGCAGGCGCTATTGATGCAGCAGAGCGAGCTTGGCGTGCAGCTGTAGGATCCTCTGGCAGTGGTCTTCTGCCTGGAGCAGCAGCCACGACAGCCGACGAGGCGCGAGACTGGACTGTTGATGAGGGTGCATGGACTATAGTTGTGCAGAGAACTGACGAGCTGGTGTCTGTGTTTGAAAACTGGGGTCCTTCAGTTGAGTCCATCGGCAGTAAATGGAAGGGCAAGGCAAGAAGCGCTGTAAGGAGTGTAATGGGCCGAGGAAAGGAGAGATGGGAGGGAAGCGAGGGTTGGAAAACCCTTGAGACTCTGATGGAAGGACTAAGAATCTCCTCCTGAAGATAGAATTTGGGTACGAAAAAGACCTAGCTAGGTCAAATGTCGATCATGATAGAAAAGAGTAAAATGAATTATAGAAAAGGCTGGGAATGAAATGGCTTCGAACTGGTCCCTTGATTCTGGTTTTCCCGGGCGAATTGTTAATTGAACACAGCGAAAGACTCGCAATTACTGGAAAGCTTCACAAGGTGACAGGTATGGGAGGTTTGGGATCATCAACAACGCTTCATGAGGCTTGAGCTAATCTCCTACACACTAATCAATAACTTGTAGTCGAATGAAAGTCGAACAACTTAAACAAGATATTTCTCCAGCCCAGCTCCAGCATCCATGTCATGAACAGTTTTTCTTCTTTCTTTTCCGTCATACATTATCTCGTGCCCTTCAAACTCAAAGTTCCGCGGTACGTCTTGGCCTGGCTTGTAGAATATTCTATCTAGATACCAGACAGAACAGCCTAATTCAACCAGGGAAAGTATCGCCATCTTCAGTTGACAAGATTCAGAACACAAAGATTCTGTCGTCTATTTCTTGCCCTTCTTTCGGCCTGGCACGACCTTGAATCCCGCGGCCTGCATGCTGGCATCATCGCGAGGACTAGTAGCGACTGCAGCAGCACTGCTGGAGCTTCCCTTCTTGGCAACTTCGCTCCAACCGCCCCCATTTCCTCCCTTGTTGTCGGGCTGCTTTTCGACTACTCCACGCTCAGCGAGCTTCTTGCGGCGAACAAACTCTTCGGCAAAATGACGGCCGTCCATGGTGGTCGAGTTGGAGTAAACAGCATCAGCAATCAAACCAGTGTCGAGGGGCAAAACATCGAGGGCAGCTTGAAAGGTAGGAACTAGAGGATTTGGTTAGTTCAAGTCAAATAATAATCATTCTGTACTTGTCAAAGGGACTTACTATCAATAGCACCAGTGATGCCCCGGGAGAGCTCCCGGTTCACCCACTTGTTGAACTCCTCCATAGCAGTGTTGCCGCCCTCAGCCTTGCCGTTAGTTGGTGCAGCTGGCTTAGAAACAGACCTCACAGGAGAGGTCATAGGCTTGATAGTTGTTCCACTGACAGATCGACCTTGAGACGAGGGGCCAACGGGTGCCTTGATCTTGCCACCAGCACCAACGGTTGCCCAGCCACTTCCAGGGGGTGGCGTGGCCACCGCAGCCGCCGCAGATGCAGCATTAGTGAGTGTAGACTGGCCAGGTTTTCCAGCGAGGTTGGCATAACTCTTTGATACGCTGGTCGGCGTTCCGGCTTGTGAGCTCACCTGCTGGCTTGCCTTCTGCTTTCGAAGCTCCTCCTCACGTTGGATCTCAGCGAGGGTCTTCTTGCTGGAGGCTGAAGCTGAGGGGGTAGAAGTAGATGTGGTTTTGGAAGGTCCGGGCTTGGACCAAGGGCTGGCAGAAGGAGCAGGCGAGCCATGACCCCAAGTGCTAGTAGCAGGCAGGCCGGCATTGGCAACGGCAGCAGTTTTCTCTCTGAGCGCCGCAGCCTCTTGCTCAAGAATAACCTTCCGCTGGGCAGCAGCAGCCTCCTCAGCCTTTGCAGCCTTTCGTGCCTCAGCTTCCTGAATCTCCTTCAGACTGGGCCCCTTGTGTCCTTCAGCGCCGTGGTCTTTGGCCCAAGGAGCCAGGGGTGGTGGCTGAGCATTGATTGATACGCTGTCAGGAGTTCCGGTCTGAGAACGGTTATACTGCTCAGGTAGGTTTGAACGAGCACGCTGAGCTGTCGGAGCGGGAAGTGGAGTGCCAGTGGACGCAGGGGGAGGGAAAGGCATGGGCATATCGGGCTCTACTGGCTGAGCGGCGGCGGCAGCAGCAGCAGCCTGAGTCTTCTGGACCTGTTGAGTCAGAGACAAGGCATCCTCAGCTGCCTTCTTCTTGGCAGCTCGAGCAGCCTTACCAGTTAGAGCCGGGGCCTCTATGGGCCGTTGGGTTTCTTCAATGGCTACCTCAGAGGCAGGGGAGGGCTCCTCAATTGGTTCCCCACCGTTGCCCTCGATATCCTTGGCCGACTTTTCAGCTTCGAACTGCGCTCGGTAGGCCTCGAACTCTTGAAGGCGCTCCTTGAACCCCTCGGGATCTTGCTCCAGGTTATCGGTGTCCGGAAGACCAGCGCGTGCCGCATCAGTGGCAGGGGCGCCAATAGGCTGTGGAGCACCAGAGCCTTGCAGGCCAGCAAGTACCTGACGTTCGTTATTTGTGAGATTGTTTAGGTCATCATCTCTGAAGGGGTCTCCGTTTCCCGAACCCGATGGCATGGCTGCTTGGCTACCAACTGGTCCAGTTCCATCAAAAAAAGCCCCGGAAGGTGGCATAGCACCGATGGGCTGCTGGTGAGGCATTCCGATGGGGTTTGGGGACGAAATGCTACCAAAGCTTGGCTGGCTCTGCAAGCTGTGCGCACTGGAGTGATGCTGGAGCATTGGGCCAGGGAGAGGGAACTTAGACATAGCTTGAGCTCGCATCACAAACTCGCGCTGCTGTACCATGAGATACTGCTCTTCTTGCTTACGTCTTTCCAAATTGTTCTGTTCTTCAGCCGTAAGAGTGCGTCCAAAGCTAGGGAACACACCACTTAAGGGAGGGACCACTCCACTGTTTCCCTGGGGAGAGAAAGGTCCAGCTTGGGTAGGGGGACCATGAGGAATACCAATCTGAGGAACCAAGAATGGCTCTCTAGAGTTCCCTATACGTCGGATGAGCTGGCCTAGGGGTTCAAATTCCTGATCCTCGACTTTCTTTACACGGAGGTCAGGGGTGAAGAAGTTCGCCTTGTACCAATCATTCATCTCAAGTCCTGTGAAGGGCCCCTGGACATGTCCAGAAGGATCAAGATATACCCATCTCATGCGATCAGGCATGACCATTGTGCGTTGGGCCTGAGTTGTAGGAGGCTCATTGCCGCCTTGCCCGCCACCAAATGGCAGACCACCGCCAACGGGAGTAAGGGATTGAGGAGCAGTTGCGGTGGTGGTGGGATGACTGGGTTCCCCAGTGCTAAAGATACCTTGTGCTGGGGAAGTTTCAGGGCCTGGGAAAAGTGCCCCAAACACACCGCGATTAGCTCGCATGGGACTGTCGCCCTCGCGAAGCGGTACGCCAAAGTTTGTTCGGCCAATAGCGCCGAGAGGGTTGCTCTGACGTAGGTCGGGCAAAGAATCGGAGAGACTATCATGCTCATGACTCTGCATCTGTGCCTGCATTGCGGGAGGGAAAAGAGAGCCCATCTTGCTGCCGCGGCCTATGCTTCCTGTCCCAAGACCACCGGCGCCGGCAGGTCCAAAGACATTGTTTAGGTTGGACAATCCAGGCGACTGGAGGTCACCCAAAGGGCTAAAAAGCGAAGCACCAAATGCAGCACCTAGATTAGGTCGCTCACGATCCGGAGTGCCAATTGCAGGATTACCAGAAGCGGGCCAGCCTGATAAAGTGTTCAAAGAAGGGTAGGCCTTGGCGCCAACGCTCGAGGTCTGACTACGATCACCTCCATCATAACCACCAAAGCCACGACCGATCGAGCCGAAGTTCGCAGGGCCATCGTGAAGGCTTGCACCGTGAGTCTTGTCGTCATTGGCATCGTTCTCATCATGGCCTTGTCGCTCAGCAGGAGGACTGCGGTAGGGATTAGTCTCGGAGGGGCTGATAGGGCCTTCATCCCCATGGGATCTGAAATTCAGGCCTGCCATGCCGAAGTCGCCGGCGGATCCCTTGACTGGAGTACCTAGGGTCCCTGCTCGGTTTGCTTGCTGAGACATCCCACCAGCGTCAGTATCCTGAGCTCCGCCAAGAACCGCGCTTCCTGATAGGGTATCATCACCAAATGGATCGGTATCGGTTCGAGGACGAGACCGCCAAGATTGCTGGTTGAGAGGGTTTTGACCCTCAGCTGCCTTGCCACTGAGGTTATCTGAGCTGTCCTTGGGAATGAGATGAGCCAACCTGCTCCCACTAGCAGCACCCCCAACACGTTTGTCACCAACGGCGGGCGAAGTCGGCAGTGCAAAATTACCAAAAGCTCCTACACCAGGTGTCGTCTGGTTGGAGGGTGGCCAGATGGGATTGGTACCCCCAATACCGCCCGTATTGGAACGCATCAGATTTCCAAAAGGAGGGAGTTTTCCAGGAGCGTCACGGAGAACGGCCTCACTATCGGACTCGTCGGCTTCAGCTTCTTTGAGATCGGTTTTGCTGCGCTGAAACCAGTAAGAGGGATCGTCACGAGAGAAGCGATTAGCAGTGGGAGATGCTAAAGCACTTCCACCAAAGGGATTGGATTCGATAGTCTCACGTCGTCGAGTCCCGGGTCGTGTAGCTGACGAAGGTGAACTGACGCCGAAAGTATTGGAAGTGCCCTGGGATAAGGATGCTTTACGTCCATTTGCGCCACCTTGGTGGGCGTCTTTGTTTTGGGTCGGAGGTTTAAGCGGCGAGTTTATCTCATTGAAAGCCTACTAGTGGTTAGCACAAACTTTGAACACCAGCGACAGTGCGGGGGCCGGCGTACCTCCTTCTCCTCCAACGACATATCCTGCAGTCCCATTGGAGTTGAATCTCCAGAATCATCCCAGCACGCGCCAGGTTCCTGTGGAATATGATTGTCGTTGCTTTTACCCCAGCCTCTAGGAGTATGTCCATTGATTTGGCCAGGATTCCACCCCGTGGCAAATAGACGAGTTGGGTCGTCGGCTAACCTTTGTGGACGGTACATCTCTAACAGGTCCTCTTTGGTGTACCGCGCTGGTGGCAGCTCATATGTCGATGGGGACGCAGACACAGGGCTTTCGGCGGTGGGGTGCTGAACTGCGTGATCCGTCGAGGGCGGCGGCTGCGAAGAAGGCTGACCCAAAGGAGTTGTAGATGATCGTCGGAAGGTAAGAGTTCCATTGGTAGAACGGCCATCTCTCCTTGCCCTGAGACATAATTAGTGACAGTTCGTGAAAACCAATCTGTAGTTTGTGGAGAATGCATGACAAGTTGTGGCGGGTCGTGCAACTGCAAGAGGCGATTTTGAGATGTTCACACTGGCATACGGTTCACTAAAACCAAGACAGGCACACTCCATATTATTGAAACCAAGGCAGAAGGTGCCCCGAGATTCTCAAGCGCCCATCGCGACAAACAAGCCAAGCGCTGTGCAGCATACAGGGTATTGCACACCACAACCACGGGCTACACGCGGGGCATCTGGGGGACACGGTATGCAGCACAACATCCACCACGATACCAGGCCCAGCTACTCAAGGCCAAAGGAGGATTTCGAAAAAGCCATTGTCTTTGCTGAAAAACCACAGGGGGAACAAAGCAGTTCAGTGGTAAGTAAGGTGAGTACTAACCAATCTCCAGAAGTAGCTCCTCTTCCATCAGCTCTTCCTCCCCTGGAATTGGCGTTTTGGCCAGCGGCAGCCGAGGCAAAGCTCGAGGGAAGATTGGTCGGCATATTGATTAACAGTTCGGAAGGACGGTAGTGAGTGTGAAACGTCTTTGTCGTTCAAGGCCGAGGGCGCGAATGTCGATGGTAGGTCGATTCGGTATGGATGATACAAGTGACAACTGAGGGGTGGTGACCTGAAGCTGTACTGTGGCTAAAAAAGGCTTGTTGACAAAATTGCTGTAGCGAACGCGCAACAGTAATGCAAAAAGCTTTAGTTAAAGGTAAGGATACGGGAGCACAAAACGCTGCTTGAAGCGATGGTCCAGAGACAAAGGCGGAGGGCGATGCGGTATGCGATATCGTAAACGATGGTGTTAATTGTTGTGATCGGCGGGGGAGCGCGACGTGAAGGCTTGGTAGATTGATGTTTCTTTTTTCGAGGATCCGACAAGAGGGTTTCGTGTGATGTTGCGGTGGTGATGTAAACGCTGTGGTTTGAGTGACCTTTAAACGGGGCAACGAAAAAAATCGAGTGGAAGGGTTTTGGGGAACCATTTATCAGATAGTGAGGTACCAAAGTTTACAAGTGGCCATACACTATCCCTCAGGTTACAGCTTACTGGTGGGTTCATCAAATAGCACTGTCCTGGTCATCTAGCCACCTAACTGGCAGCTTGTGATTAGTGGGGTTAGCTGTTACAGCCCGCTCTAAGAACTCAGAGTGGCAGCTACACAGGACTACGGCCGAGAATTTACCGGCATGTACTGCTAGCAGACCAGCATATTGAATTTCAGGGCTGGATCCTAAACGAAAATGGGGGCAAACTGCAGAAAGCCATTGGAAACTGTCCACTTCGAGTTTTGACATTTTGTCATCAGGGCTTGATCTCGGGAAACTGGTCGAACTAGATACCAGACTATTGGCTACCAGCCGCATGGGTCAGGGGATTCTATTCGATGCATCGATCAATATCTAACCTCGGTACGGACACCGATTTGAAAATTGGGCTATTCGTCTATTCAATGTGGCAAAGAGCTAGCACTTTACCATCGAAAAATGGTACCTCAAGGTATCTCATGGAACCCGTAGGACCACGAAGGGTCACGTGTCGTCACACATTAAGGGACTGTATGACATTCTTAAATGCGGCACGTCACACGCAACACGTTAAAAAGCGCGACGCGTTCTACCTCCCCATGAATCAGAACTTGAAACCCGAATATGGGCTATAGCCTTTGCCAAGTATGCACGCCACCAGACACAATGCTCAGCTATATGTAGACAGACGCCTTAGCTGGAGGGGTAAAGAGAAGGATACTATATCAAGAACAAAGTAGTATGAAACTTATTCTTCATATTTGAAATGTGATACGATCACTGTAAGCCAATTGAAACTTGCAAATAATTCGGAGGCCCTGATTATTGTATATTCCAACGCATTTTTGTATCGTAAATCCCCGTAATGACATTTGCCTAGGTAGTTACAGCGTTAGGTATGAACTAATTTCTTCATCCCCTGCTCGGGTCGTGGCGATAGGTTAACTTTCTGAGTCTGCCTCGTCTGACCTGGTACTCAAAGGCTATCTCTACGTCGAGACGATGATTTCACATCATGGCTCCATTAAAGGCCATTGAGTGAGGTACTAAACTATAACTTGCAGATAATCCGCATTTTGCAGTGCCATTAAGTCCATTCAATACTATTTGTGTCAGCTTGCACCTCTAACCTTTCTCCCCGAGACATCTGGCTGCACTCACCCTCCAATGAGAACCATTGATGAGTGTTGATCACTAAATACTACTCAGCGTACTCTTCATGGTGTTGTATCTGAACCCTCGTTGTACAACTGCGGTTAACGCTGGGGTTGGCGATGCAAGCAAATACAGATCTGTAAGTTCCAGCATAGCTGTTGTGGTTTGCTACACCCCAATAAAAACTTGAGATACTGAGGCGTAAATATCACAGCCCAGTTGATACTAACATTGTGTATCTTGATCCTTGACGCTCACTGTCCCCTTATGGACGTGGTATCATGACGCCTGCAAAGCGAGACGCATGTGTTTGGCAGAACTCTATGTGTAGGATGGGCACACAGTCTTTCGCATAGAGAGTAGGTGGTAACACCACGCCCACCTGAATGCGTCAGTACCCAATTAAGGATACTTTTGCCATCGCCCGATTGATTTGTGTTGATTCGAATGCTCTATGAGCATAAGAGGCAACGATGTCATCCATAACCCCCTGCATGGCCTTGTCGGTAACGTATAATCTCGATCCTGGAAGGCGCTCAAATATTTGACAGAAAGTGTGCTTTAAACTTCTTGTTGGCGCGATCTGCTGCCCTCAACATCATCTGATCTCCGAGAACCTCGCAAGCAAATTTTTTGTTTTGTCCACTCTCACCATCAGAGGCTCCATCATTAATCGTTATTTCGACTCGAAAAATAGTGCCTTCCTTGGGAACAACTTTCACTCCTCTTTTCTTGGTTATAATCTCGAAGACAAACTTGCGGTCGCGGACGACAACACCTTGAATGCCGACCCGACTCGGGCAATGGCTTCGAACAACTTGAATAGGAGCACCATGAAACTCGGCGCTGGCTAGTTTCGCCGCTGCACTGGGCCCTCCAGTCGAAAGATCGTTCCCAAGTAGCTCTCGAGCATATCCAAGCCACATTTGACTCAGAGGCTCATAGATGTGGTATTTTTGGCCATCCTTAGGTATGTCATGAAGGCCCAAGCTTCGCTTCTCTCGAGAGGATAGTGGCTTGGGTCTCTGTTTTTGCTTTTCCTTTTTATCTTGGCGAGCTTTTCGACGTGCGGCGCGCGCGTTGATTGTGGAAGGCGGAGGAGAGGTTGGTCGCAGGATGAGCGAGCGATGCTGGATCTTTTCCGAGTATATGCGATTCACACTGTCGGGGGAATGCGCTCTGGCCAGCAGATTCTGCGTAGCCTGTTGTGGTGCGCTGGCCATGGTTGATGAGTGACGCCGATAGCTAACTTTGTGCATGCTATGTCAAAAATTAACAACCAAGAAAAAAGTGTTGGGCGGAAATATACCGCGATTCCGAGCTTTGTGCAGGCAATTTTCTGGGGAAATGAACGGTCCAAGCTCCTTCCCCTTCCTTCACATGCCGCTCGGTAGAGTCAAATGATGCCTGCCCCACCCGGCCAATCCCGTCCTGTCGCAACTTGGATCTTCCATTCAGGATACCTTACTTGTCATAGTAATGAGCTGCAGTGCATTCAATGCTCTTGTTATCTGTATCATCATAGCCGAAGCTGCCTCGGACAGTGACGTGACTCTGTCACTTTCTTGCGATGAGAAAGAACGGTTGACTATCAATTACTCGCGCTCTACTCAAGAAGCTTAGCCTTCTCCAAGCCAGCATCCGCCATGTCGCATAACGAAGACGCGGTCGATGCATCGACCAATTCAGCGCCAGACCTTCAGATCTTGGGTGATGAAGTCACCCTTCAGCCCAGTGGCTATGTTGAGTCGCCATCCAAGAATATTCCCGAGGGAAAGGAAGAGGCCTTGATGGACAAGTTTGCCTCATTCCGCTCTGAACCTTTCCAGTAACGTGCCCTACTTCATCGTCGCCGGGTCCATTCTCGCACATATTGGCCCTTCTCAAACATATCGACGCAAACTGACAAAACCTACTTCCAGATTCCTTCGCGAAGTGTCATTATATGTATCTGGTCAAGGATGGCGAGCCTACGACCGTATCATTGGCCAGCCTGTCTTCTACTCCGGGTTCTCGGAAAACATGAAGAACATGGTTCTCTCAGCTCCTCTTCTTCAGCAAAGAATCAGCCGGCTTGCTGAACACCGCGTGGCTGTTGAAGAGCGCGAGGGTATGCTGCCGAGGGACAGCAAAGACTATGGCGCCAAACGAGCCCATCGACTCACCGAGATTGAGTCAGGTCTTCAAGAACTGGCGGAGAAGTGGACTGACGATATGATATGCAAGATGGAAAGCAAAGCGTTTATTCGTGGGGCCTACTATCTGACCACTCAGCTATTGACGCGCGCATATCATCAAGGTATCCATGTTTCCAGTGAAGAGGTTTTGCGCCTGCGCAAGGTGGCTGAGGTCGCAGCCAAGAAGAAACAGAGCATCATCTTCTTACCGAGTCATCGATCGCACGTTGATTACGTCTCGCTGCAGCTCATCTGCTACCGCTTAGGTCTTACGTTACCTGTCGTGGTCGCAGGGGATAACTTGAACATCCCAGTGTTGGGCGAATTCCTTCAGCATGCAGGAGCCATGTGGATTCGAAGGGCGTTTGGTGATGATGTCCTCTACACCACATTAGTCCAATCATACATCGACACACTACTCCAAGAAGGCTATAACTTCGAGTGCTTCATTGAGGGTGGACGCTCCCGTACAGGGAAGTTGCTACCTCCAAAGTTTGGAATTCTTAGTTTTGTACTCGATAGTATTTTATCCGGGCGTGTTAAGGATGCTATTATATGCCCTGTCAGCACGCAATACGATAAAGTTATTGAGACGGAGGGTTATGTTACCGAGCTACTTGGAATGCCCAAGAAGAAGGAGAATCTTGCTGACTTTCTGAGCGGTGGATCTTCCGTCCTTTCTTTACGCTTGGGTCGCGTGGATGTCAGGTTCCATGAGCCTTGGAGCTTACGAAAGTTCTTGGATGACCAGTTATCAAAACTGCCCAGCGTACCGCGCGGTCTCGATACTGATCATCAACGTCCAGAGGTCCGAGCAGTACGAGAGAAACTTTTACGCACGATGGGCTATCAGGTTCTGAGCGATATCAACGAAGTGTCTGTCGTGATGCCTACAGCACTGATAGGGACTGTTCTTCTGACACTCCGTGGTCGCGGAGTGGGCAAGGAGGAATTGAAACGGCGAGTTACATGGCTCACAGAACGTGTACGTGCGAAAGGTGGGCGCGTGGCCCATTTTGGCAATGCACCTCTTACCGAAATCATCGAACGCGGTCTTGAGGTACTCGGCAAAGATCTCGTTGGCGTGGTCGAGGGTCTTGCTGAGCCTACATACTATGCTGTCGACCGCTTCCAGCTATCATTTTATCGCAACATGACGATCCATCTCTTCATTTACGAGGCGCTCGTTAGTGCAGCAATGTACTCGAGAGTTAAGAGGGGAGGTGGGCCCCAAATGCAAGACATGCCGTTTGACGAGCTGAAAGAACAAGTATACTTTCTTTCGTCACTGTTCCGAGGCGAGTTCATCTTTTCTAGTGAGGGTCTTGACACCAATCTGGATCGGACTCTGCGAGGCTTGGAGGCAGACAACGTTATTAGGATTGACCGCGACGCAGAGGGCAACGTCACAATGGTTGGTCTTGCGGACCAGGAGAGAAGGGCTGGAAGAGAGAACTACGATTTTTACTGCTTCCTTATATGGCCTTTCATCGAGGCCACTTGGTTGGCAGCAGTCTCTCTTATGGGTCTTACTCCCCCCCTAGGCCAAAATGGAGAGATCTGGATTGAACAAGGCAAAACACACAACAGCGCACAGTTGGTAAGTCTTCATACACATGTTTCACTAGGTCATGCCGTCGTGTTTCCCATCATTCACTGTGCTCACAAAACATCTAGCTCGGCAAGACACTTTATCATCAGGGTGATCTCTCGTATTTTGAAGCTGTCAATAAGGAAACTCTGAAGAACTCGTACACACGCTTCGAACAAGACCAACTCCTCCACGTTGTTAAATCAAAAGACTCCAAAATTCCTCCGCGCGTGCAGCTCGACGCCTCCTGGCGAACTCCTCGCGATCCCAAGACTGGCGCGCTGCTAGCGGAAGGCAAACTTTGGGACTTTACCGAGAAGATTGCCAAATCACGACGTGAAGGCAAAAACCGTCGTGATGGCGCCACGGTTAGCAGCCGTGTGCTCCGACTTACCGATGAGCTCGGCCGTAAACTTTGGGAGGAAACAGTGGAAGGTGAACGCAGTGGAAAAGGCAAGGCCCCTAGCAGATTAAACAATGAAGAGAAGGAAGCTTTCGGCAAGAGTATAAGGCAAGTTAAGAAGAAGAGAGAGGAGAGGGCTCGGGCTCATCTTTAAGCCATGGGAAAGTCCTGTCCAGCATATCTTGGAAGGGTCATCCCCGACCAGCCTTTCGGTTGAGTGGCCTTGTGGAGCTATAACAACACATTTGGCAACTGATACGAATTTATGCATATATATCCAGTCAATACAATAGCATGCTTCCTATCTAGCCCTGGAGCAAGAAGACTTCAGACCCTGAGATAGGATGTTAAGATAAACTTACTAAAGTGCTACGTTAAACTTATACTAACTTACTTAAATCTTTATATCGCTTAGGATCGAGGTTCTACGTTTTCTTACCTCCCTTAGCTAGCCCAATGTTATAGGCTCGTTTTTTGAACAGTCGAGGTCTGTTCGGGTATACTTTTTAGGTTTCATTTCTCATATTACCAGCGTCTATGAATCCTTAGGCTCTTGGGGCTTGAGGATGATATTGTCTATCAAACGTACCGCTGGACCTCCACTGAAGCCCAGGTCCTCGCCTTTCTGAGCCTGCTCCACTGGTAACATCTTAATCGCTGCGCTCATAACAGCTCCGCGCGATGGATCAACCTCATCGATTTCCACTAATGTTTCTGGATCTGCCAGAGATATGTAGTCGACCTCGAAGAGCACACGTTCTGTGGGAGGAAGCGTGGATTGGCGGGATGCCGTAGCATCGATAAAATTGTATGCAGCGCCAAGAATGTCTTCTCTCTTGCGCGAAGCCTTAGTGTTGTATACGTCGGCAGCGGTAAATAGGGCATGGGGAAGCACTGTAGCGACAGCTCTTCGTCTTGGCCCAAGATACACATTCCGAGAACTCAAAGCAAGGCCATCGAGTTCACGTTGTGTGGGTTCAACGACAACCTCCATGGGCAGGATGAAATCCTTAACCATTCGACGGATGACAACTGTTTGTTGGACGTCCTTCTGACCAAAGTACACACGCTCGGGCTGGACAATGTTGAATAGCTTTAAGCACACTGTCGCAACACCTCGGAAGAATGTTGGTCTGCTGGCACCCTCCAATACTTCCCCAACGGGCGTGATTGTAACAAAGCTTCCTTTACTATTAACTTCCTGGCCTGGAAAGCCGCTGGGGTACATCTCTGGTGTCGTTGGCGCAAACACAGCAGAGATGCGACCCAAGTTTCCTCCATCGTCTGCAAGTTCTCTATCCAGTGCAGCCAGCTTCTTTGCGTCTTCATCCCAGGTGACTGGATATGATGATAGGTCTTCTTTTATGCCAAATTGCGCCGGATTGACATATATGCTCACGACAACATGATGATTCTCCTTTGCAGCGGCGCGTATCAACGCCAGATGGCCCTCGTGAAGAGCGCCCATAGTGGGCACGAGGCCGACTGATCGGTGATTCACGACATGAGGGTTACGCCAGCGACGGACAGCTTCGACGGATCGGAGAACACGGATCGGAGACTTGGCCAGGGTCTCGAGGCGGGAAGAAGTCGAGCAAGAAGAAGCCGTGCGGATGAAGGTCGCAAAGGGCGGGCGATGTCGGAGGAAGCGTAGAGGAAGCATTGTGTTGACAATTCGAAAATTCAAGAGGTAAGAAATAAAGAAAGAAAGAAAATTTCAGTCAATGCTGAAATATACCATCGTTAGTGGGCGCAGTAAACTCTCGTGATGGTTTCTGCCGCGGAGTTTTGAGGACGGTTTGAGTCGGAATTCTTGGTGGAGTTGGAGATGGCAGGGGTATCTTTTTTGGAGTTGTCGTCGGGGGAATGTGAAAGGCGGTTACCCTGTACCCACACCATTTGCTTCAATGCAATGCAAAGCGACGTCGACTACGTTAGTGATACTCAATGGATATCAAGTCCGACAAATTTGTTTGGCTCTAATACATATACTCAAGACTCTGTAATTATTATTAATGACTGGATGAATCGTAGATATCACTTCACGTTGTGAGTGATAAGTCTTGAACATATTCAATCGCTTCTCTTGGCTTTTAGACGAAGGCGGCTAGAAGCTGTTTTGTAGATATCGACAGGTAGTCTTAAAATATCTGGAAAGAACATGATAAACGTAACATGGGGAACTGATATCGTGTTCATTAGAATACTGGGTGTTGGAAACGGCCGATCAAAGGTAAGTAAAACATTATCTATATTATTGAGACGTCTAAAATAGGAGATTGTCTTGGCTCCGATCATAACCTGGCCACCATTCTATGTGTTGAAATCGAAGGCTCAACTTGGGCATTCATTGTCCATCACGACCCGTAAGGCGGTCTTCTCAAGCTTATACCCTCCATACCCACGATTCTATCACATCAATGAAACTTCAAAGGGAGGGGAATTCTAAGCGGCACCGCCAGTAAGGTTCTCAAGCTTAAGCTTGTTCCAGCGAGTGAGCAAGCTGATCAAGAATGAGAAGCCAGTAAAGGCAATAGCCATGGCGAAGACGATATGTAAGCCCTTCATGTAACCGTCAATGACGATAGGAAGTTCTTGAGAATTGAAGGATTCACGAAGAGCGGTAGCTCCAGTGAGAATCAATCGTCCCTTGCTGATTTGAGGAGCATTCTCGCCAATATTGAGGAGCATCTGGTTGACAAAGGCAGCCTGCCCCGCAGAGACGATGTAGGCACCGCCAAGACCCTGGAAGACTATATACAGTTAGCTATTTGTTCTCGACGAACACCAGCAGGGAGAACTTACATAGAAGAATACCGGTAGCAGAAGCAAGATCCTTGGGGTCAACAGTACCCTGGACAGCAATCATGGGAATCTGGAAGGCAACACCCCAGCCGACACCAGCAATGATTTGGTAGCCAATCCACTTTCCAGTAGAAGTGTCAACATCAAGGAGGTACAGCAGACCAGCACCAACAGTCGCAAGGGCAGCACCGCCGATGAGGAGAGGCTGGTAGAAGCCAGTAGCAGTAACAAGACCTCCACTGATAATAGTGGCGAAAGTGACCGCGAGAATAAGAGGCAAGTTACGAACACCACTGCTCGTAGGAGAAGCGTTGTGAACAGACTGGAAGTAGATGGGGATGTAGTAGATGGCGAGGAAGAAAGAACCGGCAAAGATGAAAGCAAAGGCGCTCATAACCCAGACGGTGCGGTTCTTGAGGATGCGGACAGGAATCATGGATCGCTCACCCTGAACATAACAGGAGATGGCCCAGACGATGGAGATGGCGACCCATCCAACGAGCAGACCGATAACAACAGAGGAGTCCCAAGCGTGAGCCTGTCCACCGTACTGAACAGCGAGAATATACGAGATGGTGAGGCCCATCATCAGAACAATTCCAAGGGGGTCCATCTGAAGGAACTTCTCAAGAAGAGGGGCCTTGACGGGAATAGCAGCACGGGGAGTCTTGAAGAACAAGAAGATGATGCCGGCAGAGAGTCCTCCGATGGGGAGGTTGATGTAGAAACACCATCGCCAAGAGACGTGGTCAGTGAAGGCACCACCAAGGAGAGGTCCAATGACACTGGCGATACCGTAGGCGGCGCCAATGATACCAGTGAAAGCAGGTCGCTTCTTAGGAGGAGCAGAGAAACCGATGATGGTGTAAGCGCCAGCACCTAGACCAGCACCGCCAACGCCGGCGATGGCTCGACCAGTGATGAGGGCTTCGGCATTGGGAGCGGCACCGCAGATGACAGAACCGAGCTCGAAGATGAGAATGGCGACGATGAAGGATGTCTTCAGGGGGAAGTACTTGTATATTTTACCCCCTTTGATAATGTTAGCGACAAGTTGGGGAAAAAGGGGCTAAGGCTTTGTGACTTACAAGTTGACTGGAAAGCACCGACAGTCATGAAGAAAGCAGCACCATACCATCCGACCTTGTCAAGACCCTTGAACTCATCCGTGATCTTGGGAATAGCCGTTGCCACAATAGTCTATTGCACCCTCCATATTAGCTCTCTGAATGTTGGCTTGTGATGGAGGCGTGACTTACCAAGTCAAGGGAGAAGAGAAATACTGCCATGACAAGAGCAAGAACAATGAAGAACATGTTAATGCCGGTAGGATATTCATCTTCGTCAACCTCATCACTGTCGTTGTTACCTGAGACTGTGCCGGCCTCAACATCTTCATCCTGTTTCTCCTCCTTCTTCTCCTGAACATCCTCTCCTCGAAGTGTTGAAGTTGTAGACTCGGGGCGATCTGTGGTCGCAGGGACCTCGAGCTTTTTTGGTTCGGCAGACATGGCGTCTGATTTTCGTTTACCTATAAGCTTAAGCCTATAGATCGTGTTGAATTAAGCTTATATCGAAGTTTCTGACCCTGAGAAAAAGGGGTAGATATTGTATAAGTGCTCGAAAGCTGGTCTCGATGCTCTGAAAGACTGACACATTTTGGTTGACAGCGAGATACGACTATCTTTATAACCTACGAGAACAATGAGATAATCTCATCTCACTAACTGTCTGACTTTTCTGGTCCCAGGAGTTAAGCTCATGGCCCTGCACAAAATCCGCCCCAAGCATAACGATATCGCATCACAGTGCTGCGCATAGTATGGGCTGTCAGCATAACGGCCGGGCATAAGACAAAGCAACCAGCCAGTAAAGAGGCTGCGGAGTGGCGGACTCCACCACATGTCCGCGCCTACACCCTCCATGATGATATCTCGTAAGCCCAATTGGGCTTGAACCAGCCAAGACTCCGACGCTAACAATGAAACGCTCGCCAATACCTGCGGACATCTGAATGAGCCTTAATGACAGGGCCTTGCTCATACTCATTCTGAAGTGCACGATGTTTTAGCTTATGGAGCGTTATTGTGCCGAAAATGAGCTGCATGTTTGTGGCGTTGATGGAATCTGAAACTATCTGTGACAATATTGGTCCGAACAGGCGGATAAAAGACGCTGTTTCCAAATAAGCAATCTCAAAAGAGGATAGGTTGTGATGATAGAGCCAATTTATGCCACGTGTTGTTGTTGTTCACTATGAGAAGATTCGGTGTAAGTCGATATCTTGTCAAGGATCTAGGTTATCCGTCCTGTTGGGTTCGCTTACACGGAGACTTGGCCCGAAGTCAGTTAACCTCATAGTGGTCCCGCATAACACTTGGCATAATCTTCATGTTGAAACAACAGCAGCTCAACACTGAGATGGAGAATTTTGCACGCACGAGAGGGTCAGATAATGACAATTTAATGACTCACTTGACCGAGAAGGTAACGAATAAGTGCCTAATTAGCCAAATAAGACGTAATAAAATATCGCCAACTCAAGTTTACCAGCTAAGAAGCACAGCCAAACTTGAATACGCGGAGTGTACAGTAAGATCAAGTCTGACGGCCCTTCGGTAGCCCCGGAGTTAAGACTCATAGGGAAAATGATGCTGCATCAGGGACTGCAAGACACCAAGGGTCTCGGATTTAGCCCACGTTTGTTGGCATCATCTTATCTCACCCGTCAGCATCCTGCTGGGAGAATCTTGCAATACCAGTCCTATCAAAGCGCCTAAACACCCAACGACCTAGAGGCTAGAGGTGATGATTCTCTAGGAATTGGTCGCAGACCCTAGGCATACCAAGAACAGAGTCGAGGGTGATCACCCGCCAGTCACATCATTTGCGTGTCTCGTTTCTTATCCGCGGACAAGTCCTCGGTGATTTTTTGTTATTGTAAGAAAGGGATGAATTGTCATTCCGCAATCGTGTTCACGGACGAATGACGGACCATGGCGGACCAAAGCTGGCGGAGTTTGCAAGTGCCGATGCGCTGATATGAGGCCATATCCAAGCGGCTCTGTTGGTATGGGAGGGCCAAGCTTTTCTGCTGACGAAGCGACAGAGGGGTTGGTTGGAGATCATCTTGGAACTGACCTTAAGAGGGGTAGTTTCTGATAAATAAGCTCTTCAATGATCAGAATCTGATCTCACATGTCGGAGACTTTGATCGGAGACTTTGGATTCGATGATGATGGCGGCTAAAGTCGACATTGGTAAGATGGTGTTGGAATCAACAGGATGAGGTGATATGTTAATACGTCTTTTCGGAAAGGAATTTATCCCTACAAAACAAACAGTCTTTTTGATATATCGCTGAGACCGACGTGAAGATCCTCTCGATTAACATCCATCCCAGCTTCAACTTGACAGGCAGCCTTGTGGGGCATGATCCTCTCCAGGACAACTGTTCGACATCTTGGCCACTATACCATATGCGGTGAGTTATGCGGTCCGGGAATGATGCCGGTCCATGAATTGGCGAGAAGACACTGTACGAACCGATACTCTCAGCAACAAAGAGGATCTTTTGACGGCTAGTTCAAATGGCAGAATAAGGTAGTGAAGTAAGCCAACCCTACATCACCAGAGAAGCGCTTATAACATCCAGGCGCATCACAACCAGAGAGAGCTCACCACCAAGTCAATTGACTTTTTATAATCCCCAACCTCGGTAGCTGCTATCGATAAGAGCTGTCATGATCGCCAAGCTGGCTAGGCTGGCTCGCCTCGCCTCGCTTCGTGTCTTTTTACCTGATCTGGGCAACAGTCCAACTAAACTCAATCAGTAAGGTCTAAGCGGTTTCATGACGTTGAACCACAGCTCCAATTGCCGGCCCCTCAATCATCCGCCGGCGGCGTAGATGACCTTTACCGAAACGAGGCAAAGGATTGCACATTTGCCAGAGCTTCTGAAGCTTATCAATTGCTCAAGAGAGTAACTCTCGAGGCCATTGACTGTGGGGGATGCAGGTGATACAGTTGAGAAACAGATACAGTACATACTTACCTAGCTAGACTCAAGTTGGTGGTGTTGGGTTGGATTGGATCCCGAGCTACCCCTCTCAAGCCTCCAGTCTCCAGCCATGTCTCTGAGGAGCTATAAGAAGATGGGCGCTGCCCTTGCATCGAGACTTCCACTCGTTGGTTTCTGTCGTTCAGTGTATCCTTCTCTATCTCGACCCTCAACACAATCGCTGTATCGACTCTCATTATCTCCTCTTGGCCGATCTATCACAACTACACAGAAACGCTTCAGCAACATGTCGGACTTGTTCGTGAACCTCGAGGCCCCCAACGGCGTCAAGTATACGCAGCCGACCGGCCTCTTCATCAACAACGAGTTTGTTCCTGGCTCATCGAAGCAAAAGATTACATCCATCGACCCTGCGTGAGTAGGCTTCTCTACAGTCTTCGAAACTCAAGCTAATATGATATCCTCCCAGCACCGAGAAGGAAATCGCCACAGTTCACGCAGCCAGTGCCGACGATGTAGATAAGGCTGTGAAGGCCGCCCATGCCGCTTTCCATGCACCCTCATGGAAGAAGATGCCCCCTCCTCAGCGAGGCGCTCTTATGAACAAGCTCGCCGACTACATTGAGGAGCGCACACAGATGTTCGCTACCTCTGAGGCCTGGGACAATGGTAAGATAGCACTACCAAATGCTTGATTTACGAATCACTGACACAATGGCAGGTAAGATTTACGCCGATGCTGAGGGCGGCGACGTTGTCGAGGTCATCAACACTATCCGCTACTACGCCGGCTGGGCCGACAAGATCACGGGACAAACCATCACCGCCAACCCCAACAAGCTCGCATACACTCTCCGCCAACCCCTCGGTGTAGTCGCCCAGATCATCCCCTGGAACTACCCTCTCGCCATGGCCGCCTGGAAGATCGGTCCTGCGCTAGCATGCGGTAACACCATCGTTATGAAGGCCGCTGAGCAAACACCACTCAGCATACTTCTCCTCGGTCAGGCTTTCAAGGACGTCGGATTCCCTCCTGGTGTTTTCAACGCTCTTAACGGTTATGGTGGCGAGGCCGGTCCTCCCCTGGTCCAGCACCCTCTTGTTGAGAAGGTTGCCTTCACTGGCTCAACTGCTACGGGTGCTAAGATCATGGAGATGGCCTCCAAGACCCTCAAGAACATTACCCTTGAGACGGGTGGCAAGTCGCCTCTCTTGGTCTTCTCCGACTGTGACCTCGATGAGGCTGTCAAGTGGTCACACATGGGCATCATGTCCAACCAGGGCCAGATCTGCACAGCTACTTCTCGCCTATTGGTTCAGGACAAGGTCTACGACGAATTTGTCCAGAGATTCATCGAGACCACCAAGACTGTCAGCAAGGTCGGCCACCAATGGGATTCCGAGACCTATCAGGGTCCCCAAGTCTCTCGACAGCAGTACGACCGTATTCTTGAGTATATAAAGATTGGAAAGTCTGAAGGCGCTACTTTGCTCGCTGGTGGCCAGCCTGTCGATGCCTCAAAGAAGGGTTTCTTCGTCCAGCCCACCGTCTTCGGCGACGTGCACCACCAAATGCGAGTCTTCCGCGAGGAGATTTTCGGCCCTGTCGTTGTCATCACCAAGTTCAGCAGCGAAGAGGAGGCTCTCAAGCTCGCCAACGACTCTACATACGGTCTCGGCGCAGCTGTCTTCACCAAGGACGTGGAGCGCGCGCACCGCGTCGCTGCTGAGATCGAGGCCGGTATGGTCTGGATTAACAGCACACAAGACAGCGAACCCTACATCCCCTTCGGTGGTGTCAAGCAGAGCGGTATCGGTCGTGAGCTCGGTGAGGCTGGCCTCGAGGCGTACAGCAACACAAAGTCCGTACACGTCAACCTTGGTTCTCGTCTGTAAGCTGAAAAGTGTGTGAAACTCTGAGCATATGACAGGGGTCTGTGGAATAGGAGTTTGGGCGTATTATCGTCGTATTTATGAAGGATTATTACAAATACCAGGATGCACCAATGACCAGTCAATATTGCGCTAAAGTACGCTGTTATTGAGCCTTGTGAAACTGAATTGAGGCGAAGTCTTAGTTATGAGCCCACTGATCTCCGCTTGTGAGGCTACAGTATGGCTTAGCCCGTCGTTGCCGCCCCTAGTAGTGATACACGTCATAGCAGCTTTAGAAGCCCTGTATACAGTGACTGACTGCACGCGACAGCTGCATTATTTAGTTCCCTATTTATTTCATTTAATTTAGTCCTAATCAATCTATCATCCGTTATCGATCATCACAATATCCAAAAATGTCGGCTCTGCCTCCACCCAACTATTCCGACTTGGAATTGCCCTCCTACGATACCACTGCTGCTCCCAACTACACAACCCCCACCACTATAACCCGCCCCAAAGATTCAATTCTCGGCCCTGCAACGCTCTTCATCGCAGGGCGCTTCATCTACTCAACCGACCCCCAAGACCCTCCACTCTACGAATTCTCCCACGACATCAGCTACCTCCACGATAACGATCGCAATGTCAAAGTCGAGCGCATAGATCCCGTTACAAAGACATCCGCCGGTCTGCCCCAGGTCGTGCTAAAAAACCGACACCTATTCGATCTCAAGCATCCCACTGCTGCCGAGTTCCCGTCTTTTCCGTACCATGCCGAAGCCACCTCACAACGAGCGCTGACAAGCTTTGGGGTGTCATGTTTTCGCTCCGGTAATATTCTGCGACAGCTCAAAGGCTTTCGGTTCGAGCGGATGGTGAGAGGGCCAGGTCGTAAGTTTCGAGCTGATGGTGTACTGTACGAAGCTTGCGAATCGCGGAGTAAAGGCGTCGCATACGAGTGGAGAGACTGCTATAGCGACATAATAGCGAGAGAAATCCAGGATGAACAAGGCCATATAAGTCTATTCGTTACAGCAGAGATGACCCAGGAACTTCGCGATGCGCTCGTTACCGCGTGGGTGATCAGGATATGGTCCGAGTTGTCAAATGGAAACAAGTCGGCGACTCGTCTAATGATGGTGGGCTCTCGTCCATAAAATATTTCAAGTGTACGGTTCTCGCTTATGTCAGTCACAGACAAGTGCGGCACGCGGACAGAGGATGTTGGGAGTATGATCGTGAGTGCATCTATGGCTTATGTCAGGATATACAATGCTGACGGCGCAATTAGACGTTTGACGATACCATGAACTGACCGTATTTTGGATCCAAGTTATCAGCGTTGTTACTTTTGCTTTTGCACATTTATTCGAAAGTCAGGCTGGCCCATTTCGATCACATCTCGTCAAGAGATGCTCCCTTCCCGCTTCACAGAGCAGGACGGAATTTGCTATGAACCTATCTAGCGAAGCGGTATCCACTGCAAGATCTGGTTTACATAGCTAATAAATATCCCATAAGCTAATCTTGCCGTCTTTCGCACCTGCTGCGATCCAATGTGTTTTTCTCGCCGTAGCTATCCGTTGCTCTTTGACGCTGAGCCCTGTTCGGATCAACGAGCCCGTCCGCGTGTTTGAACTCCCCGTGGCTTTGTTATCGTTAGACGTAGAGTTTTCTTCCTCCGTTTGATCCGATATCATAACATCAGCGAATGTAACGGCGTAGCATCCGACTTGATGCCACTTTAACACAGCGAGCTCTTTCATGGTTTTTGTAGAGTACACTCGCACTTTAGAATCCCATCCTGCAGTAGCAAAGATTCTTCCATCGGATCGTATGTCTAGACTCTGTTGTCCGGAGTGCTTGGTGTTGATAGCTTTGAGCGGATCTTTCCACGCAACGCCCTTACGAGGAGGCTTCAGCCCCTGTGACGATGAAGACGTCAGGCCAGCAGATAGAAGTGACTTTCCCTTAGGTTCTTCGTCTACTATCTCTACTACACGCTCGGTGCTTCCAGGAGGTACAGTGTCGCCCAGAGGAAAGAACAGATCGGTAGGAATGGGATGTTTGGCGATGATAGAGTCGGCGCTGGACGTGATGAAAAAGTCGTTATAGACGCTCAGCGACAGGACAGGTTGTGAATGGGCCTGGGAATGGTACGCTGTGACCCATTGGTCATCGGACTCAAGACGGTGGACAGTTGCGTAACCATTCTCAAAGGCAGCAATGAGCGTGAGAGCGTCTTTGTGATGCAGGAGAGCAAGGCACATGGCCATGCCCGTTTTATCACCAGCTTTGATGGTATGAATCCGTCTTTGTGAAGGCAATTGGTAGATGTCGATCTATGAATATCAGCCCTGGTCACAATGTGGTAGAGGTTCTCCATACAGCGTCTGAGTGCAAAGTATTAGGCACCGCGATCAGCACCTCAGAGGCGGTAGCGACGGAGCCAGGCGCACTTGAACAAATGGCGAAAGCACAGAAATTCAAGGTATTGACCTCAAGGAGATGTAGCATCCATGGTTGCGGTCTTGGTGTTGCCACTTCTTCCACTGGCAATGCTGTGCTGAGATGCTCCTCATCTGCCTCGCCAAGTTTCCACACTATGAGCTTTAAATCACGACCATGCCTGCAAACTGTTGTCAGTAAATCCATTTCCCAGTCATTACTGATTTTCAAGAGAGCAATTACGTGATGATTTTGTCGTCACCCCAGCCGCCAATACCCAATAGAGCCTTTTCGTGAGGGCGCCAAACGGCTCGTGGGCGCATTATTGTGAGGTCCCATAGCACCACGAAGCCATCCGCATCGCCAGTAATGAGGCGCTCATTGGATCTAATAAATGCTGCCGTGTGAACTTGAGATTTGTGTCCGCGCAATATGGATTTTGGTGTCGGTGTTGAAGGATCCATGTTGTTGATGAGTATGTGTGGTCATGGTAAGGAATTGAAAGCTGCTTAAGTTGGGTTGGTTTTCTAGAAGTCGCTGTGGGACAATCATCGTATGAAGTCCAGATCTATGAACATTAGCCTGTCGGCCATGTTAAGACTGATGAATAGTCCATTTAACCGCATCTCAGAGAGCATATCAGTTGTACAAAGAGTTTGATTCTATCCTGAGTTGTTTCGGACGAGATATAGGGTGGCAAATTCATTGCTGGGCCATTGCCTACATAGCCTGGCTGATCGATACGGACAAACGGATCAGCGAATTAATTTCTAAACACTTAGACTACATGGTAGTCTAGGTATCTACAATCTAGGTACATAGCATCATGCAGGAACGAATTTTATATGTCCCTAAAAAAATGTTATATATTTCATACTGGAAACATCTCAAGACTTTCTTGAGGTCGTACTCTTATGTGCTACCATTGGTTGCCAGGCCCGAGTTATTTTGGGCTATTGCTTTCGTCCTACCTATATCACTTACAACCGAATTTCCAAAATTGTTGTATATTTCGGGCGTACCCGTGCCACTCAAATCGTGTAGCTCACTCGCATCGTACATCGTCTGATGGGGCTGACTCTTGCCGTAGGAAAAGACATCGTGGTGCACGAGCGACATTGACAGCCGATTCAATAAGCGAAGCCTGCGGATGGATGGAAGCCATGTTCGATCCTAACACGAGCATCCCTCTCTTCCGGATTCCGGTAATTTCAGGCATTAGCATGTAAGCCGAGTTTCATCAATCCTGGGCGCCACATGTGTAATCCATACATATAACACTGGAGTCATACGTGACAGTCAAATTCCCTCAAGGAACCAACTTCAGCTTTGTCCTATAAGCTCCGTCGCCAACTTTGGTGGATAGTCTTGCACGCATCTGTCATGCAGGTTGAGCCATATGGCCGGACACTTGACTCTTGTAGCGTCCAGCATCATCATGCCTCTTTTAGCGCATACTCCTTTCTGTTCTTAATAATAAGACAGGACAGAACTGAAATTGAACACAGACGCCATCCGGTGTAATGGTCTCAGTACCAGTCAGCCTGCTCTCCGAATCACAGCCGAGAGAAGAGGCTACTTGTACTCGCACGACAGCCGGAGTACGCTCCGTGATTATTGGCTTGCGTACCTTGGTTAAGGTGATGGTATTTCGCCATATAACCGTGAGGCAGCGCTCGGAAACTGGCGGGCACATCCAGCTGTTAGAGGAGCTCAGACACCTAATGCTGACCGACATCGATGCACTCTTGAATTTATATTCATCAAGTCCCGTCCGGTTCATTCTCTTGTTCATGGTCATCCATTACCACACCCCGCCTTATCGCTCCTAGTCCTTACTCCGACTGTGGAGCCACAACCACAATCCCGAACCTGCGACGGTTTTCTATACCGAGCCCGGGGTAGGGAGACCGGACCAGAAGCCGTGGCCTGGCCCAAGCAATGATTTCATTCCATGCTTCCGTTCAATCTTCTAGAATCTTTCGACTTGTAGGTGGCCGGTCATCTGGCCTCAAATGTAACAGCAAAAGCATTCATTCTGCAACACCAAAACTCCAAAGCTGTGCCGTCTACTTCAGCATTCTGAACGGGAAATCCCACACCATTGCCCTGGCCTCCTATAGAGAGCCAGGTAGGTTATAGTGTCTGCTCAAACAAGCCCCCATGACATCGCCGTTCTTGGTGTCAGTTTCGGTGCGGCGATGCAAAATGAAGACTCCAATGAAAGGCAGACAATGCCGTTCCCTGCGGAATGGCAAGGTTATTCACCAGGACCCTATGCGACCGACAACAACCTCGACTTTGAAATGTTCGATCTTGAAGTTCAGCGGCATTCCCATATGGGGGCGACACCGATCTCCGAACCTCCGAACATCAGCCAAGACCCTACAGGTCTATCCATGGAAAATCCCAGAGAGATGACTATTCAAAGTCCCATGCCGACGTCAAATCCGACTCCAGTCAAAGGAAAAAGAGTCCGAACAGGATGTCTTACATGCCGTGAGAGACATCTCAAGTGTGACGAAGCCGTGCCCAATTGCATGAACTGCCGGAAGCGAGGCCGTGAATGTAAGAGAGGAGTACGTCTTAACTTTCTGGAAATCAACCTCCATCGGCCTGCTGCTACACCAAGTCCTGGAGGCTGGGAAGGTACGGAGCTTCCGGTCGAGATGAATAATTTGTGCTAATCCAGTCGTAGTCGAGTTCCAAGATGAATCGCGAGACATTGCTTCAGAATATCAGGGCGGACTTGGACGATATGCGCCGTACGCTTCTGAAATTGTCGACGATAGCGATGACCGGCAAGAAGTAGTGAATTTAGTCACCGCAACTAATATCCAAGATATAGATGCATCAGCTGATAGACTTCAACCTGGTTCGCAACATCGTTTCAACTATACTCAGGATAACGCCACAGCCAAACCTTCAGAAAATTCAAAATTCAAAGCAGACACCGGTATCAAGCTTGAGCTTAACGAGAATGAACATGGGACTCTGAGCGACGCGTCCCATATAGCCACACCATCGTCATCGACAAAGGCTGTTGTGACCCCACGAGCAGAAGTATTTCCAGAGCAGCTCATGGCAATGAGGAACCGTCCTCTGGCACAGCAAACGTCAACTGAAGAGGTCGAAAACTTGGCGATACCCCAGATAGACACACCGCCTCGAATAGAAAGACCGCTTGCCGAACAAGTCTTCCAGGATGACCATGTGCAACCTTCAGCAACCCAAAGCAACGAACCGGTGGGCCGCAACATATTGACATCAGCCGAAGAAATTCATTACATGCAAGTCTTTGTCGAAGAAGTTGCTGTTTGGATGGATTCGTTCAACCGGGAGAAACATTTCACCCGAAGCATTCCGTATCACGCTCTGAGGTCGACAATGCTCCTCAATGCCCTTCTTGCATGTGGTGTCAAACATACTTCTCTGGCTGCCCCCGAGAATCATGACAAAGCGCTGTTCTACTACAATACCGCAACCACGCAGCTTCTTCGAAGCCTCCAGAACCCTGATCGAAATACCGCCGAGTGTGCCACGACAGCGATCGTTCTGAACGTATACGAGATTATGTGCGAAAAGCCTGCCCAGCGTATGAGCCATATAGCAGGTTCGCGAGCCCTTGTGCGAGAATGTGGATGGGATGCCAGAAGTACAGGGATTGGACTGGCCTGCTTCTGGCTGAACATAGGGATTGAAGTTCTCAATTGCCTGGCAACAAATTGGCAGACAA
This sequence comes from Fusarium oxysporum f. sp. lycopersici 4287, assembly GCF_000149955.1. Taxonomy (NCBI): domain Eukaryota; kingdom Fungi; phylum Ascomycota; class Sordariomycetes; order Hypocreales; family Nectriaceae; genus Fusarium; species Fusarium oxysporum. Next base: position 1,426,761 of record NC_030995.1, on the reverse strand, counting down.
CGTGGAGTCCCGACGAATGGGGAATGAGTCTTGGATCTCGTAACAATAACCAAGATGACGAGGACGAGGACGAACAAACCTGGGTACATCGTGCGCTCTACATCATTGCAAAGGTTGCAAACTTCCGAGCGACTGCGTCACGATCCGATGAGATTAGTTCCCAAAACGAACAAATGTGGGTAAGAAATCGTCTTTCGCAGTGGCATGAGCTCAGAAACCTCTGTGATGGTTGGAACATCCATTGCCCGAGAAAGATGCGTCCCTTTGGTTATGTAAAAGCGGAAAAATCGACAAGCAAATCGCTATTTCCTGGTATATGGTACGTGAAATATCATCCCAACTGCTGAAGCATGTGGTTAATCCGTGCTTAGGATGATCCAGCGGGAGGCAACAATTGGCCAGCTGCTTTCACACACTGCGCATTGTATCCTTTCACAGACACACCCCCTGGAATCTCCAGCGTCTTCAGAGAGGCTGAGATTCTTACAGCTGCAGCATGCCTATCAGGTCTGCGGCATTGTCGCCCACACCACAGACAAGGGGGTTGCTACAGTTGCGATCCGTTGCTTGGCAATTACAGCTGCTGTGCTAACGAATCCAAACGAACAAGATGAGGTCCTCGAGATCCTTGATAGGTTTAATAGCACAAATGGCTGGCGCTTGGGTGCCGTCGAGATGGAGCTCAAGAGAAAATGGGGTTGGGAGCGTATGAAGATGCCCACCTCGAGCCCGAAAACAGAGAACAGCCAAGATTCGGTAATATCAGCGGCCCGAAGAGCCTCCATGTCTTTGACGCCGTCGAGAATTTTGACACCGCCTGTCATGGGCCCGGCGGGAACGAAACCACCAGTCAACCCATTGAGCTTCGCCGATTTCAGGCTACCCAACCATCCGTACCAGAATTGGTATGAGCCACCAAGTCGATCGAGCTCGTTCGATCCACCAACATCGTAGGGACTCAAAAGCTCACAGAACGTACCTAGTTGACAAGGAAAGCCCTGTCATGCCAAAGGTTGGAAGATGAGATATTTATGGCGAATAAAGGGTAAAATAGACGGCGTTGGGATATCTATTGCTTTTGTCTATATTGCGGGAATTGGAGTCTTGTTTATCGGTTCAATAGAATGTCAGGGCAGATTCTCTGATATGTTCACGGGGCGCGTTGCGTCGTTCAAGAGCTTCCCCCAGGCTGAAAATTCATACTGTAGCCTCCGGTCTTCTCGTCCTTGACCATCTGGAAGTTGTTCGTGCTCAATCCAAATGGCTTCAAGATGCCGTTTCCAAGATCTTTCAGCTTACCCCACATCTCACCCATCTCTTTCTCTTGTGCTGCTTTGACGCGAGGAGGTAAGTCTCGTAATTGCTTCCGAACTACTCGAAGATCTGCCGGGGCCAAGCTTTCAGGTTTGGCGGCAAGTGCTTTACAGTCTTCTTCTGCACCAGCAAGATTATGCCAACCGCCAGCCTCTGAACGACCGCGGGCTCTTCGCATGAGAGCTTTGCATCGAATGCGTTGAATATTGGCCTGAAGTGCCTTGAGCTCCCCATCGTCTGCACTGGGTACTGGAGCGGCACGTGAAGCACCACTGCTGATTATCTCCTCTTCAACATCGTCGTCTTCCTTCTTCTCTTTCTCTTCATCAGACTTTTTGCCGTCAGAGCTCAGTCGAGGGTCACTCTGCTCAAGCTTCTCCAGCGCTTTAAGGGAGTCAGAAGCTGACTTTATGGCCTCCTTCCAATCCTCAAGTTGGATATGGCAGGCGGCAATGTTACTGTAGATGACTGCGCGTGGATAATGTAGATATTTAGGACAGGAGTTGATTGCATCGTCGTATTTGTCCAGAGCTTCTTGGTACTTCTTGGCAGAAAACAAAGTGTTCGCCTCCTCTTTGGACACAGTTGACTCCTTCACTAAAGCCTGCATGCAAGTGTTAGTAGATGAGGTTGGGTACCAAAGTAAAAGAGAGTGATGGGATAGAAAATGAGGCCACTCACTTCTTCCTCTTCTGGTGTGAACTTTAGCTCCTGTCCATCTACAGAATTGGCGTTGTCTTTCGCTTTTTCGACGTCCGGCGACTTGGCCACATCATCTTTGCTGGGCTCGGTTGTGCTCATATTCGTTGGCAAGGACGAATGACGTATGATTATTACGACAAAGATCAAACACTAAAATAAAAAGACAGAATTGTCTTATTGATACAAGCGGGATTGGTCAAAACACTGCAAAAATCAATTGCAAGTGGCGGGGACTGGCTGTGTTGAGAGACGGAAACAAATGGATGTTTAATGAAGAAACATCAAAAGCACAATCTCATGAGCCTCAATGAATTCCATGTGGTTCCTGCCCGTCCTGCCCACCTTAATCATCTGCTAGGCTACAGTGGGCTTAGTGGAAATACACTGCCCCGCCGCGGGGTATTCAGCGGAATGATTCACTGTTGATTCACTACTAATCAGCGAGCAAAAAGTTGCCCCGCGCTTGTTAGGTTCCGTTCTTGTTCCGTTATCAAAATCTCGCGATCGCCTCGTCTTTCTTTTCTTAAATCTCTCCCTTGCTAATCGTACCTCCTCACTATAACAAGTTCTGATCTGCCGTGTTTTTTTCGTTCTGATACCGCATCCCGATACCCATCCGCTTTCCCTACTTCCAACACTCTTGGTTTTTCCAGACGCAATGGCTCCTCGTACCGAGTATGTTTATTCTGCTTGACTAACATTCAAGCATTGTTCGATCGCGAGCGTTATACTGACCAGATCTCACTCTCTAGTTTCCCACCTGTTCGGGCCTGTCTTTTCGACATGGACGGCCTCCTTCTCGACACCGAAGACATCTACACCAAGTGTGTCAACATCATCCTCGAAAAGTATGGCAAGGGAACTCTCCCATGGTCTATCAAGGCCAAGCTTCAGGGCCGCCCTGGTCCTCAGGCCAATAAGATCTTTCACGACTGGGCTCAGCTCCCCATCACCTCCGAAGAGTACATCGCCGAGAACACGATGCTCCAGAAGCAGCTGTTTCCCCACACAAAGCCTCTCCCTGGCATCGTCGACTTGCTTGGCCACCTAGGCCGAACCCGATACTGGGAGGTCAAGGATGGTGCTACTACTGGAGCTAAGGACAAGTCTAGCAGTGAGCCTCAACGTGTTCACATCGCTCTGGCCACTAGCTCTCATCTTGGCAACTTCCGTGTCAAGACAAACCACCTCGAGGAGCTTTTTGCTGTTTTCCCTTCCCACCGCCGTGTTCTTGGAGACGATTCCCGCCTGACTCCCGGCCGTGGAAAGCCTCTGCCCGACATCTTCCTTCTCGCTCTGAAGACCATCAACGACAGCCTTCCTGCTGGCGAACGACCCATCACCCCCGAGGAGTGTCTTGTTTTCGAAGATTCAGTCCCTGGTGTCGAGGCTGGTCGTCGTGCCGGTATGCGCGTGATCTGGTGCCCCCACCCGATGTTGAAGAAGGAGTACGATGGACGGGAGGCTGAGGTCCTCGCTGGGCGCACTGGTGAGGCTGGAGAAGTCGATCTCCATCAGGTTGGTGAGATTGACGATGGCTGGGCCGAGTACATGCTCAGCCTTGCTGACTTCCCCTACGAAAAGTTTGGCATCGTCGTACCTCCTATCGAGGTTGAGAAGGAAGATTGTATGAAAGAGATACCCGAAGAGATTGTTGCTGAAGTCTAGGAGACTGAGCCGATCATTCCTGGCGGGCCGCTGGTGATGAAGAAGTCGTTGGACTTTGGTCCGCGCAACTAGATGAATGGCAAATGCGCCATTTTTCGTGTTACTTCTGGCGAATGACCATTGATGAGAATATGACGAGAACTGAACGGATTAGACAAAAAGGTGTGGTGTAAAGAATTTGCTACTATATAGTTGGCTTGCTTTGTTGCGTTCTTCACACACGAGAATAGATAAGGAATCTCAGGACATGATACCCAAGCAAGAATCCATTACCTATTTCTATGTGACATGTCATGACTGGACCCTGTAAACTTACGGTAATAGGAGCGTATTAAGATCGACAATTTAGACGTGCGGTACGTCTCCCCGCGTTTCAACCCCAGGATGAGCTGCAAGTGTGGGGAGAGGAATAAGACCACCTCGAGTTGAGAGTAATACCACCACAGTGTCAGCTTCATGTGCTTTGATCAACGTGTCACCGTCTATGTCATGCCATTACAGAGACAGCATGCTCCCGAGATTTCCCTATGTATGCTATATGAACCCAATGTTTCTCACGATGCTGTTCAATTGTTGTCCATCATCAATGTCACCCGATGGCTTCAATATTGTCTTTGCCGCTTCATCTTATTGCTGATATTCTGCGTCTGCTGGATAACATCCAAGAGCTTCCTCCTATTCTACTAAGCCATCGAATATTTTACTCTGCTCTTTTGGATACACCAAGTCTGCCTGTGGATATCATTCGCAATCACATTCCCGACAACTTGCTTCCGTTGGCTTTTACCGCATTCAAGTCGCAAACGTCGGTAAGGGAGACAAGTGGTATAAGCGTGGAAGAGTTTCTGACTCATTGCTACAACAATTCTATGCGAAATGTGGACGGCAGTCAAATTCACTTGACTCTAGGTGAAGCCCTTGAGGTTGCCAGAGTCAATGATGCATTGTCGGGCTTAAGGGATGAGTTTGCTTTGTGTTCCTTGAGGAAACTTCATGGTGTAAACCAAGATGAGCCCATGGCAAGTGACCACGGCCTCTCTCCTGGCGAATACTATCGTATCTCTCGTGCATTTTATCGATTTCAGATATATCGAAACCTTTTCCTCGACAAGGAGCAGGAGATTAATCTTTTCCCTTCTTATGACGAGGATGAAGACGAAGATTTGAGCTCCGACAACGAACTGAAAAAGCTGTTCTTTGATCGGCATTCTCCATGGGTCAATGAACAACTGGCCTGTGTTTACGACTTTCTTGAGACGAGATTAACTGGTGGTAAGCTTGACATCCCAATAAGTCCTTCACATACAGACTCCAAATGAGCTATCCTAACTTGCGCCCGGAATATAGTCATGCTGACCATCTTGTCCGCGACCCCAGCCTATCGGCAAGTTGTTGTCAATGGCTTTCAATGGGGAGACAATCTTACCGAGTGGCTAGCTGAAAAGACCCAATCGTTTGAGGAGCAGAAATGCGTGAGCGGCAACACTTATCTGGCACTATGTGCTTTTTTTATGCTTACTGACGATATCCCAGCTGTCTCTCGGTCTTCCTCGTCTCAGTCAGCTTCTCAAGGCCTCGACCTACCAAGAGTGGCAAACGTCACTTGGTGGGGCTACGAACCCTTGCCAAAGCCGACTTGAAGACGATCTCGAGGAGTTCAACCGCGGAAGAAGGCCAAATGAGGAGAACGGAGTTTGGAGGGCCAAAGATATTGACAAGCTAACCAGGGAAGTTGACGCCGACGATGTGTTTACCGACGATCAACCCAGACAGACATGGATGAAGGTACACTATGATCATGCGCATGAGAGATATCGCTTAGGATATCATGCCTTTGCCCCAATGAGGTTTATCTATGGGCTGAGAGGCATCGGATATGTCATGTGGGATGCAGAGAGAATGAAGAATGATGCCTGTAAAGTCACCTTGGACAAGGCGTACCGAGGCGATGCTGTTTTCTAGGCGACTTGCACGAAAGTCGAGTTTGGAATTTGGGATACTTGTGAATCAACAGCTGTTTATGTCTAATCTGGAGTACCTTAGAGCCTAACTGTCAGTTCAAGCCCTCATACTAACGTCTTTGCACCTAATTGCATGCCGACGAGGACTCGATTTGTGCTGATGGGCCAGGGCATCCGTGGGAATATAATCTAGCCCGAGACCTCGATCTCAAGTGAGAAACGGTTGCTCTCGTAAGGTATATATGATCAGACAAGCTGAGGATAACTTAGAATGAACTTGGCAGGTAAGTGCAGTTCATCTTATGCGCCCACGCTGAAGGGTCAAGTCAAGGATGCTTAAATTGATTATTGTGATTTCCCCAGATTGTGGAAGAAGGTGTATCGGCCTTGCCTAATCAAGAAGTTTCGCGCGATGGCTAGTAAGGGAGTATCGCATTTGGCTGCCGGAATCTGTCGGAGTAAGGGAGGCGCAAGAATAGAACATCGCGATCCATCATGGTGGCGGGGGTCAAATGGGGAAGTGGGTTTACCTTGAGGGACTGTTTGCCAGCTCTGGACACTATCTTGTTCGCTGTGCTCTGGATGATCCCATCACTATATGTCTCAGATGCTCGGTAATGGCAATTATACTATGCAGTGCAATACACCATTACTTAAGGATGATCCGAGATAAGATTCTTCTCTTGGAATTCTAGCCGCCATGTCGCATTCTGAGTGCATCAAACCTGCCAGCACGGCCCGGTCAAGCAACCGAACCAAGAGGTGTAGTTTATGAGGCCTACAAAACACCTCCATGTCTACTTCGGCTCCGTGGGATCATCAGGCTCTTTCGGTACAGGAATTCTCCATACAAATGCTGACAAACCATGCCGGAGCATCATCATGAGAAGTCCAACTGCCTTTGACAAATTTCTAGGCTTCTCATGATGAGACGTCATCTCCACAGTTTTCCCCAGAAACTTGCCCCAGAAGCCAATCGAGTTGACAACCACCTCGGCATACCAACCCATAAAGAGTAATAGAAATGCACGAGTTCTTTACATGGCCATGAACACCTCGGTTCCCGGGGCCGGATTCTAATTCCCGATCTCCAACTACCGGAGCCGTAAGCCAACCCCGGCCCGGTCCCGGTCTTTACCGGTTCCTCCAAAGGGTATTTTCAGTGAGGAATCGCTTGATTTACAGTGGTCCTCCCCTCCACATCCCCGACCTCGCAGCTCCATGACCCCAATTGGAACCGGAACTGGGAGGTTCTTTGACATGACTGGTCTCAATTGAAGCAATATTTCACTATACGGACATAATTCAACGGTTAGGACAGGCTCGGCCGGTGGGGTTACAATGGTTTAGCGCGCCCATGTGACGTTTGTTAGGAGCTCTCGTGGATCTTTTCGTTTTTATTTACTTGGACGTAGACCGGAACTTTTTTGTAGCTCGGCCCTTATCCCTCAACTTCTTTCTCTTCCAATTCTTTGACCTTTCCTTCTCTTTTACTCGAGCGAAGTCTTCATCGTCAAATTCATAAAACACCGACATAATGGCTGAGAGCTACCACAAGGAGGTCATTGCTGGCGTATGTGCCCCTCAGTCATGAGGCACCTCATCTGCCCCTCATTGAGATTCGCGATGCTAACATTGAACTCAACAGCTTAAGGACAAGAGCCTTTTCATCCAGGATGCTTTCGTCGATGGAAAATGGGTCTCCAAGGAGAACAAGTTCGATGTCTTCGGTTCGTGACACCGTCATCATGAGTACCGATTGTCCAGAAGCTAATTGGAACTTCAGAGCCCTCCACTGCCACCGTCCTCGGCCAAGTTGCCAACTGTACGCTCGAAGATTTCCAGACTGCCATCAAGAGCGCCGATGCTGCCCAGACAAAGTACTTTGAGAGCACAACTGGTGCCAGTCGTGGCGCCCTTCTGAGGAAGTGGTATGACCTGGTTCTCTCTCACCAGGAGGACCGTACGTTGTCTCTTTCAAATGCTTCCAATTGCACACTTAACATGACCTCTAGTCGCCAAGATCCTCTCTCTCGAGAACGGAAAGACATACGCCGAAGCCCTGGGTGAGGTTATCTATTCTGCCAGCTTCATCTCCTGGTTCGCTGAGGAGGCCACTCGATCCTACGGTGTCACCATCCCCTCATCCTCTCCTCATACCACCCTCATGACCATCCGGGAGCCCGTCGGTGTTTGCGGCATCATCACCCCCTGGAACTTCCCCGCCGCCATGATCACCCGCAAGATTGCTCCCGCTCTGGCTGCCGGATGCTCCGTCGTCATCAAGCCCCCCTCCGAGACTCCCTACTCCGCTCTTGCTTTCACCAAGCTCGCCATCGAGGCCGGCCTTCCTCCTGCCACTATCCAGGTTCTTCCCACTCGCGACCGCCAGGCTGCTACTGAGCTGTGCACAAACCCTCTCGTCAAGAAGATATCTTTCACTGGTTCTACTGGCGTTGGAAAGTACCTTGCCAAGCTTGCTACTGGTACCTTGAAGAAGGTCAGCCTGGAGCTTGGTGGAAACGCCCCTTTCATTGTCTTTGAGGATGCTGATCTTGACCTCGCTGCCGAGGGCGCCATGTTCTGCAAGTTCCGATGCTCTGGTCAAACCCTGTGTCTGGTAAGTCGAGACATTCTCCGTGTAGGATAAGACGTAGCTAACGCATCTTCAGCGCCAACCGACTCTATGTCCAGAAGAGTGTCGCCAAGGAGTTCACTGCCAAGCTCGTCGAGAAGGTCAACGCCCTGAAGATGGGCGGCGGTCTCGACAAGTCCACCACCCAAGGTCCCCTCGTCAACAAATCTGCTGTCGACAAGGTCAAGGAGCACATTGCCGATGCCACCTCCAAGGGCGCCAAGATCGCCACCGGCGGCAGCACCCCCGACAGCCCCGGATTCTTCCACCAGCCCACCGTCCTCACTGGCGTCACACAAGAAATGGCCGTCGCCAAGGACGAGACATTCGGTCCCCTTGCCCCTGTCTTTGAGTTCGAGACCGAGGAGGATGCCATCCGTCTGGCCAACGACACCGAGTTCGGTCTCGCTGGATACTTCTTCTCCAAGGACGTCAGCCGTGTTATGCGTGTTGCCCACAAGTTGCAAGTCGGCATGGTGGGTGCCAACACAGGCAAGATCAGTGCTGCTGAGGCACCTTTTGGCGGTGTCAAGGAGAGCGGCTACGGAAAGGAGGGCAGTCTGTACGGTATGGCTGAGTACCAAAACATCAAGTCTATTACCATTGGCAACCTCAACAATTAGAGTGGGAGTTGCGTAAAAGAATTTGAGCGAGCAAAAAGGGATTTGTTTTATTTAGCATGATAATGACGAGGTGGGAAAGCCTCACAGAATAACGACCGAGATCAAAAGCATGATCTCTAAAATAAAAAGAGTAAAACATCAGTCTTGATTGTGACAACATCTGTTCAAAATTGTTCACTCCTAATGGTTGACATCAAGCCAATGGTGTATCTACTGATCGAAATTGATTGCCTCTATCTCTTGTCATCAACACAAGTGTCTTAGTACTAGTTTGTTGAACCCGATGCCTATTCAGATCATTCATGGCGATTATGTTGCCAACTGGTCTGGAAAGTGACATATGTTATCCCCGCATTTGCGATCTCCAAAGCATGTATGCATGCATCTATTACTATAGCTTGTTGGTTTTATTTACACTGATTGGCTCTTCTATATGCTTAAATTATTCGGTTAAATTATTCGGCCATTCATGACCTCTTGTATCACTATGCTTGGCCCCAGCATGTTTGTGATACAGGAGTATCCTATCATCGGTTCGTCTGAGAAGAACATCTGATGTTCTGACGCACATTTGAATCGTCAATGGTCAAAATCGTTGTTGCTTTGTTCGGTTTTCTCCCCGAACAAAAGGTATTTCTTGACGAAGGTTTCCCACCACATCCTGAACTGACTCTGCTCCAAGTGTCTATCTACCACGACGAAAACACCTTTTCAATATGTCCACCAACGGAAATGCAGTCAATTACATCATGGCGGAACATGGACACAACCGTCTTTTCAAACTATCTCCTCCTCCTTCTCTTGATGCCTTCAAGAAACTTTGCTCTCAAAAAGTCACCAAACAAGACTATCCACTCGCTGCAGACATCAAGGAGAACGTACCTGTTTACAATCTTTCCAACTTTTCAACCCTTACAGAAAACCAAAAGTCCGCTCTCCAAGGCGAATGGTACAAAATCCTTTTGTATGGCCCTGGTGTTTTCGTCACAGCTGGTCTTTACACCAACTTGGACGTGATCAACAAGTCAACAGCTGCCTTCAATAATATCATCAAAAGGGAGAGCCAGGGTACCAAAACAACAGGCGATCACTTTGCAAGTGCTGGTAAAAACGATCGGATTTGGAATTCGTTCAGTAAACATGGTCTCCAAGACCCAGACTCCTTCTTCAACTACTTTTCGAATCCCTACCTCGACCTCATCTTCTCTTCATGGCTTGGTCCAGGGTATCGCATCACTACTCAAGTCAACAACGTCCGGCCTGGAGGGCAGCCTCAAGTTTCCCACCGCGACTATCACCTAGGTTTCATGTCTGCTGAGAACTGTGGAAGGTATCCCAGGGCAATGCAAGTTGCAAGCCAATGCTTGACTCTGCAAGGCGCTATAGCACACGTCGATGTACCTCTTGAGAGCGGTCCAACAAGACTTTTGCCGTTCAGTCAGGCATTTGCGCCTGGCTACATGGCGTATCATCTTCCCGAGTTTAACGAGTTCTTCCTAGACAACTATATCTCACTTCAGTTGAAGAAGGGCGACGGTTTATGGTTCAACCCTGCTCTTTTCCATGCAGCAGGCGAGAATAAGTCTGTGGACATCAATCGCCTTGTTAATCTCGTCCAAATCAGCAGTGCATTCGGCAAACCGATGGAAACAATCGACGCATTGCCACTTGTGGAGAGTACGTGGGACGTCTTGACAGCTGCATATAGAGAGCAAGGTCTCAGTGATGAAGTCCAGATGTTTATTGCTGCTATTGGAGAAGGCTATCCTTTCCCAACAAACCTGGACAACAACCCTCCTAGAAACGAGAATATGGCGCCTGATTCGGAGCAAGACATTATTCGAGTTGCATTGGTAAACGGGAAGAGTAGAGAGGAAGTTTTGGCTGATCTTGAAGGCTTCCGACTAAGAGTTAGAGCTTAGTTGGAACATCTGTGTATTACTATTCGTACTTTTAGCGGTTATGCCGCACAATCCCATTTGCAGACTCAGCCCCAGATACCCTTCGACTCTATGCTTTGTTCTCGGTGCTCTGAGGATTGATGTTAGATCGTGCAGTCTTCTTCAGATATCCCCTGAAACTCTCGAAAGTGACAGGATTGTGACCTTCAAGCCATCGACAATGGACTGCCACATCATCCTTACCAACCCGTATGGAAACCTTGAAAGCAAACTCGCACTTTACGTCTACCACCTTTTGGTCTTCAGTCCCCCCTCTTTGCTTTCTACGACGCCAAGCTCGTGCCCAGACGCGACCTGCTGCTCGTCCGATCCCTTCCAGGCGCTCAGTGTCCCATTCCCAGGTGATCAAGTCCAGCTTCTCGAGTTCAGATCGAAAACGATCTGCAAAGTCGCCAATTTTCTCTTGAAGGGGTATATCGACGACTCTCTCTTCTGTGATCTCTGGAAGCACGTTTTTTGAAACTGCTGTTTTGATGCCGCGTGCAACTGATTGGGCTGGTCTCATGTTTCCGAAACTCCATGCAACAGCCCATCTCCTTGTTTTGCTGCCCTGAATAAACTCCGTGACACCATAATTGTCGATTTTGTGTTCTCTCAATTTGTCCACAAACTCGATCAAGCTTGTGAGAAATCCGAACATGGATGTGTACCACTGCACACGTTCTTGAAGGGCGAGCGACTCTTTGAGCATGCGATCAACAAACTCGACTTCGCCGCCGTCGGTCACCATCTCAACCTTAGCTCCTGTACATGCTGTAAAAGGCGGGCGAGACTTTTGCTTCGCGCTCTCCAGTAACTCTTCTTCGGATTTATAGAAAGGTGGGTTTGACATGGTGAAAGAAATGCTGTTAACATTTAGATCATCGAGCGGAATTAGGGCATCGGTTGGCTTTCGCTCCACGACTTTGATCCTGTTATCGAGGCCGTTCAGCGCCACGTTCTTGCGAGCATACTCGAGGCTTTTTGGATCGATGTCTGCTTTGATTAGCGGTGCCCTGGTCAACGGGTGGTGAAAGGATTACCAGTGGCGATAAAGTCCCAATCACGTTCAGTGCAACCCATCAAAGGATATATGCAACTTGCGCCAGTACCAATGTCTAATCCAACGATTTTCCTATCCTGTTTCTCATAAGAAGTGCTGTCAAGGAGGCCTTTTAGCCACATGAGATAGTTGTGCCGGTTGAGAACCTACGGGCGCGTCAGATCATAAAACGCGTCAAGAAATGAGATAAAACTCACAGGAGGGCATAGTCGATCGTCAGGGAGTTCAAGCTTCAGTCCGAAGTCCAGCTTGAGAAGTGATTTCGTCAATTGCATGACACATTCCGGATCATTGAAGAAATCAGTTTTGTGTTTCTCCCACCTGCGATGATTTATTAGATGGAATTCTCGTCCATTTTGAGGATAGAAGTATTCACAATCGCGCAAAATCTGCATCTTGAAGAGCAAGCTGCTGAAAGTCTGGCGCTTTTGAGTATAGCTCGGCAAAGTGACTATCTCGAGATTTTGCATCTTCTGGGGGACCTTCAAGGGTCAACGTTTGGTCGACAGGGAGCGAGTGACCCCGAAGGTCTTGTGAGGCTTTGCGTTTGCCGCCCATTTTGATGGTCGACTTGGTTTTCTCGGGTCATATGAAGGATTTCCTTCTGTGAGGATTCCTTCAGATACTTTTGATGGGTGTAAGTTGTGACACCTGCTACTTTCTATGATGGAGATGAGTTTGCAGGGATCAGTGATGTCAGTGGAGGTCTCATAAATTAGCGATGACTTGTAGGCACAGACTCCCATAAACACAAGCAAGCAGTTCATTTGCAATTGTTACCAGAAAACTCCCATCATTTGATTTGCAACCATGGATGTATTGAAAACTCATGAGATCATACAGGTAGATAAACTGCAATCTTACAATAAAAACCATTCAGTAAATGCAATCGCCTCGGCTTCGTTTCAATCATATCCTCATCTTATGTACCTTTCATGTCATCATAGTGGCACTGTCTTACCACAGTAGAACCCTCCATCGCCAGCCCTCGAGGAGCTTCATGTCCTTCTCATCGATATCCGGATCACCGTGCTCGATTCTCGCTGTCAGCTTCTTAAGCCTCTTCTGCACAGTCCGAGCTACTCGAATAGACACTTCATTAGAGAACACAACGAGCACGGCAAATACAAAGAAAGCCAATTTGGCGAAGCGGCCTTTGCCAAGTATACCATTCTTGATGTGCTCGAGAAGACCCTTTGACTTTTTGAAGGCGTACTCGGTGTCGTTGGCTGATGAGTGAGAATCTTCGTCATCGTCGTTTCGGCGCCAGAAGCGGCGGATGAAGGGAATGAACGTAGCACTGTCGAAGTTAGTCAATTGCTTGGGTTCAAGCGAGTGGGACGTGTAATTTACTTACATAGCTCCTCCGATGATCCATCTTCGCCATCGATGGTTCTCGGCTTCTTTAGCGATGCTGCGCACCTCCCCCTGCAGGATCCTCAGATCATTCAGGACCATGTTGGTCTGGTTTCGAATCCGGGTCTCAAGCTCATAAGCAGAGACGGCAGAATCGCCACCTCGTCGCTGACGCTGCAGGCTCATGTACTCGCGCAGATTGAACTGGCAGTTCACTCTAAGAGCTTGTAACTCTCGCAGGTCACTCGGTGCTGTGGCGGGGACCATTTGCTGGGCTGATGCGGTAGCCATGGCTCCGGCATGGTTGGGAAGATATGATTCAGAGGCAGGACGGATCGGGAGGTTGCCTGGACCAGTTTGAGGGCCTGATACAGGAGGGTAGTTCTGCGGGTTGTAAGGCTGGTTGTAGCCCGGTGAGTCGTAATTCTGAGGATTATAGCTCTGATTGGCATAATCCTGGGGATTGTAGTTCTGAGGTCCATAAGGTTGAGGAGCATATTGAGATTCGGGGCCTGGATATGACTTTGCTCTCTCTGGACCTCGATCAAAAGCACGATCCCGCCGGTCTCGCTCTCGGTCACGGTCCCGAGAGGGAGATGGAGTTCGGATGGGCTGAGGATCCAGCGATTGAAGCGGTGACTTGTTTGACTTGCGAGTATCAGACATTATGGGCGTTCAGGTTTCAGTCTTGGCTCAAATAACGACGTATAATTGAACAGACGAATAAATTGTCCGTGACAGCTCACCCAACCGGTGATTTTCTGCCCAAGGTGACCGACAAAGAATGAGTATGTATGTATGCGCTGGCTACAATTGTGGTGGAGAGCGAGAGAGGCTGGTGAATGAATAAACGAGGCCGTCCGAGTGGCCGGGGGGATAGGCTGAGCGAGAGGTGGGGTGATGGAATTCATGAGGCTGGGGATGAATTATGCAATTCATGATGTGATGTGATTGGCAACTATTGAATACTGCACAACTATTCACAAAATGACCGGATTCTCTTCTTAGTCCTCATTCTAGCTTCTGGTGACTTCTAGTACCCCAATGTTCGATACATGCGGTGCGCCATATCATCCATGCCCTCGACAGGCAGTGCACTCCTAATGTCAGCCAATATCTGCTGCTGAACCTCCGGGTCGAATTGGTTCCAGATCCTTCGAATCTGCTGCACCTGATCCCCTCGATTTGTCCGGACAATGTTTGCAAAAGCTTCAAAGAGAACCGCAGCTTGATTCCATCCCAAAATGTTATGAACTTCTTGGATGAGAAATTCGAAAAAGTCGAGAATTCTGCTGAGAAGGTCTTCTGAACATCCTAGCCCTTGATCATTGCTGAGCACGATGCACAGAGCATGCATTTGAGCAGCCCATTCATTGACTGCACGACCACGGACTGGATCACTTTCAATGTCCTGCATAGCAACGCCGAACATTTCCATCGCTTCAATGCTGGTGAATTCTGATAGGTGCTGGAACACAAAGTCGAGAGCCCAGTTCATCAAATCCTCTGGATGATTTTCCAAGTATGGCTCGCGAAAGTAGGTGCTCAGTACCAGCGCTCCGCGTCTCGGTGCCTCCTGGACTCTGGGTAGGAGATTGAACAGGACTTCTTGGTCGACACTGTATCTCCTCCTCAATTGTCCGACTCTTGAGTGTACAATGATGATGTTTTGTCTTCCACCAGGTCCTGGAACGAATGGAGGCCGGCGTCTAAAGGCCATGTCGTGTGGCTTACCGAGATCTTCAAAATCGTCGCCATAATCGATCTCAGCGATTCCATTCAAGTGACGACGCCTGTCACCAGCCATGTTGATTCTCTGCGGAATTTGTGCACGACTTCTTCTGGGGTACAATTGGTGACGTTGATAGTGATCATAAAAGCGATACTGCCTGAACATGCTTTAGAGAGCACCCAAGATGGTTCTGCATGCGTCTCAAAGGGAAAGCATGCTGGCGATAGTGCTCGCATTTATAGATGCTGAGAAGCATTGTATCAGGATCCGGTTCAGGTTTGGTGAGGTTGATTGCGATGCCGTGTAAGGTGGTGAGCAAACCACAAGATGTCATCTGGACGTTTGACTTATTAAGGGTTTGAACTGGAGATTTGGCATACGGCACATCCAATACTCTCGTTTTCAATAATCATATGGCTTTTCTCAAGCAAACATTGGGGTCTGTTCGTTATTCAGAGCAGCATACAAGCAACCTTGATTCTCCATATCCAGCTACAGGGTGCGTGTTGGAGAGAACTCCAACTGACAAGCTGACTATCTGGTGCGAGGTTTGCCTATGCAAATAGAAAAGAAAAATACTCAAACACTTGCCAACATTGTAAAGTAAAGTATTTTGTAAGCATGCAGCTCACCTTAACAATATCCAATGCTAGGTATAAAAAAATACAGTGAGAGCCTGATGTTGTGGCCTGGGAATAGGATGACACCTGAAGCTTCAGGCATTAGTATAAGGCACCCAGATAAATCAGCAGGCAGACCCTGAAGACCCCAGGGACCTCGCCCCCCACCAATTTCCCTTCTTACTCCTGTCCCCTCGCGCTCTCGTCTCTCTTTCGTATAAGAGATGAAGCATCCGTTAGAGTCGGCCGCTCTGGTAATGATATTTTCCGTATCTTCTTATCTTGCTAAAAATGTATATCACCTTTTTCATCACAAAGGTCAATTGCTACCAATTGGCTACTTTACATCACTGAATGTTCTTTGAATGCTCGGCATCGTGTTAGTGGTGATCAAGCTCTTCACCTATCAGGACCTCCATCTTTTTCAACCTCACGTCAAACTGTCCGCTATGGTTTTTTCTGCCTTATTCCGGTACAAGTGACTTCCGAACTGCCATCTGCCTGGACCCCAGCATCTGTCGTCCGAGTATAAGTATCTCGTGTTCCCCCCTCTGTCCTCTGTTTTGGCATGCTCAGCAGTCCTCTTCCTCTTCACCTCTTCCATTTACATTCACTTCTCCTGTCCTCGAACATCTTGGTCTGTCTCAACAAGATAGCCTCTCATCGTACCATCCTACTTTCTTATACTTCTTCCTTCCAGTCCATCATCGTGACACCTTCTCGTGTTGTTGCTGCCTCCAAGAGCTATCCCATCCAGACCTCTTCATCATGATGGACCTCGCCGCTCCAGCCTTTGACACAGACGTTGGCCATAAGGTTGAATACAAGATTCATGACCTTGGAACACGCTCTGTTACCCTCTTCCCCACCCAAGCACAGGTCAAGAGAGAAATCAAGGATGTGCCTCTCAAGGTACGCCTTTCTTGGCCAATGTCTCTCCTTATGCTTACCTAGCTAGCCTGGAGTCAACGAGATATCCATTGTCGGGTTGAGCCCAACCATTGACAAGAATTCGGTCACCGTTGAAGGCAGTGGTGCCGCTACAATCACGGGCATCAGTGTTGAATTTCTCCCCAACCGCGAACTTTTTGATGAAGTCTATCCAGATTCCGATGATAATGACGATTCAGACAGTGACGATGAAGAAGAAGGAGAAGGCGAACCCCCAGAAGTGCCGCAACATGGGGAGTTGCTGGAAACCAAGATGAAACTCATCGAGCTCAAAGACGAGCAGCAGCGAGCCAGAGAAATTATTGGCAATGCTGATGAGCGTATCAAGGTCCTTGACATATACTCCAAGTCTCTTGATAAGAGAGAGGGTGTAAACATTAGTGAGATGCTTGACACATATAAGCAAGAACACCAAAAAGCTTTTGAAGAACGTCTAGTCGGCGTGCAGAGGGAGCGAGAACTCACGGAGGCCATTAACAAGGCTACCAAGGAGCAGATGCGCTTGAACAAGCTTGGAAACAAGTTTCAGAAGAAGGAGGCCAAGAACAAGGCCAGAATCCAGAAAGCCGTCCAGAAAAAGCAGGAACAGCGCCAGAAGCGTCAAGAGGAGAAGCGCAAGGAGAAGGAGCGTATTCGCAACGAGCGCTCACGTTGCTGGCCGCTGTTCTGCTATACCATACACATACAACTTGAGGTGAGCTCATCCTACACGCCGGCTTCGTCTCGCCGGGAATCTGTATCCAGCGAGGTTGAACTTGTTCAGCGGCCCAGGAGCAAGACTGCAGACCTAGAAGAGACATCCTCCTGCAACCTTGTGTTGTCATATGTCACCAACTCGGCATTCTGGACTCCCAGTTATGACATCCAGCTGTCAACTGTTGACTCCACGGGTACGCTTTGCTTCGATGCTGGTCTGCATAACACAACATCTGAGACATGGGAAAACTGTAAGATCACACTGTCCACTTCTCAGGCCACATCTTCGAGCCTTGACGAGTCAATTCCCAGTCTCACACCCTGGCGTATCAAGCTGGGCAACAAGAAGTCCTCATCTGCCGAGAGTGGTGCTTTTGAAAGTGTGGTGGAACTTCAGCAACAGGCCACATGGCGTAACAAGAAACAAGCACCACAGCAGCCTCCTAACTTCAGGCGCGAAATGTTTGGTCTTCCAGGCCACGCTCTGAATGACTATCAGATGCAGTTGATGATGTTGGAACAGCAGAACAAGAAGAGGCTGATGATGGCTAGACAGGAGCAGGATTCCACGGGCCCGCCTGCTCCTCCTCCCCCTGCTGCTGCGATGATGGCGCAACAAGCGCGAGCGCAAGCTCAGGGGTCGCAGATGCGACCGCCCATGTCACACAACATGATGGTGCAGAGTCAGATGGTGCAGAATCAGATGGCACAGCCCCAACAGATGCAGCAACAGATGCAGCAACAGCAGCAGCAATTCCCAGGAATGGCGCAGATGGACTTCTCCTCTAACGACGACTTCGATGCCTTGCTAGATGAAGATACAACTATGACGGATGCTCAGCCATCCCTCGAATTCCAAAATTCCCTTGTTGAAGAGACCGGCTTCACCACAACCTTCGATCTTCCCGGCCTCAAGACTCTCGTGCCCAAGTTCACCGTCTCGAAGCAACGTGTTGCTCGCCTGCAGTTTACGAATGTTCTATTCAGCCATACTATCGTGGCCAAATATCAGCCAGCGGCTTATCTCAAGGCCAAACTCAAGAACAATAGTAAACTTACTTTATTGCGTGGGCCTGCGAGCTTGACGCTCGACGGCAGCTTCATGGGGCAGACCAAAATTCCTCGATGTAGCTCCGGTGAGGTCTTCACTCTTAGTCTGGGTGTGGACTCGGCGATCAGAGTTATGTACCCCAAGCCTGATGTTCGAAGAAGCACGAGCGGAGTGTTCAGCAAGGAAGACAGCTCTGTCTATGTTCGAGCTGTCACAGTCCACAATACCCGCGTAACTGCCAAAAAGCCCATCAGCCTCCTGGTGCTGGATCAAATCCCTGTTTCAGAGGATGATCGCCTCCGAGTTGAGTTACTCAGCCCTCGAGGTTTAACTGTCGAAGGACCGCGCCAAGCGACTGGTGCTCCTGGACGTGAGGCTGCAGAGGATAAAGACTGGGGCAAAGCTATGGCATCTCTTAAGAAGAGCGGACAGGTTTCGTGGGAGGTCTCGCTGAATGCGGGCAAGGCCGTAAAGTTGGGACTCGAGTATTCGGTTTCAATGCCAAGTGGCGATGTTGCTAAAGAATGTTGATTTGCCTCGACATATGTGGAAGTTGATAATTGATGGATCTGTGATAGTGGGATAACTCTGAGCTTCTAACCAACCATCAAGAATACATTATAGCACCACGTTTACTTTGATTATTCTCAAATTTTACTCTCGGGTTTTACAATGATTCCTATAATATTTCATAGCACTCAATCTTTCCAGTCTTTCCAGTCTTTTCACTTTGAAAACCTCGCTTTCTGTCAAGTTATGCTGATTCCTTAGATGTTCCAACTTCATGTCAATTGGAAGATATCAGTTGTCGATACTATACATAATTCAAGACACAGCTTTACATAGCACAGCAATCCCTTCGTCTTTTCAATACCCTCTGGTCCTCTCCTTATGACTGCACCATTTTCTACCTTCGGATCATTCGTCGCCTGCCTACCGGCCACTGACTTACACCCCTGAGTCAAGTAACTCAATCTTCGTCCATCTCAGAGTCATCCTCGTCTTCAGAACCATCCTCCTCCGCTTCAGAATCGTCCCCTCCTCCCCAGAATCCTCGAGCTCAAGCGTTCCGAGCTGATCAATTACGGTGTGCGACTCGATTATCGCCATGTGAAACTTCTCACCTGGGATCTCTGTTCGGGCAGGCTGTAGCCTGTTCCCAAAGTTCGGTGCGCGCGGAACTCCTGAAGGACCAATAATCGCATTCAAGGGTGTATCTCGTGAGCCGGGGCCATCGTTGGTATGCATCAGTATCGATGGGGGGTGGCGGAGAAGAGGATGCAGGGGCTGGGTTAGCCATTCCATATCATTCTTACGGGCATCTGAGATTTCGTTCGACCAGCATGGTCTACTGCGGTCCATATAATACTCGATTTGCCCGAGCATGATCATCTGTGACATGGCCGGATCGTCGACAGAGTGATGGGAGTACCGCTCTGGGAGCTCCCAGGGCTTTCTCTGTCAGTTGTGAGACCAATATGGGTGTCCGCGTTCGTACTCGTCAGCGAGCAGAGCTGGGTTTATAAATGGGGCTGGTGTGCTGCCCATCTGGGTGTTCTTGAGGGACATCACAGGCTTAAGCCTATCGGCCCCATCGTTGGCTGGTACGTGCAAAAGGAGTTCAGGACTAATGTTCAAGCGGGCGTCGGGAGCAACAAGGTGACACCCCAGTGTACCTGAGAGTAGTGCTCTTCCGCGATATACATGTTGTATGTGATCGTACGTACTGCGAAGACTTTTATTCTTGAATGAGTGGACGTCGGTCCCCCTTGTCCAAAGGATATGGTCAAAAAAGGTCGCAAAAATCTCCTGCAGGTTCGCCTTGGGACATTCGAGGGGTGATGGTTTAAGAGACCCGCGAGAGTCAATGTTTGGCATGAATTCCGGTTGCGGCCATGGACCGCAGACAAGTCTAGTCTCGTTGGATTCTGTATGTGTCCCTTCAAGCAAGCCGTTGAGGAACTTGTTGACCAATATCAAGGACTTTATCTTGTCCCAAGAATTCGCAGGCGCGCTTGTCATCATGAAAAACATGATTCCAGACTCGGCGATGGACGATAGTGCATGGGGATAGAGCTTGACCCATCCTTACTCGATCCTCAGCTGTTCTGTGAACTAGTCCATTGTCACTCCTGCGTCTCGAAGAGAAGGAAGCTCCATACCACTGACTACACCCTGTCGTGGCTCCCAGTCGAAACTGTGGGTGCTTGACTGTGGATATTCCCCAACCATGATGGCGTCTGTGGAGTCGATCGAGATAACATCTTGACGATCCTCTGCATCAAAGTCACCATGCTCACCACAGTCGATACCACCATCTGAGAACTTGCGACAAAAAAAAAAAAAAAAAAAAACAGACAGGCATTGGTCTATAGAAGGACGCGAGTATAAACATCGCGTCCCTCTTCGCCAGTTCCCAACTCTCAGGGCGGCAAGCTCGAAAGCTCATGTCTTTGCTTCGGTACACATCGGAAGCAGAAGCCTCTATTTTCGACGGATGGAAGGCTTCTCAGGCAAAGGTTGCAACAGTTTCAAGCAGGGCTGCGCGTTCTGCATGCCCTGCAGAGGAACTCCAATGCCTGGCGGGTGCCAACCTTGCACGCGACGCATACGTGCTCTTCGGGCATTGGGGCCCCCGGCTCGCTGACATAGTAGTCGAATTGCTGCTGAATAGTCATGGAGATTTAGGCTTGGGTACTAAAGGAAGTGTGTAATTAGATTGTAAGGACGGAGGTAGTTGACGGCTGGGGATTCTCACTTGCGTGTAAAAAAAGAGTCGAGATATTTTTGTTTAGATCTTTGTGTGTGGTAGTGTGTGGATTTGTGTTTATATATTAGTCTCTTATCTGTGTTTAAATAGCTTCTGAGTCTGCTGTGTTCGGCGCTGAGGAAGGACAGGAAGGGGAGACAGGAGAAGGAACAAGAGGGAGAAAGTTTGGCGTGTATTTTGAACAATGACAGGTGCACGTATCTCTCGGTTGAAGTGGGGTCCTCTAACAGTCCAACTCACTGTCTATCCCCTGAAAAACCGCCTGGTGCCTAATTATATATTGGTTATCACTGAGAAGTGGCTTGATAGTCGTTCAAGTGCAGGCACTGCCAGTTGCAGACGGCGACATGACCAGTCCAACAGCCCTAAGTTCTTTCATATACCATCATTGAACTGTCCTCAGTACCATCGAACACTATGCAATCGATATGCTCCTTTTGCTGATTCCTTTCTTTTTGGCTCCATCGTCTCGATACTCTCTCCTCAGACTACGACCTCCCCGTGACGCGTCACAGGAAATATCACCTTGTGATGAAGCCGCTGCAACCTCTTCCTTCTTCTCAAAGCTTCATCTTCATATCCATGGAACGCTAGTCCAGTTGCAACTAGGTACAGTGGTACGTCTGCCATAAGATATGAAAGCCCTGACAGGTAATAGTATGCTTCTGTCAATGGCTGAAGCGGCATCCACTCTCGTGCAGGCTGTACGATCTTGGCATTCTCATCCCCTTCCGTCCATGAGGATTTCAGAGCATCATCTTTGTACCTCAAAGTCCACCCATCGACTGAAAAGTTCCATTTCGATATTCCATTCGGCGTCTGGTAGGTGGTGAAAGTTTTGAGAACTGCTTCGAGAAACTCTCGGAGTTCGTCCTCTGTTCTGTCTGACCACTCTTCCTTTGCTAATGCACTGCTCTTGTTAGTCGCAGTATCTGGAAGTTCGCCATCGTCGACAGAGTAGCCAGTCACTGCCGTCGAGGACTGTGTGGTGGGAGGTTCGATTGCCATTGTATAGCTGTTTGAAGTGTCACCCGAGGACAGAGAAACGCCATCCTGAGCCTTCTCATCATCCTGCAGAGATGAAGGCTCCCGAAAAGGTTCATCACCATCTGATTCTGCCCCCCCTTGGCTCGTTGCAGATGCTACCTCTTCGATAGGAGACAGTAGCGTTGGTACGTGGAAGTCAATCTCAGTCCTCAACATTACATCCGGGGCCTGAATCTTGGGCAAGTTGACAGTAAGAAAGGAGTGATAATCGCAGCCCCAAGTACGATTTCCTGGTTTCTTGTCCTGTCTGACGCACAATTCGCAAAGGTCGACTGTGCAGCATGTGCAACAAACGTAGCGAGGGCCTGCAATTGTGGCAAGACACATATCACAGTAGTTGTCATGCTGCAAAACTAAGGGGGTTGTCTCTACAGCTCGAGCACTTCTTTGAAGAGCAATTTGGGCGAAGCTGTATGACCCGAGCTGGAGCAGAAACTTGCCAAGGCGCTCCCATCTTACCCCGTGAAGGTCGAAATCATCCAATAGGCTTTGAGCATCCCGACGTACACCTTCGACACAGCGATCGAATGGCGCAGGATTGTTCGCTTCAGGTCTGGTCAGGTCATAAGCGTTAAGCCCGTACATGTCTCGGTTCTCGGTAAGTATCCTCTCTACATCCGAGTCTTGAGCAGCACCTAACACTATAGCAGGCATCAAACGTGTTCCTGATTGCTGTGCTATCTGAAGCACAGTCCGGTCGAAGGAGTCCCGTTGAGTCAGATCGATGGACTCATGCTCGAGAAGAATCCGTAAAGTATCATACTGACGATTGGTGATCGCCCCAAAGATTGGGACGTTTCCATATTTCGATTTTCTGTTCACATCTGCACCACGTTCCAAGAGGATTGGCACCACCTTATCGTGACCAGAATTAACTGCCTTGAATAACGGTGTCTCGCCATCTGGTAAGATGCAGTCGGTGTCGAGGTTGGGATTCTTCTCCAATACGAGCTTCAAATTCTTCTCCGATCCACCAGACACAATGATAGGTATGATGTTGTCTCCATCATCAAAGATGGCATCTGTTGACGCTCCTCGTTCGAGTAGATATTTGACCATGTCCTCATGTCCTTCCACACAAGCGTACCAGAGTGGTGTCCTCTGAGCTCTATCACGTATCTCAAGTGACGAATCGTCGACTGCTTCAAGGATGGTTTCCAAAACCTGGGTATTACCTCCCTCAGCGGCGGCATGGATGATAGTCTGGCCCCTGTTGATCTTGGATTGCAGCTGGTTCTTTGGGTTGGCTCCCTTACTGAGAAGTAGCTTCACTGCATCCAGTCTGCCACCTGATGCCGCTGCTTTTAAAGGGGTTCCTGCCCAGCCCCATTCGAAGTTGACCAACTCGCCAACATCATCGACAACCTCCAAGAAAGTTTCCATCACGTCCAGCCAGCCCCCTATACAGGCAGCATGAAAGGCACTTGATTCTTTGGTAGTTTCTGGGTAAGGATCTGCTCCACGCTTCAGGAGTTCTATCACGATACTTCGATGGCCTTTGTTGGCTGCAATGTGTAGTGGAGCGCTTGAGTTACGCTGTCCATTCCGCATGTTTGGATCCGCTCCATGATCAAGAAGCATACTGACGATGTCTGATCTCCCAGTTGTCGCTGCAATACCAAGAGCAGTGTATTCCTTTTCACCTTTCGCGTCTATGTCGATAAAGAACCGGCTCGAAAGAATAATTTCGACCATCTCAAGGTTTCCCCAGTCGACCGCAATATGAAGGGGTGTTTCATAATCAGGTTTACTTGGATCAGCTCCGTGAGAGACAAGGCATTCGACGATGTCGAGATCGTTCAGGTCTGCCGCTATTGAAAGAGCCGTGCTTCCATCCCTGTCTTCTGCGTTGACTTGGCATCCAGCATCAAGGAGCAGCTCACAGCCCAATAAATTCTGAGCCGCCACTGCGATATGTAGGGGAGAGCTCATCCCCTTCACGGGGCACTCAACTGCAGCACCCGCGGCCAAAAGCGTCCTCAAAATATCACTATGGCCCGACTCAACGGCCAGAGCTACTGGTGAAGCTTTTGGCAGATCTCTGGGAGGATCATTGAGGTTCGCATGCTTCTCGATAAGCTTATCAACCACCCCTTTCCATCCCTTGAAGCATGCCATGTGAATCAAGCGCTCATTCCGCCAAACTTGATCCACGTCGACATGTTGTACCAGGATCTCGAGGGCATCAGTACTCCCCATCCAGCTAGCTAAGAAAGGTATAGGTTTTCCATCGAATGCGGGAGCGTCAAGGTCCGCTGAGAACTCCAGTAAGATTTCAACCATTTCGGAACTATTCTTCCCTGTAGCAAGTGCAAGTGGTGAATGGCCGTTGATAGATGAAATATTAGGATCGGCCCCAAATTCAAGAAGTGTTTGAACAACATCCACTGCGCCAACATCAACCGCGGTGAACAGTGCCGTTTGGTTCCATGGATCAACAGCATCTACCTTGGCGCCGGCCTTGAGGAGAGCCCGCACGCTCCGGCAATGGCCACGGACTGCGGCAAGGATTAAAGGCGTTGACCCGTCATTATCTGGCAGGTCTATATTCCTCGCAAAAGGGAGAAGTACCTCCAATGCTGCCCCCGGCTGGGCTGCGGCATAGTGTATTGCTGTAGTGCCTTCCCATATATTGTTGACTAGTGTTTCCAGGTCTTCTTCAACCTGTTGCTTTGATTTTGGGGAAATATGAAGAAGATCATAGATTTTGTGAAGGAAGCGGTTTGGGTTAAGTTCTAGGGCCTTGGAGAAGATCTCTTTGATTACAAGATCCGCATCCCACTGAGCGAGTAACACCAAGGGTGGTTTTGCTGATTGAATGGAAGATTGAGTCGTGGTAATCAATCGCCCACGGCCTCCAGATCCGTCAGAGTCACATTTACTCACACTGTCATCTGTGCCGTCCGATAGGTATCCAGCCTCGGTCATATCTTCAGTCTGCTTGCCAGCAGCTGAGGATGGGGTCTGTGGGCGTTCTATTGCAGGGGGCGATCGAGTCCTCGACCCATTTGAGGACCTGCTCCTAGACCTCGAAGGACTCGGTGTCTGAGCCCTGAATAACGCAAACGATCGTGTCGGCGATGGGCTTCTGGATCCCCAAGCACGTTTCTGGAAGGTGTAATATCGCCACTTTTCCCCAGCTGGGGAGCGGATGAAATCCCATAAATCCCAAGATATCTTATAGGTATCTGGCCCAAAGAACTTCAAATGATACCTAAACCAAGCCGAAGAGTATTCCAGAAATACATAGCGATCTGCAAGAGCATCTCGACAATAGTCTGTCCATGGGTCGTGATATGGTTCCCAATCTATCTCCCTAACATATTTGAGGCATGCGGTTGCGAGAGTTTGATGTACGAGATTGAGATCATATGTGTCGAGAATAAAGTCGTAAAGAGTCTGATGCAAAAGTTCGAGAGTGTCCTCAGCGCCAAATCTAATTAGTCGCTGGCATGTTCTTGTCAAATCGCCGACAAGATCGTAAGTCCTCGTTACCGAGGGATTTAGAAACCGAAGGATCTCCTTGGCTTCCTCTATTCTCAAGGTCGACCTTGCTATGCAGATAATCTGAATCAGCTGAAACAAATCATTGCGTTCATTCTGAATGCGGTCCATGTCTTGTTGATATATCGCTTCCATGGTTGGAGGACAGCTTGTAACGAGTGTAAAGACTGAGTTAGCTCCTGTGTCTTTGATGTGCCACAGTTCCTTGAGGACTGCTGATGCAAAAAGAAAGCTTCCATTTGACCTCTCGACAATGACGGCTGAGACAGAAGCTCGTCCAACAGTGGCTATCCGGCGACTCAAGATGATGCGGTCAACTTCTTCATCAACTACCTTTTGAATATCATTGAGGATCAGATCTGGTGTGACTTCTATGTGGTTATTTGCGAGCGCAAATCCTCGGATCGAGTCTGCCATGCGTGATGTTACGACAACTTTGAGGGCTGAAGCAGAAGACTCACGACGAAAGATCGTGTCTAAGCCACGGAGCAATCTGATGATGAATTCGTCTTCGCATTGATCTAGACCGTCAATTATTAGACAAGTTGGTCTAGCATCTTCAGCCGTCGCCAGTAATTGGACAATTTCCATCAATTGGATGAAATGTCCACTATTCTCGGTTTCGAGAGGTGATCGCGACTTCTGTCTATCGACCCCAAGGGTTTCTAAGACTGATTCGAGCTTTTTTCTTGTCGCTTGTGACATGGTGGTATACTTGCTCAACATAGATTGGACAACAAGATCCAATATCGGAGGGTTGTGTCGAGAGCTCTCCAGACTATCACAGTAGAATGGTATGACGAGGTTCTCCTCCCACCTTTCATCGCTCGAATCTTTCATTGCACCCTGGATGTACTTTGCCAAGTTTGACTTGCCACATCCAGGGCTCCCTGTAATGAATAGGAGACTACCATTCTTGTTTTCCTTCCATTTGACGAAAGCGGGATCTTCCAATATCCATGAGCATGTCTGCCAGTGAGGAGCCTCGCGATCAAGACCTTTATTCTCGGGTGTCACAGAGCGAAGAAGGCGGGTGAAATCATTAAATTCCTTGACGTCTTTTGCAAGTCAGCATACCATATACTCCTGTAACAACACCTCGGCCTACCAAATTTCTCCGGTTGTGTCCGATTCTGAGCTTGAGATACAGCAGTCTCATGCTGTGTTGGTAAGTCGACATTGATGCGGCTTGTGACTTCTTTCAATAATTTGTCGACACTTGAGCGAATCGCCGACTCTCTGGAGGATTTTGATGCTTTCCCTACTTCATGTCGACGCCGGAGAGGAGCGTTCTGGCGTGGTCGAGGAGGTGACGGTCTGGGGAAATTAGCATTTTTCGGGCAGGTCAAAGGTGTTTCGTACTGTGTAGCATCATCATCTGTCCACGTAGGTGCCTTTTTTATTGGTTTGATTGGAGGTGATTCGGCCAGTCTGACTAGCCTCTCAACTTCGCCCCAGAACAGTTCGAACCGTGGGTGTAAAGGGGAGGCGAATTTAGGTAATCCAGAGTGCGTACAATTTAGATCTATGTTATCGACACCTTGAAGGACAGCAGACCATTGAGGGACTATCTTGGCGAAGTTAGCGGGATAAACTTGGCCACAAGATTTACTTACAATTTCTTTTGTTCCATTAGGTAACCGCTGCGGATGAGACTCATAGCAACATAGGAGCTTGATTGAACGATGAACATCAATAGTAAATTCCATGTTGATGTCTTGTACTGAGTTTGAGAAAGCACGGAGTTCTTTTGTGAGGTTTGTCGCAACCGCCGTTTGAAGTTTCATCAGAGATGCCAATTTCTGCACAACGACAAGGTCTTCAGCCTTTTCCGATCCCATATGAGGGGTTCCCATGAAGATGATGGACTTTGTGGCTTGCTTAACAGCTTTCCAATCGTCATTTGTTGCGCATAGAAGTATTGCCTTGGGTTTGTGAGTTGGAAGACACATGGGAATTGGTTCTCAACTCACTCTTTTGACCACTAACCCACCAAGACTGTGAGCAATGAATATTAGGGGGCGGTCCTGCAAAGACATTAGACAAATTTATCAAAAATCCTGAACGTGCATACTGGGTGATCGAGTCGTTTCAGAACCAGATTTCGGAGTAAATCATTGGCGTGATGGATTATTCTTGTGTTGGCGACATCGCCGAAACGGTGAGCATTGTAGCCAAATGACAGGACGCGAACCGAATCTTTGAGGCGGCCAAGAAACTCTGGCTTTGTAAACCACGGTTCAGTTGTCCCCTCTTTCTTCCAAGTGGTTCTGAGATTCCCCCCTAATCCATGCACAAAGACGAGGCTTTATATGGTGAGTTTAGAATAGACATTGGTTTCAAGTTCAACTCACTCCACAAGGTCTTTCTGGTCGGCAAATGAGTTATCGTTCAAAGAAGGTACGTACATCTCCTTGAGAATGTACTCATAATGTGGCTCATCATCCTGATCCGATATCTTGAATCACAAATAGTCAGCGGTGGTCAATACGCGGGGCTTGTAGTGTCATATCCTCTATCTTACTGTGGTATCGTCGGACGATGAGAGACTTTCCTCTCGGCGACGCCCAAGTCTCATTTTTACGGCGATCCAAACAGAAGTTTGTAGTCAGGCAGGACAGCCTTGAATCCAGACAATGTTGAGCACGGCTGGCTTATGAGCTTTAATCGAAAGTGCGGGTTTGGGGGCCGTCAGCAAGGCTCAGCCTCATCCAATGATGGAGGCTACCAGAGGCAATGCATGGGTCCTGTTGACCCTTGCAAGTACAGTAGCTTCCCTAACTCAAGTGTCAATATTTGTTGCTTCGACATCTTGGTTCAGCTTGAGATGAAAAAGAGAAGAACTTTCCAAGACTCATATCATTGATTTAGATTTCGGCTCAAAATGATCACTCAGAAACCGGAGGAAGGTGCTGTCCATTGAAGTGCTGAACACTTAACTAGCGCTGCAGCACAATACAGCCCAAGCCTGTCTAATCATAGTCAAATTAGTTCTCATTCTTGGGGACTCTTGATAAAATGCGCCGAGATAATTGATAGTCGAGAGGGTTGCGTTTGTATTTAAAGTTGCTCAAGATTTACCATAGACAACAAATGGTCGCCGCTTTTTTGACTCAGGTCCTCTGTTCAATCACGATGGGACCAAAATCAACAAGCCACACCATTCATTTTACTACTCCAAGCTCATTTTGTTTTTTCTAGGATCGACAAGTCCACTGAAGCCGGTCTGATGCCAAAATCCGGTATCATTTCATCTTTATAAATGATGACTCTAAAGTCATTATCGCAACACTCTAGAAATACAGCTTACCCTGTAACAGCGAAATAGGTCTTGGATCAAATGTGTGATTGGCTCATATGCTTATAGCAACGCTCAATTACTCACCCGGCGTCCTTCGCCCACGGGGTGAGACCTTGACGTGACTCAATTTTCAAATGTGGTAGAGTACTTCTTACGCATACTTTATCAATAAATACCTAAGGTACCTAGCTTGAGATTTGGTATAACGGTCTTCTTTTCTACAGCAATACTTGAACATTCTCCACTGCTTCTTGATTCACTTGCCTTGATCAAGTCTCCACTACCAAGAAAGTCCAAATCGAAAAAAGACCCCTCCATCCAAGTCAGGTGATCGAAGCAATTGCCCCTCCCCCTCCTTCCTGGGCTATCAACAACGATAAAAAAATCCACCACTAGGCTCAACCAGATTGAACGAATATCGTACCATCGCGAATCGCCAAGATGTTGGACATTGAGGATTTTATCGAGGAGCGCGGCGGAAACCCCGAGAAGATTCGAGAGAGTCAGCGTCGCCGACATGCTCCTGTAGAGCTGGTTGACGAGGTTATTGCCCTTTGGCAAGATGCGCGCAAGAGTGAGTCATTGAATATCTTTACAATTTTATGATCTATTTGCACCAGCTAACATCTTGGAAGCTCAGTATGGAGTTACACAGATCGGTACACAAATAAACGGCGTTCAAAAGGAGATTGGCCTCAAGAAACGAGCCAAGGAGGACGCGACCGAGCTACTTAAGCAGAAGGAGGAGTTGACAGAGAAGAAGAAGATCCAGGAGGAGCTTGCCGCGGCAAAGAATGCCGAGCTCAAAGTCAAGGCAAAGCTCGTCGGAAACTATGTGCACGATTCTGTCCACGTCAGCGACAACGAAGACAACAACACCATCGAGCGAACTTGGGAACCTGAGACTTTCGACAAGACCAAGCAAGCTGCTCTTTCCCACCACGATGTGCTGCTGCGACTTGGCGGATACGACCCTGTTCGAGGAGTCAAGTTGGTCGGCCACCGAGGTTACTGCTTGACTGGCTACGGCATGTTCCTGTAAGTCAGAAGGGCTTTGAGGGCGACAACGACTGACATTGACAGGAACCTTGCACTCGTCAACTATGCCACAGCCTTCCTCTTCAACAAGGGTATGCATACTTAAATCCAAATTATCATGCACCGTTAACGAAATCTGTGCTGCAGGCTACACCCCTAACCAACCTCCCTTCATGCTCAACCGCGACCAGATGGCCAAGACTGCACAGCTCTCTCAATTTGACGAGGAGCTGTACCGTGTTTCCGAAGGACCTACACCTTCCGAGTCGGATCGATACCTGATTGCCACCAGCGAGCAGCCCCTTTCCGCCCTTCATGCCGAGGAGTGGATCCAGCCCTCTGAGCTCCCTATTAAGTACTGCGGTTACAGCACTTGTTTCCGAAAGGAGGCCGGTAGCCACGGTCGTGATGCCTGGGGCGTGTTCCGCGTGCACCAGTTCGAGAAGGTTGAGCAGTTCGTCCTCTGTGGCCCCGATGACAGCTGGGACCAGTTTGACCAAATGATGGCCAACTCCGAGGAATTTTACAAGTCCCTTGGACTTCCTTACCAGGTCGTGGGTATCGTCACAGGTGCGTTGAACAACGCTGCTGCCAAGAAGTACGACTTGGAGGCATGGTTCCCCTTCCAGAAGGAATACAAGGAGCTTGTTTCTTGCTCCAACTGCACAGACTACCAGACCAGAGAGCTCGAGATTCGCCATGGTTCAAAGAAGGGCAAGCAGATCGTTGGTGGTGGAAAGAAGGAGTATGTCCATGCTCTGAACGCTGTGAGTCTTGGGATGATCCCCTCGCTTGTTGGGATCATATCGCTAATTCATCGTTATAGACACTCTGTGCTACTGAGCGAACACTATGCTGCATTCTTGAGAACTACCAAACAGAGGAAGGACTCGTTGTGCCCGAGGTGCTGCGAAAGTATATTCCTGGCGAGCCTGAGTTCTTGCCTTTTATCAAGGAGACCCCCAAGGAAGCAGAGAAGACCGAAAAGAAGGAGGGCGGCAAGAAAGAGAAGACCCTTCCTGTTCGTGAGACTAAGGCATAAATGAATGCATTCTGTCAAGATGAAATGGGATGTTATAGAGGAAGAACATGTGTTCTATTTTAGATGATACAGCGTATGATGGGAATGCAGTAGGAATCAATCAAAATCATCAACAAGATAGCTGGTCAGCTAAACAAGCTGGACGAATCTCTGTTTGTTCAATATGTTGGTGCTCGTCTCTGAACAAAGCTTGAATGAAAGCTTGAATACGGGTCGGAAGAGGATATCTCCGAAATTCCGCGGCACTGAACAAGTTCGGTCAGAAGCGCTAGCCCACGGATCGTTGTGCCCTTTCCCCGCCCCCTGTCAAAACGACACCGGTCGTCTCCGTGATCAAGACGGAGGTGGGTACCGTTTTTGCATTTAATCTGCCGGCCTCGTTGTGGAAGCACCATGGCAGCAACAGCCGGTACCATCAGCGGTTGAGTGTCCAGAGCCCTATGGTTTTACTACGAAGCAAGACAATACATCCCTATATATACTGTACAGGACGCAGGCAAAGGAATTCGTTACTGGGCGCGTAGGAATTCATTCCATCCGAACTCAGTGACGGTGATAATTACGGTACGGTGCCGCCGCATCATAAAACCACTGTGCTGTACTCGGAAACGGCCCCACCGTAATGCTTCTGCCGGAGACGCGCCTCCTTTTCATCAGCAGAGCAGGAGCGCGCCTGCGAATGGGTGAAATTGTCGGCCGGGCACGGAGGGTGGGTGCCGCATGTCTCTGTGAGAGGGTGAGCGTAGAAAATACTCAAACGTTGCTCTGAAAACGAAACCGTTCTGTCCTGTGGATATTGACATTGGAGACTCGAAAGCTGGCGCCGCCGGGCGGAGTGGAGGTAACAGTCCCGACAATACCTGGACCATGTCCGGCCACATCCATTGCTATCCGGAAGTGTCACAGGACATGTCAAGTACGGGGGATAAGGTGATTCTGACCACTTATCCAGCGGCCTGTGTGTGATATTGAAAATAGGGCTGTCTTGAAGGAAAACATGATCTTCTTATTGCTCCTTCACGCGCCGACGAAACAGGCTGCCACAAGGAGGGGAAGAGAGTGGAGGGTACTGATAGCCCCGGGCCTGGCTCGGATCATTATTTGCCGGCCCGGAACCAATAAAGGGCTGCAGAGTGCACAAATAAGACATCGTCGCCATTGTCTGTCTGTATACAAAAGCGAGTAACATATGGGAAAATGTTGAGTGAATGTCATAGAGATACAGCTATGGGATGTTGAGGCTCCAAAGCTCTAGCCTTGGGGGTCACCACGACTGAGGGCTAAGGAATAGGCCATGGACGGCACGGCGGCGGCTATTGAAGCCACTTGGTGATATTGTTCATTTGTAATGCTGCAGCAGAACAGCTCGTGTTTTACGGTGACACCAAATGGCTGAGCTTCACATGTACTTTCGATATTGACTACAACGTATGGATGCAGGAGATGACAGCGACGTAGTAGGCGCCTGCTTGTCCTACATTGAGAAAACAAGGAGATCTCTTTCGCCTTTCGGAATGGTGATCGACCGCTCAGCAGTTTGAACACCAACAAGTATTCTTTGAGGGGGAAATTGGATACTTAAAAGCCTGTCTCCAGACTCGGAGGGCAAAGCGATGGACAAGCCCCAGGTCTGGAGACTGATGAGACTGCCGAACACCCCACCCGCCAATTCTGACATCAAATTTGTGTGCACTGTGGTGAGTGTCCGGGGGAACAATATCGGCGGTGAATGGTGAATGCCAGGGGGGAAACCTCGGGCGGTTCGGCCTGGGGAAGGGGAAATGAAAACCACTAGGCCCCGGTGACGGCGCAAATAAAATCGGCATGGCTACCAGTTTTTACGGGTTTCACAACGTTGGAATTCGGGCGACAAACAACCGTGCTTTTTAATGAACTCATATCGCCTGTTCATACAAAGGTCGATGTGTGGTGATCAGAGAAGGATGAAGCTTAATCAATGCTGGATGGACTCCGACGTTACCGACACCCCGGGTATACCGATGCTCGGGGCGCGTCGCCAAAACAACCGAAAAACGACCCATCTCTGCCCTGCAGACGATGATGCCGCTGATGCCACCGCGGTTACATCAACGAAGCTGTCTGTCAAATGAGAGGCTTATTGTGATCAGTCCTGGGGATTTTGGGGATAGTCAGATCGTAGCGACTGTGATGAAACCTCGCGACAATTTCATGCGTCGACCTGCGCAGGACGGTGTGACATGCACATACAGCAGGTACGTATCTCGTTCCTGGTCGCGATTTGAATACCTTATTTGCGCCCGCGTTTTGGTTGCTTGCTTGTTCCTTTGTTTTAATCCATCAGGTTGTTGTAGACTCCGTAGGTGGCCCCGCTACCGTTTTAAACGCCGGCGTATGGAGCCCGGAAGCTGGATGAGATGTTTATGATCAGACCCTCTTTGTCAAGAAGAGAATGTGAAAGCCTGACGATGGCCACTTCCTATGTACTCACGAATACTTTCCATCATTTACTTGATGCCTTGCGCCTCTATTTATATGCCCAACTAGACGACTTCTCAGCCATTGTAGTGATTGCACGTCGATGACACTACGGCCCCCTTGAAAACCCGATGCCGAGAGGCCGTAGCGCTGAATTTGGTTTGCGGTGCGGGCAGCGGCCGAGCATGATTTCCAAGCTTCATTTCCATGGGGGTCACAATAAAATAGCTACATCTTGAATGATGCCTGTTGAATCGCGACGTTTTATTCATCTTCAAGGTTCCTCAGGCATGGGTTCGATACATAGGCGCTGTAATGTATGACGTGCACTTATGGATTATTCTTGTCTTTCGGATAGAGCTCAGTTGATTCATAGGTCTGTCCTCAGTGATCGAAGGCCTGTAACGTTCGGGTGCGGATTTCTTTCAACCTTTGCCCTGTCGGTTTACGACCCACACACCCCCGTGGCTCTCCTCCGTTTCCCGTTCTCCGTCCCCCGTTTCTTCTGCCTCTCTTGTTGATGTTCCTGCCTTTGTCTTCAGGCTGTCCTGTCCGCTTTGTCGCCCTCTCGTGCTTTTGCCTTGCCAGTCACCTCCGCTTCCTCCGCCCCCTTCTCCTCTTCATTTCCACTTCCTCCCATCTTGCCCCATACACGCGATATTTTTTGTGAAAGATCTTGTTTCTACTGTTCATAGTAGTCTGAGACTGTTATTTCCATTTTTCTGCTGTTGTCTGGACATTGTGTGCAAATTGCCTGGACAGCCGGACTTAGGTAAAGGCTCTCCGACTCAGTTTGATCGCCCCGGGCTTGGGTCCTCTCCTTCATCCGATCGCACGGCGCTGCCATTTCGGTTGTTTTCGCCTACCAACTTTCCTAACGAGTGCGTAAGCTATTCCTTCTGCTGAACTCGCTGCAGCAACAGACTTTTTATCTTGTTCTGTTCTTC